>NC_139224.1:55096907-55516907 GCF_055691185.1 Crinia signifera
AGGGGGCTAAACAGCAAGGATCGCTGGTTTTCTGCGATCCCCACTGTTTAACCCCCTCGCCGGCCGCTCACCCCCGGCATTGAATACTACCCTTAGTGTTATTAGCTATGATTATGGTTTTTCTGAAGAATGCAAGGAACTTTTTTCATTGCAGTCATAATACATTAGAATAGTAGCAGTACTTAGAAAACTCGGAAATCTGGACTTGTTTAGTTGCCTGGACATGGGCTCCAATAACAGCTGTTATGGCGATGAGTAAGAAGCAATTAACTATGCGATCACCTTAGTTTTCAATGTGGGCATCGTCACGCATGCACATTTTGAAAAAGTTTCAATGGGCATCACAAACACCTCCAACCCACCAGAGGGGGAATCACAAATAATAAGATTTGCTTGTAGACAAACCATGCTTTGTACCAATGAGAATAGTGCACAAGTAAATTATCCATATTGCTTTTATTTCATATCCCTAATTATAATTGCTTTCCTTCGCTCCTCACTTTGCCCAAATATGTAGTCCCATTTTTAACCTGGCCCTGGCATGCATGTGGTTATTATATTAATTAGTAGTCTATGATGCACATTTACTTTGGAAGCTATTATACAGATAATGGAAATTATATCGTGATATTTTAAATTAATAATATAGAAACCATTAGATTTTTTTCCAAATTCCTTTTTTCACTATGAAAAAAAGGAAATGTAGCTTGTGTATATTTCTGCAATATAGTGTTCATATACAGTAATTTCTTTAAAAACAAAATAATTCTGCGTCATACAGTACTCTACATTACCGAAACAAAACACATTGATATAAAAATACATGTAATAAGTTACTCAATAAGCTCCTACTTCATATGCAGTAATCAGTGTCTGTTCCTGTAATGCCCCAAGGCTTGAAGAACCTGTAGATATTGAATATATAGACAAAGGAGTAATCATAATTACACCTGTTCCACCTTTAGATGATGAGCAGAGGGGACCTGGCAGTTTTTATAGCCTCAGGCAATGGGCTGATGTAGTTGGACTTTTTTCCAAAATGCCAGTAGAGGGTGGGGTTGTCCAGAATCTTTTTGTCCGTAGATTGCTTGGTGGATTCCACTGATAACATTTTATTTAACTCTTGTGGTGATAATATTGGTCCAAATTTGATATGAGAGAGCCCGTGGCTGGTTCAGACACCTCAGGTGCTCTTCCTTGGAGCTGAATGAGTGACTGATGGATTTTGCTGTGTCCGAAAAGCAGCTTTATCAAATGACATATACGGGTGGAATTTAATAGGATGAGAGATTCAGAAAGTGAGAGATTTGGTAAGAAATCTCCAGGTTTTTTTTTAAAGAGGCAATCATTTACATTTCAAAATCAAACTGGTTTTGCAGTGTAAATGATTGCCGCTTTAAAAAAACTGGAGATTTTTTACCAAATCTCTCACTTTCTGAATCTCTCATCCTATTAAATTTCACTTAAAGGCCTTTATTCAGATCTGATCGCAGTACAAATTTGTTTGGAAAATGGGCAAAACCAGGTGCACTGCAGGTGAGGCAGATGTAACATGTGCAGAGAGTTAGATTTGTGGGAGTTATTTTGTTTCTCTGCAGGGTAAATACTGGCTGCATTATTTTTGCACTGCAATTTAGATTTCAGTTTCAACACACCCCATCCATATTTAACTCTCTCTGCACATGGTACATCTGCCCTATGTTAGACCGTGTTTCAATAAAACTTTCCCACACTTCAAAGAGTTTTTTTTACTCTTGTTTCTTTTTGTACTGTAGCTCTGGGGGGGAGGGGGGAGACTTGTCTATTCACATGTGCAATATGCTTTTCCTAGCTGCTGCTGAAATTGCAAGCTTATGGATTCTCGCCTCCTTCCCTACCATCCCAAATATTGCCCATTCTGGGGATATTGGTATTGAGCTATCTATTAGGTTGTTTGTCCATTGGCCTACCTCCGTACAAATTTTTTTGATCTGGGCGCAGTGCCACATGCAGTGAAACAAGTCTGCCTCCCCCTGGCCACATTTTATAGTTTATTTTTTAAATTGTTTGTTTCATACAGTACTCTACATAACTGAATTTACAGAAATTCCTATAGAATCGTATTTTACCCTTTAACCATTAACCTTGCCCAATTGTCTGATCTCCTAAGTAATGTCTGTCTCCTAAATGCAATTATTTTTGAATTTGTGTTTTTTATTTTTAAGTATCAGTAATAAAAGCTGCCATAACAATTGATTATCTCCAATTAAATGCAGCCACTAGCTGCAGGGCACACATTGACTGTATTGGGCCTGGGTACCATAACTAAGCCCAGGGCTGCTAGTAGATATTGTGGGGCCCAGGACAGCCCACACAGACCACCCCCGCCCCAAAAAATAAAAATACAACACATTGGTGGGCATTCCCCCCCCCCCCCCCGGACCTTTTAACTTACTTTTGGTGCCTCAAGGCTGGGGACCGGGTCTGGAAGCTCCTCTCTCCTCTCAGTCACGCACGGTTTGACGTCATTACGTCATGCCGCTGGTTGGGGGCGGGGCTCCTTCCTTTGCAGAGTCCCGGCGGCGGCTGCCTTGTGGAATGATGCTGCTGTGCATCATGTGACTGCGCAGTGAGTGCGCACAGTCACAATGTGCCACCGCGGCCGCCAGGCTAATCAACCTGGAGCTGGGCGGCGGGCGGGTTAGGCCGCGGGAGTGAGTGACTGCTGCTGGGGAGAGTTGCCCGGGCCCTACCCTCGGTCAGAGCCGGCGGGGCCCGGGAATCAAGTACCCCCAGACCCCCCCCCCCTGTCGGCGGCCCTGACTAAGCCAGGATGGACAGCTGTCCAATGTGACTGTAGGGACCAACTCCACCTCAGGGTTATGTCTAGACCACCAAACACACAGATGGAGCATAGCACTGGGTCAGGCATCTAGGCCTAGAAAATAGGGGTTGTTGTTCATTTCAGGGATTTATGTGTCTATTTCTTTGAGTCTTGTTAACACTGAATTTGTGTTGATTGAAGAGTGACTCATGTCATTAGTTTCCTTAACATCATTTTCCCAGGGGTGTCAATTATAGTGCTGAAATTTAATTATACTAGAAGTTTAAAAAAACAGGTAGACACATCTCTTGTATCACGTCATTGCCAGCAACAGAGGATCAAAGTATTCAATGTAGAATGCACACATTGCTGCAAGATAATTGCCTCTCATTTACTAACGTTCGTGCAGACTTCTGTAAATCTTATGATTATCGTACTTTATATCTGCTCTAGATAGCAAGCTCTACATTTAATTTGTTTATTAGCGGTTGTGTATTCAAAATGTAGTCATATATATTGGTGATATAAAGATAAATGCATTTAATGCAACAACTATCATAACAATTTGATCTATCTATCTATCTATCTATCTATTGTGGTGTACACATGGGACTCAGTCCAGCTGATTGGGACTGAGCCCTGTGTGTGTAAACAAGATGTAGTTGGCCGTCAGAGATTAGACAGCTAACTACATCCTGCCTTCCCCAGCCGCAACCAAATACACAGTGAAGGCGGCATCTAGTCAAAATATTCTTGCCGGCACTGTGTATTTGGCCAGCTAATAGAAACGTTTGTCACGACCCTAGTCGGCGATTCCCCAGATACGACAATCTGAGTATCCCGGCCACGTGACACTTTTACTGAGTATCCCAAGCGTGTGCGTATTTCACCACGATTCCGCTTGCCACCAATCAAAGTAAGCTTTTTGGACTTAGTCCGCGACAGCTTTGATTCTGCCGACACACCAAATTATGAGTTACACGGTAGCGCCCTGGCAAATTTGTCAGAGGCTTGGGCTGGAAAACAGCAGATACCAGAACTAATTATGACTTTTTAATTAAGTGAAAACACTACAAGGCTTACAGTATATTACAGAAAACATAAGTTACAAGATATACGATTAATAGGTAAGTCAAACGTAAAAACAGTTTCAAAATAAAACAAAATGGGAATAAAGAAACAAACCACTTCAAGGACACACAGCATGAAGCGGGATTTGGAGTGGAAACCTCTCCGGATACTGGATCATCTCAGAGACAGGTATCGGACCCGTCCCATTCCCAAGAAAATGAACAAAAATGTCTTGTGAGACACACACTTTTAAGATTGGCAAAAACACACACAATCACAGCCCCCACCTCAGGAATCTTCCTTGTCCAGGGGTTTCCTGAGGATATCCCCAGGGGCTGGCTAATTGACTTCTCTTTTGAGACTTAGCAATTTAGCCATTCAATCACCCCCTGCTAATTCTTATCTTAAATAAGGTGTCATTCTAGAGGTCTAAGGGAATTGTTTTTCTGACATCTCTTCTGGTCTGGGAAGACATTTACCAGAGACCCTGGACTTCAGTTTTATAGATGCAGGGGGGAAGGAGATAACCTCTGAGGTTTCAAACAGATGAGCAAGGGTTGTTGCAATAACCTTTTTACCCACATAAAAATACAGGATGAGTAGATTGCACACCATATCAGAAACAGTATTGTAAACAGAGCATGGACTTCAAAGGCAAGAGATCCCATCTGCCTTCCTGCTTCACCCCCCAGTCCTCCCAACCATCCAGGGCAAAGGCCGGTCACTTTCTCCATTACATTTACAATTAAGGCAGAATGGCGTCGTACAATTGCGCTCCTTCTGGCGTAAAAATGGCGGTCGCTCATGACAAGATGGCATCCAATCATGACACCTCCCCCTTTAAAGATCAGCATGGGAGCAGTGGCCAAACCAGCCACAGTATCCCATGCTGAGCCCTGACACTTGTCAGTGCCCTGCCCGACAGACTGCTGCAGTTTCCAGGTTAGGACCAGCGCTATGGGCGGGGTCTCCGAACTACCGGATTCTTGCTCCTCTTCCAGGAGACAGCAAGCTGCGGGCAAACAGGTGTCCCTGCCCAAGCCAACTGTGGGCACACTGATACAGTGGGAGCTGTGTCCCCTTGTGCCATCCTTGCTGGCAAGGACACAGCCCACCCCAGCTGTGCGTTGGACTCCTGGGCATAGATTCTCACCTGCAGCCGGCAGTTCCGTTTGCCATCCTGGGGTCAGAACCAACCTCTTCTGCCACACCCCACACGGGCATTCCCCTGAGGTATAGGCATTCCAGAGCCTCTGCTTGGCTGGGGCAGCCTTAAGAGGACTGTGGGACAATGCTATCAGGTGTTGTAAAGTACCTTTACATGACATGAGGTTAACAACAATAAATATGATACAAATCATATGGGCTAGGGCCTTTCCTGTGTTTACCTCAGCACTACATACAGTGGGACAGGTAATCCTGTCACCTTCCAAGAATCTCTTGTCCTGCTCTCTTGCCTGAGCTGATTGACCCCCCCTCCCTTTCACTGGGGGGGAGGTACACTCCCTCAAAGCCTTTGTGTGTGTGAATTGTGAAGGGGGGCAGGTTTCTGCAGGGGGGGAAACCAACAGGTCATTGTCCCCTGTGTTGGAAACATCCAATTCCAGCCTTTCAGAGGTTAATGGAGCTGAGTTTATCTGTGCTCCTTGGGCCCTCAGACCCTTCTGGTTACACACAGCACTTGCCACTGGCTCTATTACTGAAGCAACCCTCCTCTCACTATACCCATGTGTATCTTTCACACTTCCCAGGTACGGGGCAGCCGCAGTGGGAGGCGGCTCACCTGGCATCTGCAGGCTTGCAGCCTCCGTGACGGTTTGGTCACGGAATCTCTCCGTGATTGGAGGGGACCCCTTCTGGGTTCCTGTGTTCGTCAATATCTCCCTGGGGAACCATACCGGGGAGAATATGGGGACAAGGACATCGACCACTTTGTCGGCCCTAATGGATAAAAGGGCTACAGCTTCTGGGTAATGGGTGGCGTAATCTACCCCTATTGAAATGTACTCTGTTCTGGAGCTACTGGGCATTGCAAGGGGCCCTACCATATCTACAGCCACCCGCTCAAAGTGTTCTGATACCACAGGGAAAGAAATGAGGGGGGCCTTGCCCACATCCCCCGGCTTCCCCACTATCTGACAGGTATGGCAGGTCCAACAGTACCAGTCCACCTCTTTCATCATACCTGGCCAGTGGAACTTAGGCAGGCGAGCCCCGGTCTTTTTAACCGTAAGGTGTCCAGAGAGGGGAATTTCATGAGCTACCTTAAGCAGACCCTCCCTATACCTTTGGGGTATGACCAGGTGACGTTCCGTAACTTGCCCTGGTGGAGTGTTGTGGACTCCATACTCTCTATGCAAACAACCATTCTCCCAGTACAGCCTGGGAGTACCCTGGGAGCCATCTGACTCCTCAGCTGCTGCTGCAGCCCTGAGACTCGCCGTTATCAATTCCCCTTTGAAAGATCCACTTTCTATTGAGCCCTCAGGGTGTGCAGGGACCTCCTGCTGTGTGACTGTGTCCTGACAAGAAGAAGGGGGGTCTATGGGGGAAGCTGCAGTAAGGGACACTCTCTCCCTATCTGACAGTTCTGCAGTGCACCCAGGACCCACCAGGTCACTGATTATACCTGGTACCACATTTCCCACAGTAGCACAAGACATCACATTATCAACAGTAACATCCATCTCATAACCTGGGGAGACATCCTGCAATACCTGCAAATTAGCCTGTGCATCTTCCACAACACATGGGGCCCATCCTGCTGGCTTACAATTGCACCATGGCAAACCCGCTATATCTGGATCCCATTGTCTCTGAGCAGGAATGGGGTTATCTGAGCATGTTGTCACCATTAACTTATTGGCAGGTACATGCGCTGCCTGCAACCAACTCTGATCTGTCCCATTTGTGCAGTTAGCTTCACCTGGTCCCATGTCACAACCAGACATCACTGGAAGAACAGGGTTATCTTCTAGCACAGCAACCTGAATGACATCACCAGCAGCACTCCTACCATTGGTGAGTGAGGGTGTCTCATTCCCAACTAGATTAGGGCATTCGTTTAACCCCACAAACTGGCAAGGATTACCCACTATACCTGCCTCTAACTCGCCCTCCCCTACCTCTACAGAAGGTACGGCACTATCACAGATCATCCCAGGAGTTTCACAAGAAATCACAACATTGCAATGTTCAGCATGGTTACATACTACCTGAGATGCATCATATGGTTCAGAAGGGTCAGCAACAGTGGGTAAAACATTGACACATATGTGTGGAGTGAATAAAAGTCCCACATCAGTAGTCCCACACACATTTGTGTGCATGCAGTCAGAAAGTCCCATTCCTCTTTCCGACATTTTCTCTCCTCTGCATACTTTCACTATGCAGGCAGCCACTTTTTCCGGCAACAAATCTGGAGCAACGGATGGGAACATGCTGCTCACATCTTCCAGCAGTTTAAACTGGGCCTTGTGATGTGAGGTCTCCGGAGCAGGTTCCATGACGACTGTAGTAGGCAGAGGCACCTTGCCCTGGTAGGGCATTCCTGGTGAGAGCAAGCTGCTGACATCCTCAGCTTCTGCTTCTCCCAGCAGTTTAAACTGGGACTTTACTTCCAGAGCTGGTAACAGCAACTGTTCTAGGCGATGCCACTCTGCATCTACCCGGCGGCACTGATCTCTCCAAAATGGGGTATCCAGCTTTCTCCAAGCAGCGACCTCCTGCTGCGCGAATTGGTAACATTCTCCCAGCTCTCTCAGCAGCACCTCAGGAGACGCAGATGGACCCCAGACACGAAATGCTGCACGATACTGGCTGAAGGCATTGTACTCATCGTCCCTTGCCTGGGTGAGCTGCGTGATCATCTCCCCACGAGTATGGTTGTGGCAGGAGATACCTTGCAGCTGGCATTCTTCCGTTAGTTCCTCTGTGCTCATTATGGTAAACACATCATCATCCTCCTCTGGGTCAATATACCCACTGGACTCCTCCGGTACCATAGGGGATTGGTACTCCGCAGCCTCTGTGACTGCCATGCACCCTCCAGTCTCCCTGGTACTAGCAGAAATGCCAGTCCCCTGAGTAAAGTCCAGGTCCAGCTGGTTATCCACAACCAAGCCGGCATTTACTTTGCTCTCCCTGGGCGTTTCAAAGACAGGGAAATCGTTGTGACGCAGTCCATTGAAATTTGCATCCACTGACACAGGCTGCCAGCTGAGCTTAGCTAGTTCCAGCTGAAGCTTGCGATCTGCTGCTTCCTTTGCAGCAGTGGACTCCCTTTTAATAAACTGCATTATCAGTTTCAGCACCACGGCATTATCTGGCTCTTTCACATACTTCAGAGCCTCTTGCATATACAGATCCAAGGCAGAGCAGTAATTGGAGGCATCCAATCCACGGTTTGTGGGGCCTGCAATCTTCATTGTCCGCTTCTCCTCTTCCTCTGTTCTGGAACCAGAATGATTCCCAACCTCAGACCTGGAATCCGCTTGATTCCCCCCAGCTACCTGCTGGTCCGCATCTCTGAGGACTTGGATCATCTGTTCCCTGGTCTGCCCCTTGGCAGGCTCCACTCGGTTGATACCAGAGACCACATCACGATCCAACTTCACACTATTAATTTCCGCAGAAAGTAAAAGTTCAGTACGAAGTCCACCTCCTGCTACCTCAGTAGCCCTGGCTGGTGAACTCTCACGCACAAGTCCGCCATCGTGATGCTCTGTATCTTCCTCCATAGAGTCACAGGTCAATCTCCACTTAATCTGTGCCTCCTTATAAGTAGCTGCCATTCTGCTGCAGTTACTTCTCCAAAATAATAAAACAGGGATGGGGAACAGAAAATGCTTTTACAGTGACTTACACTACTACATAAGCCTTGAGTTTTGGTATCTGGTGAAATGTATTCACTTAAGTTATCCAAATAAAAACAAAAATTGCTTTTTGAAATATCCCCACCGCTGGCCACCAGTTTGTCACGACCCTAGTCGGCGATTCCCCAGATACGACAATCTGAGTATCCCGGCCACGTGACACTTTTACTGAGTATCCCAAGCGTGTGCGTATTTCACCACGATTCCGCTTGCCACCAATCAAAGTAAGCTTTTTGGACTTAGTCCGCGACAGCTTTGATTCTGCCGACACACCAAATTATGAGTTACACGGTAGCGCCCTGGCAAATTTGTCAGAGGCTTGGGCTGGAAAACAGCAGATACCAGAACTAATTATGACTTTTTAATTAAGTGAAAACACTACAAGGCTTACAGTATATTACAGAAAACATAAGTTACAAGATATACGATTAATAGGTAAGTCAAACGTAAAAACAGTTTCAAAATAAAACAAAATGGGAATAAAGAAACAAACCACTTCAAGGACACACAGCATGAAGCGGGATTTGGAGTGGAAACCTCTCCGGATACTGGATCATCTCAGAGACAGGTATCGGACCCGTCCCATTCCCAAGAAAATGAACAAAAATGTCTTGTGAGACACACACTTTTAAGATTGGCAAAAACACACACAATCACAGCCCCCACCTCAGGAATCTTCCTTGTCCAGGGGTTTCCTGAGGATATCCCCAGGGGCTGGCTAATTGACTTCTCTTTTGAGACTTAGCAATTTAGCCATTCAATCACCCCCTGCTAATTCTTATCTTAAATAAGGTGTCATTCTAGAGGTCTAAGGGAATTGTTTTTCTGACATCTCTTCTGGTCTGGGAAGACATTTACCAGAGACCCTGGACTTCAGTTTTATAGATGCAGGGGGGAAGGAGATAACCTCTGAGGTTTCAAACAGATGAGCAAGGGTTGTTGCAATAACCTTTTTACCCACATAAAAATACAGGATGAGTAGATTGCACACCATATCAGAAACAGTATTGTAAACAGAGCATGGACTTCAAAGGCAAGAGATCCCATCTGCCTTCCTGCTTCACCCCCCAGTCCTCCCAACCATCCAGGGCAAAGGCCGGTCACTTTCTCCATTACATTTACAATTAAGGCAGAATGGCGTCGTACAATTGCGCTCCTTCTGGCGTAAAAATGGCGGTCGCTCATGACAAGATGGCATCCAATCATGACACTGCGCATCGCTATCGCCCGCTGTGTACACACAGGGCGATGCTGTCCTAATCTTCTAGATGATTTTGACGATGTAGCCAAAATCACCTGGAAGAATTGCCCCGTGTGTGCATGGCTTTAATCTCATTTCTCCTGTCGCTCTTTCTGCATCTTCCTCTATAGCGTTAGAGTTATGATAGTGTCTGACATGAGAATTATATATATATATATATTTTTTTTTAACATATGTTTATTGGGTTTTCCATTTAAATAGTCAAACATAACAATTTGTCACAGTGTCACATTTCAAATGTCGGAGGGTTCTGAGAAATCCTCATAAGGTTTGGTTACATATACTGTAAATGAAATATTATTGTTAAGGAAAGAGTTTGGCATGGTGTACAAATACATGGCAATATATAAGTAAACAGCAATGGTCTATACGCCGTATAGGAGACAGAGGGTTTCAAATGCAATGTAACATTGGCCCTTATTCTGATCGGTGCGGCCCGATCAGAATATGCGGCCGCAACCGTGCAGGCGAATCCCCGCCTTCCATACGGATCGCCACCTGCCGTCCGTATGCGGATATGTGGCGATCCGCATGAAATTGGACGGGGATACGCCTCCTCCATCTTGGGAGCAGCCCCTGCATTCGATGGTCGCCGAACATCGAATGCAGGGCCGCACGCTCCACCAGGTCCCGCAACACAAGACCACACGGACACTTGTCCGTGTGAAATCATGTATGGGGGCGGGCAGCTGACATCCGGCGATGTCAGATGCCCGCCCCGTACCCACGCGTCACGGCCTCATTACCATGCATACGCCCCGCGTTTGCATGGGAACGCCCATGAAACGCGGGGCGTATGCATAGGGTAATGAGGCTAAGTAGCCCCTCACGCCCCTCTACGCCCCCTGTGCGGCGTATAAAGAATCTGTGCGGCGAAATCGCCTGCACATGCGCAGAGTGACCTCTGCACATGCGCAGACGATCAACATCGGCGGTCCGTCCGCATGCGGGAATATCCGCACCGATCAGAATAAGGGCCATTGTGACAAGAAAACGTAAAAGAAAACTTATAAACCTAGAAGAAGGGGAAGGGGTAGTTGTTGGGAAAGAGGGGGTGGGGGGGTCGTGTATCTCTTCAATGATCCTGACAGTTACAAAGGTATACCAAAATATCTCATCAAAAGCAATTGGAACAATTTGGAAGTGTCGACTGTTGCTTTAAGAAGGAGTGGAAGACAAAGTTGAGAATTTGACTAACAATTTGGCATGATGATATTTGTTATTACTTAATTATTTAGTATGCTTTCCAGCAATATGTGCAGCAATGGCATGGCCATTCTTAGACATTTGTCCTTTTTCGTCATTCAAATTTAAAATCTCAAATGAAGATGAGAGAGATCTTGTCAATGATATGCATGGTGAGCATGGTCAGTCCATTATAGTGAAAGATAAATCGCGGTGCTGTCATTTGTAGTGGCCCAAGTGCTACTTTGCAAAAAAAATAAGTATTGTAATGCTGCTTATAGTAATTCAGAAATATCATCAAATCAATAATAGATTTTTATTTGTTTGTGAAAACACTAATAGTGAATAAGAGGGATATTCATTATCATTGTACAAGTAGTGAACACCTCTCATTTCTAGTCATTTCAGTCTCACAGAACAATGGAAATATCTTTTCTTTTTAATTGTTTTCCATAAGAAAAACTAAGTTTTAAGTTTAGGATTTAAAAAAAATAAGTCTTATGCTGGCCATACGCCTAAAAAAAATTATTGTCCAATCTGGTTGGTAGAAATTAAAATCTGGTAATTTATGGGAGCAAATAACAGTTGACCATTTACTTCAAAATGCTGGAAAACTGACAAAAACGGTCCTTCAGACATTACCAGGTTTTTGTTCCAACTGGCCAGACTGGACAATAAATCTTTAGGTGTATGGCCATCTTTAGATTGTGAACCAGTAACAACTTTTGTATTGATCAACGAGATGAGAGCGCGTGAAGTGTTCCTTCTAAGGACCTTGGAAAAGACCCTACACAGGGTTGAAATGTGTCAGTCAAAGTAACGTAAAATGCAGCAAAAGATAGGTCTCCTCATCCAAAATGACAAAAAGACCTGAGCCTGGACTAGTGTTATTACCCAGGTCATACATAAAACCTCACTCATTAGAACCGCCACAAGTCAGTTCAGTATAATCTGGCAATTGCTACTTATCTGGATACCTGCTTTTACCCCATGGCTTGATGTGGATCATATTGGATTTTTTTATGTGGATGTCTTTATGTCAGGGGTCCTCAAACTATTTTGCTCTGGGACCCCATCAAACAATAAAAATAATTACGGGACCCCAGCAAGTTACTACAGAAGGTCACCACATCACATGTGTAGTCAGCAGACAGCACATACATGGCAGCATTGTGGAGGCACAAAATTATGGGAGGAGTCTAAAATAACAGAAAATTTAACAGATTTTTCAGACTCCTTGAATCACTGACTGAGATTAGAAACCATAGTCTGATGGTCAGCAACATGGAATCGCGACCCCATGCTGAGAAGGTCGGGACCCACTTTGGGGTAAGGACCCACAGTTTGAGAACCGCTGCTTTATGTAAATTTGTTATGAGTGTTTCATTGTGAACTTGATGTTCTTATAAAACTGTACTTCAAAATATGCACTTACTTTTATTTTATGGGAATATACTGTGAGCTCGCCCAGTCATTCACCTTTTATATGATGAGGAATTTTACCACTGGTTTTGAGGTACTCCAGATACAGCGCTGGTTAAGTGGAAATCTAAATTTGTTTAATTTGTATGTTGGAATGGTGAAGTGAAGAGGAACCCTTATAGATGTCTAACTAAATAATCTGCTTCTTTGTCTTTTTTTTTCACATTTCTAAGAACCTAATAACCTTTTCTATTTCAAATGGGATGTTGCTATGGGTAACCAATCAGATACTATATAACATCTTCCAGAAGGTGGTAAGTAAATAAAGTAGATTCTGATTGGTTGCCCATAGCAACATCCCATGTGAAATAGAACTCTCATCTTAGTATATTTCCCCCCATTATCACTTTGCAGCAATATGTGCATCTACCCTTAATAGTAGCGCAGCAATTCTTAGAAACTTGGCAAAAAAAGATGAGAGAGATCTTGTCAGTGATGTGCAGAACTAGTTTAAGCCAGTAGGTGTCAGTGCATAGTGGTGGAAGATAAATACTGTAGCTGGCCTATTATTTGTAGTAGTTGAAGCACCGCCTTGTAAAAATAAATCGAGTATTCCAATATTGTTTAAAGTAATTCAGAAATGTCATCAAATTAATCATATATTTTATTAGCTTGTGATAATTCGAATAGTGAACAAGGAGCAATAATAAGTGAATACATCACAGCTGTAGAAATTGCACCCTGGCAGAAAAATGGGATTTTAGAAAGAATAAGCCTTAAATTGTGGACTAGTAACCAGTTTTACATTGATTACCGAAATGACACTGATCACAGAGAGAGAAAGAGATATAAAAGAGATATATTATTCCTAAACTTTCCTTATGAACAGTGAAACCGTGACATCACAACACGCAAATTCTAAGGCCCTTATTCTGGTTGGTGCGGCCGGAGCCGCACACGGTGCTCCGGCCGCACAAACCAATCCCCGCCCACGAGACGGATCGCCACGGCCGTCCGTACACGGACGGCTGGCGATCCGCATAAAAATGGTGGGGCGTACGCCCCCACCATGGTGGGAGCTGCCCCCTGCATTCGATGGTCGTCGACCATCGAAGGCAGGGCCGCACGCCACAGCAGCTCCCGCAAGCTGAGACCACACGGACAATCGTCCGTGTGATAGCTTGTATGGGGGCTGAGAGCTGACATCCGGCGACGTCAGCTTTCCGCCCCCATCAGTGGCGTCATGCCCTAATTAGCATGCATACGCCCCGCGTTTGCATGGGAACGCCCATGAAACGCGGGGCGTATACATAGGGAAATGAGGGTATGAAGCCCCTCACGCCCCTATACGCCCCCTTTGCGGCGGACGAAATACGTCTGCGGCGAATGGGGCTGCACATGCGCAGATTGACCTCTGCGCATGTGCAGACTAAAAACATCGGCGGTACGGCCGCACGCGGGCCGTACCGTCCGATTCAGAATAAGGGCCTAAGTGATTACATCAGAAGACACTATAAATATATAAGATATTTTTTGCAGAAGGTGTGTGTGTGTGTATATATATATATATATATATATATATATATATACTTCTTCCTTCATCTTGGAATATGTCAGCACCAAATTGTCTATCTTCGTGTATGGAATGAATAAAAAAAGATTAGTTTTGCTGAACTTAGATCTCTTGATGTACAGATGGAGTCCCTCTTGTCCTTGCCCGGCAGACAAGGACTACATTAAACTGGGACGCACGTGCGCCCCAGTCTCTCAGCGGCTAGGCAGTGGGTCCCTGCCCATCTCCGCTTCAGGGACATGGGCAGGGTTGGGGGGGGGGGGGTCGTCTTTATACTTCCATACTTTTTCTATACTACTAAGGGTATTATGTGTATAAGAGGCACTGGGGCATTATATGTGTAAGCAGCATTATTATTGTGGTCATTAGGTGTGTAAGGGGCACTACTACTGTGAGCATTGCATGTGTCAGGGTCTGTCAGCGTGCACTGTTCCTTTATAATGTATGGTAGGGAGGGCACTGTTGAGGGAAATTACTTTCATCAGCTTTCCAGGACCACTTTAAGCCCTTGCTAGTATCATTCAGCAACACAACAACACAACAGATATAACATTTCCCACAGCATTTCTATAAATGTTTCAACTAATGATTCACATGCTAATTTCCTCCACTATTATAACTATAACAATTACAACTGACATTAACATGCAAAGATTTAGCTAAGTGGTTCATCCAATTACAAATAAATTAATTTTACCCTCTTACATTGTTGTTAAAACAATGATGCTAAAGCATGTAAACTGTTAGGCAAAAATCCTAAATTTTCCTAATTCTTAGTCAGCACCAAAAAAAGCGTTTTTTGTTAAAGTAATTTATGGGTACTTCCTCCTCTTTGCGGCAATTGTTTACGCTACGGAACTCTGTACAGCGAGCTGCAGCGGCAATAGGATGGCGAACAGCGAGGGTTATTTTTGGCGACTATCAGGTCAGGATTCTTTGCGCACTACTACTCTGGGTCCACGCCACCACCCTGGGTCCACACCACCCATTTGTGGTGAGAGAAGCGAGCCCACGAGAGAACGGTGATGCTGGTTCCCTCGCAGGAAATCCTTTCGTAGCAGTTAAGTATCGGCTAGTGTAACTGGTGTAGCGGTGGCCGCAAAGATGAGGATGTACCAGATTATGTTTTGTCAGAGAAGGTTCTGTAGGCATTTTGTTACTAAGGGGAGTTTATTTTGACATAATATTCTCCTAATTATAATGACATTTGTAGATTTTTCCTCTATCCTTTACATTGACAATAGACAACACAAACAGGTTTATTCAGTCATCTTCATGAGCATGAATACCAATGGCTATACCCAATATTACAAGGTGAAATAATTGAGTATATTTAGATAGATTTATTAAATGCTAAATATTTCTAGTTATAAATCAGAAGTGATTACATTTAGGGGAGATTCAGGAACGCTCGTTGTGATCTGAACTCGTCCCCAGCCCTGATGGTCAGGGTTTGCGCATTCCATGCGCACTGCAACAAAAAAATGTACATTTTCTGTCAGTATATTAATAGACTCCATTGTGCACAGAACAAGTATACTTTCCTGACTAATAAAAGAGATTAAAATAAGAGTTCAAAATAAGACCATATTTTCAGCTGTCACTGGGGTTTAGTTATGGGATATCTTGAAGAGTACACAGTTATGTATCTGTCAATTAAGTATTAGGAAACAGAGGAACCGAAATCTGGAAACAATATTTGTGCTGATGTTATGTCACCAACAGTATGAGAAATGGGATCTTACAGTTATACTTTTAGATGATATGAAAGTAAACAATGGGGTAGATGAGAAAAGACAACAGAATTCCTGTTTATACACAATAAGACATATCAGAACTAGGTGAAAAGAGACTACATTGGCACTTAAGGTCATTGGTAAAACCTTCCCTCTAACATTTCTGGAGTCCTCCATAAGGACATTAACCCCTTCCCGACATTTGACGTACATTTACGTCATGGCCGGGAGGTACTTCCCGACACATGGCATAAATGTACGTCATGAGTTTAAACTGTCACTGCGTCTCGAGACGCAGTGACAGAGGGACGATGTCTGCTGTCCCTGACAGCAGACATGTCCCTGCATGCCCAGGGGGGGCTGCGATGCCGCCCCCCCGTCGGCGATCGCTGTGATTGGCTGTTCAGTGTGAACAGCCATTCACAGCGTTTTCCTGTGTTACCAGCGAATCGGACGCTCGGTAACACAGGTGTCAATCACCGCCGGGCGTCAGGGGGCATGAGGGGGTCATCGGTGACGATGACACCTCACCCCACCCTCACCCCACCTGCCCCCAAGGCTGTGATTGGTCCGTGGGACCCACGGACCAATCACAGCCAAGGCGCGACATTTAAACTGACGGTGACTGCGCTGCAGACGCCATTCCGGTCTGGAATAGCGTGCAGAACGGTCACCGTGCCTGCCTGCCGTGAATACCGACCTGATCCTTGCTAATACTTACCTGATCCTTGCAAATACCTTACCTGATCACCTTATCACTGCTTGTAGCGTGCTGGACGCTTCCTGGATCTGACTTCCTGAGACCTCCTGCTGCTGCTGCAGTGTGATAGAGAGATAGAGAGATAGAGAGAGAGATAGAGAGAGATAGAGAGAGATAGTGACAGAGAGAGCTATATTTTGTGTCTGCTACCCCCCCTTTTTGGGGGTGCAGGGGTTTTCTATATATAAATAACTGTCAGTGCTGCTGCTGCAGTGTCATACAGTGATAGATAGTGATAGATAGTGAGAGGTAGAGAGATAGAGAGATTTGTGTCTGCTACCCCCCCTTTTTGGGGGTGCAGGGGTTTTATTTTATATATATATAACTGTCAGTGCTGCTGCTGCAGTGTCATAGAGTGATAGATAGTGATAGATAGTGAGAGATAGAGAGATAGAGAGAGATAGTGACAGAGAGTGATAGAGAGTGTATATTTTGTGTCTGCTACCCCCCCTTTTTGGGGGTGCAGGTTTTTTTTTATACATATAACTGTCAGTGCTGCTGCTGCAGTGTCCTAGAGTGATAGATAGTGAGAGATAGTGAGAGATAGAGAGATAGAGAGAGATAGTGACAGAGAGTGATAGAGAGTGTATATTTTGTGTCTGCTACCCCCCCTTTTGTGCTGATCAGTATATCTGTGCTGATCAGCAACTTTTTGGGGGCGCAGAGGTTTTTTTTTTATATATATACCTGTCAGTTGCTGCCAGTTGCACTGTCAGTTGCACCAAAGGTTGTGCACCTGCTGTCCCTCACTGGTAATCAGTGTCGCATCACTGATCACCTTTTTTTTTTTTGTGAGTGCTGTGGGGTCTTTTTTTAATTTTTTTTTTACACACACTGATTTTGTGGGTGTCCTGTGGCCACTGTGCGCCGATCAGTGACGTACATCACTGATCAGCTTTTTCGGCACAGGGTTGATCTATTTTTTTTTTTTTTTTGATCAGATTCCTGTTGCCTTTGAGCGCTGTTCAGTGACAGACGTTACTGACCAACATCTGTGCTCAATTTTTGGCGCAGGACCTTTTTTTTTTAACCCCTTCAATTTTTTATTTTTAACCCCTTCATTTTTTTTTTTTTTTTATTGGTATAAAGTATTTTTTTTTTTTCTGCACTACATACACACTACATATCCCCCGGGTTGAAATAAAGTTTGTACCCCCCCCTACACTATACACGTGTTGAAACATTTCACTACCAGTAACACAAAAATAAAAATGGCATCCCAAATGTCCTCCCAAATGTCCTCCCAAATGTCCTCCCAAATGTCCTCCCAGTCATCCAGGAGAATGTATTCAGTGGAGGAGGCATATGCCATGCTTGCCTCTGACTCTGACACAGGCAGTGATGCAAGCGGGGAATTTGAAGGATTCGTCTTAAGCTCCTCTTCCTCCTCTGGTGATGAGGGACCCCCTCAAAGACGCCCCCGTAGATCAGCTGAGATTCCCCCCCCAATAATTGATCTAGTATGGACCCCACCACCAGACAATTTTGAGCCCCAGGTTCCTGAGTTTTTGGCCATGCCAGGAATCCAATTTGATTCCACAGGTCTCAGAGAAATTGACTTTTTCAAATTATTTTTCTCTGATGATTTTATAAATTTAATGGTGGACCAAACTAATTTATATGCCCAGCAGTTTATTGCTCAAAACCCCACGTCATCATTTGCTAGGTGGACCCCTGTAGATGCAGTAGAGATGATGACGTTTTGGGGTCTGGTGTTTCATATGGGCATAGTAAAAAAGCCAGAAATTAGGCAATATTGGAGTACAGATGTTCTGTACAGTACTCCATTTTACCGTATGGCCATGCCCCGGACTCGATTTGAGACAATTCTTAAATTTATACATTACACCGATAATGCACAGTGCCCACCCAGAGATGATCCCACCTTTGACCGGCTATTCAAAGTCAGGCCGGTCATTGATCATTTCAGTGCCAAATTTGAAGAGGTGTACATCCCTGAAAAATTTATTTGTATCGACGAGTCCCTTATACATTTTAAAGGAAGGGTTAAATTCCGCCAGTACCTTCCCAGTAAGAGGGCAAGGTATGGCATAAAAATGTATAAACTGTGTGAAAGCACCTCAGGGTACACCCACAGGTTTAGGGTTTATGAAGGGAAGGATTCAAGAATTCAACCGCCAGAATGCCCCCCCTCCCTCGTAGGTGTTAGTGGGAAAATTGTCTGGGATTTAGTGCACCCCTTCCTGGATAAAGGTTATCACCTCTATGTGGATAACTTTTACACTAGCATCCCCCTGTTTAAGGCCCTTGGTTCAAGAGGTACAGCAGCTTGCGGTACTGTGCGCAAGAACCAAAGAGGCCTCCCAAAAACGCACATTGCCCAAGTAATGAGAAGGGGTGAAAGCAGGGGAATATGCAACGAAAATATGTTGTTGGTCAAATATAAGGACAAGAGGGATGTCCTTATACTGACAACAATTCACGGAGACAGTACCACCTCCGTCCCTGTACGAGGTACCAGTACCCACACCTCAAAACCTAATTGTATCCTGGATTACAATAGGTACATGGGCGGAGTGGATCTTTCAGATCAGGTACTGAAGCCGTACAGTGCCCTGCGGAAAACAAAAATCTGGTACAAGAAGGTGGCCGTGTATATCATCCAGATGGCACTGTATAACGCTTACGTGCTATTCCGTTCTACCGGCCAGAGGGGGACATTTATGCACTTTCAAGAGGAAGTCATAAAGGGCCTAATATTTGGGAACCAGCAGGCAGAGGGCCCCAGTACTTCTAGTACTGGCCCCCGTATTGTACCAGGGCAGCATTTTCCTGATGAAATCCCCTCCACTGGAAAAAAGGGCAGGACACAAAAAAGGTGCAAAGTTTGCTATAAAAAGGGAATAAGAAAGCAAACTATTTTCCAGTGTGACACTTGCCCCGACAAACCCGGCCTATGTATAAAGGAGTGTTTTAAAATATACCACACATCTATGGAATATTAGGTTCATAATTTCACCGTGCTTCGGGGGTCTTGCTAATGCCACATAGCACCCACCATTCATTCCACCAGAATCTGAGCCGCAAAATCCAAAAATCACTCCTTCCCTTCTGAGTCCTGCCATGCACCCAACTGGTATTTTTTGGTCACATGTGAGGCATTGCCGTACTCGGGAGAAATTGGGGCACAGATTTTGGGGTGCTTTGTCTCCTTCATTCCTTGTGAAAATGAAAAATTTTGAGCCAGAACTGCATTTTTGTGTAAAAAAATTTAATTTTTCATGTTCACTGCCCAGTTTTATCAAAATTGGTGAAACCCCTGGGGGTTTGAAATGTACACTATACCCCTAGATGAATTCCCTGAGGGGTGTAGTTTGCAAAATGGGGTCACTTGTGGGGGGGTTCCACTGTATTGGTGCTTTGGGGGTCTTGCTAATGCGACATAGCACCCACCATCATTCCACCAGAATTTCTGCTGCAAAATCCAAATATCACTCCTTCCCTTCTGAGTCCTGCCACTTTTTGGTCACACATGAGGCATTGCCGTACTCGGGAGAAATTGGGGCACAGATTTTGGGGTGCTTTGTCTCCTTCATTCCTTCTGAAAATGAAAAATTTTGAGCCAGAACTGCATTTTTGTGTAAAAAAATGTAATTTTTCATTTTCACTGCCCACTTGTATCAAAATTGGTGAAACCCCTGGGGGTTTGAAATGTACACTATACCCCAAGATGAATTCCCTGAGGGGTGTAGTTTGCAAAATGGGGTGACTTGTGGGGGGGTTCCACTGTATTGGTGCAACATAGCACCCACCATTCATTCCACCAGAATCTGTGCTGCAAAATCCAAAAATCACTCCTTCCCTTCTGAGTCCTGCCATGCACCCAACTGGTATTTTTTGGTCACATGTGAGGCATTGCCGTACTCGGGAGAAATTGGGGCACAGATTTTGGGGTGCTTTTTCTCCTTCATACCTTCTGAAAATGAAAAATTTTGAGCCAGAACTGCATTTTTGTGTAAAAAATGTAATTTTTCATTTTCACTGCCCACTTGTATCAAAATTGGTGAAACCCCTGGGGGTTTTAAATGTACACTATACCCCTAGATGAATTCCCTGAGGGGTGTAGTTTGCAAAATGGGGTCACTTGTGGGGGGGTTCCACTGTATTGGTGCTTGGGGGGTCTTGCTAATGCGACATAGCACCCACCAAAATTCCACCAGAATCTGAGCTGCAAAATCCAAAAATCACTCCTTCCCTTCTGAGTCCTGCCATGCGCCCAAATGGTATTTTTTGGTCACATGTGAGGCATTGCCGTACTCGGGAGAAATTGGGCACAGATTTTGGGGTGCTTTTTCTCCTTCATACCTTCTGAAAATGAAAAATTTTGAGCCAGAACTGCATTTTTGTGTAAAAAATGTAATTTTTCATGTTCACTGCCCACTTGTATCAAAATTGGTGAAACCCCTGGGGGTTTGAAATGTACACTATACCCCTAGATGAATTCCCTGAGGGGTGTAGTTTGCAAAATGGGGTCACTTGTGGGGGGGTTCCACTGTATTGGTGCTTGGGGGGTCTTGCTAATGCGACATAGCACCCACCAAAATTCCACCAGAATCTGAGCTGCAAAATCCAAAAATCACTCCTTCCCTTCTGAGTCCTGCCATGCACCCAAATGGTATTTTTTGGTCACATGTGAGGCATTGCCGTACTCGGGAGAAATTGGGGCACAGATTTTGGGGTGCTTTGTCTCCTTCATACCTTCTGAAAATGAAAAATTTTGAGCCAGAACTGCATTTTTGTGTAAAAAAATGTAATTTTTCATTTTCACTGCCCACTTGTATCAAAATTGGTGAAACCCCTGGGGGTTTGAAATGTACACTATACCCCTAGATGAATTCCCTGAGGGGTGTACTATGCAAAATGGGGTGACTTGTGGGGGGGTTCCACTGTATTGGTGCAACATAGCACCCACCATTCATTCCACCAAAATCTGTGCTGCAAAATCCAAAAATCACTCCTTCCGTTCTGAGTCCTGCCATGCACCCAACTGGTATTTTTTGGTCACATGTGAGGCATTTCCGTACTCGGGAGAAATTGGGGCACAGATTTTGGGGTGCTTTTTCTCCTTCATACCTTCTGAAAATGAAAAATTTTGAGCCAGAACTGCATTTTTGTGTAAAAAAATGTAATTTTTCATTTTCACTGCCCACTTGTATCAAAATTGGTGAAACCCCTGGGGGTTTGAAATGTACACTATACCCCTAGATGAATTCCCTGAGGGGTGTAGTTTTCAAAATGGGGTGACTTGTGGGGGGGTTCCACTGTATTGGTGCTTGGGGGGTCTTGCTAATGCGACATAGCACCCACCAAAATTCCACCAGAATCTGAGCTGCAAAATCCAAAAATCACTCCTTCCGTTCTGAGTCCTGCCATGCACCCAACTGGTATTTTTTGGTCACATGTGAGGCATTGCCGTACTCGGGAGAAATTGGGGCACAGATTTTGGGGTGCTTTTTCTCCTTCATACCTTCTGAAAATGAAAAATTTCGAGCCAGAACTGCATTTTTGTGTAAAAAATGTAATTTTTCATTTTCACTGCCCACTTGTATCAAAATTGGTGAAACCCCTGGGGGTTTGAAATGTACACTATACCCCTAGATGAATTCCCTGAGGGGTGTACTTTGCAAAATGGGGTGACTTGTGGGGGGGTTCCACTGTATTGGTGCTTGGGGGGTCTTGCTAATGCGACATAGCACCCACCAAAATTCCACCAGAATCTGAGCCGCAAAATCCAAAAATCACTCCTTCCGTTCTGAGTCCTGCCATGCACCCAACTGGTATTTTTTGGTCACATGTGAGGCATTTCCGTACTCAGGAGAAATTGGGGCACATATTTTGGGGTGCTTTTTCTCCTTCATACCTTCTGAAAATGAAAAATTTTGAGCCAGAACTGCATTTTTGTGTAAAAAAATGTAATTTTTCATTTTCACTGCCCACTTGTATCAAAATTGGTGAAACCCCTGGGGGTTTGAAATGTACACTATACCCCTAGATGAATTCCCTGAGGGGTGTACTTTGCAAAATGGGGTGACTTGTGGGGGGGTTCCACTGTATTGGTGCAACATAGCACCCACCATTCATTCCACCAGAATCTGTGCTGCAAAATCCAAAAATCACTCCTTCCCTTCTGAGTCCTGCCATGCACCCAACTGGTATTTTTTGGTCACATGTGAGGCATTGCCGTACTCGGGAGAAATTGGGGCACAGATTTTGGGGTGCTTTTTCTCCTTCATACCTTCTGAAAATGAAAAATTTTGAGCCAGAACTGCATTTTTGTGTAAAAAAATGTAATTTTTCATTTTCACTGCCCACTTGTATCAAAATTGGTGAAACCCCTGGGGGTTTGAAATGTACACTATACCCCTAGATGAATTCCCTGAGGGGTGTACTTTGCAAAATGGGGTCACTTGTGGGGGGGTTCCACTGTATTGGTGCTTGGGGGGTCTTGCTAATGCGACATAGCACCCACCAAAATTCCACCAGAATCTGAGCTGCAAAATCCAAAAATCACTCCTTCCCTTCTGAGTCCTGCCATGCACCCAACTGGTATTTTTTGGTCACATGTGAGGCATTGCCGTACTCGGGAGAAATTGGGGCACAGATTTTGGGGTGCTTTGTCTCCTTCATACCTTCTGAAAATGACAAATTTGGAGCCAGAACTGTATTTTTGTGTAAAAAAAATAATTTTTCATTTTCACTGCCCAGTTGTACCACAATTGGTGAAACCCCTGGGGGTTTGAAATGTACACTATACCCCTAGATGAATTCCCTGAGGGGTGTAGTTTGCAAAATGGGGTCACTTGTGGGGGGGTTCCTAACTTTTAGCATCTTATGGTGCCTAGAAACCTACATGGTGCCTAAAAAATAATCTCATAAAAAGGAGGCTCCAAAATCAAGTAGGTGCTCCTTCTATTATGAAGCCTGTGGTTTGGTCACCGTGCACACTAGGGCCACATGTAGGATATTTATGAAAACAAAAGAATTGGGGGAATCAATTTTCAGTCACATTTCTCTAGTAAAATGTACTGTGTTCCTTAGAAAAATGTATTAAAATTGCAAATCTGCAAAAAAAAAGAAATTTTGAAATTTCACCTACACTTTGTTTTAATTCCTGTGAAACACCTAAAGGGTTAACAAACTTCCAAAATGCTGTTTTGAATACTGTGAGGGGTGCAGTTTTTGAAATGGTATCATTTATG
Source organism: Crinia signifera (assembly GCF_055691185.1). NCBI lineage: Eukaryota > Metazoa > Chordata > Amphibia > Anura > Myobatrachidae > Crinia > Crinia signifera. The sequence goes on from NC_139224.1 coordinate 55,120,813, forward strand.
GGGGTGTCTCACATACAAGTCCCTCAAAGTCACATCAGAACTAAACTGGTCCCTAAAAAAATCAGTGTTTGAAATTTTCTTGAAAATTTGAGAATTTGCTATTCATATTGTAAGCCTCCTAGTGTCCCAAAAAATTAAAAGGAAGTTGAAATAATGATGTCAACATAAAGTAGACATATGGTCTATGTTAGTTATTCACTATTTTGAGTGGTAAGATTATTTGTCTCACAAGCAGAAAATTTAACATTTTGCAAATCGCTAAATTTTCCATTTTTTCACGATATTTTGGTATTTTTCACAAAAAAACACAGACTGTATCGACCCAAATTTACCACTAATTTGAAGTACAATGTGTCACGAAAAAACAATCTCAAAATCACTGGGATAAGTAAAAGCAAAAAAAAGTTATCCCCACTTAAGTGAGACATGTCAGATTTGAAAAAAAGAGCTCTGTCAGGAACGCAAAAACTGGCTCTGTCAGGAAGGGGTTAATTTAATGCAAAATATCAGAGAAGGGTTAATATAACAGGGCACCTTCAGGACACGGGGACTCACCGCCTGAACAAAGGCTGGTCTGCTGACTTTTGACCGTGTTATTTTGCTAGCTGCACAAACATACAGTACAGATTTTCTTTCGGTTTGGTACACTTTTGACAAATAAGCCATTTCTGTTGTCGAAACATGTATTTGAATATGAGTTGCATCGACCTTCATTGAGTAATTAGTTCACCAGCTATCTCAACTTTCTTCATGCCGACTGCTTTTAAGTTACTAATTTTGCAGGTTCATAATCATAGGACCCAACTCTCTTTTCCTTATTCCAGCCCAGTTATTTTCCATTTGTTCTGTTATTTATAATAGTGGGATTTTTTTTTATGATAGAATTATGGTTTTGGTGAGTGGTTATCGGACAGGTGGAGATGTTGCCATAAATTACATTAAAATGCTTAATAAAAAAATATATACAAAAAAAAAAACCATCAGAAAAGACCCAGAGTCACAATACTGTATAGAAACATAGAGACATGGAATTTGCCAACAGATAAGAACCATTTGGCCCATCGAGTCTGCCTTTTTTTAACCATATGGTAGGTTATCTTTCCCCCTGTTGAAGGGATTAGTGCGTTGGATGAACAGTAGGCGGGTACGTGCATTGGATAGTTTTCATGCCCACATACTGAATTTTATTAAATGCTTAGCCATTTCAGTTGGTCAAAAATGCCCATATTGTTTAAAATATCCTACCGTATGTGGGCAGCTTAAAAGATGGAATTGTTTTAGTGGCTTTTCAACAAAAACAATTATACCAATTTATACCGGACTGGACTACAATATTTAACACTATTCTGAAAAAAAAACTACTATACAATCAGAGAAACCATCTCACATAGCGTACTCCCACACCAGATGCATGCATGCAGGTCCACTCAGGTTCAATGCGCTCGGGACTGTGCATTGGACCCGATGGACATCAAATGCATCCGTTTTGGGCTGATCAGTCAGGAATGGGTGAAATAGGCCCGAATTGCTGTAGTGTATGGAGGACTTAGATTTTTTATTTTTTGGGGGGCAGATTTTTTTTTTTGTGCAGGGAAATAACCGGCTGCTTTATTTTTACAATGCAAATTAGAATTCAGTTTGAACAGCCCCACCCAAACCTGCACACATTACTTGCATCTCCTGCAGTACAGCATGATGTTGCCCAGTTGTGTGTTTTAACAAGGCTGGATTAGGCCATAAGTCCAAAGACCTGTCACTCACTGCATATTAACTGATGGCTTCAGAGCGAGTTCTCATTTCTCTTTCCTTCTTCTGTAGTTATTATCCACGGACCTCACTGGAAACCAGGAGCAGTTTATCTACAGAACCACTAAGGTACTGGTAAACACATTGTATTACCTGGCATATTGTTATCGGGTGTTATTGTGATCGTTTTGTTGACAGTAAATAGACTGACAGTCAATAGTTTGACTACTAATGATCGACAGGCCAAAGGTTGACACATGATAAAGGTTGACATGCATTAGGTCAACCTTTTCAAATAGGACAAGGTCGACATGAGTTTTTGGAAATTTTTGGCTGTCTGTTTTGAAAACTTCTCCCGTGGACACTGTATTAAGGTACCGCATCCCATCGCATGGCCCGCTGTGCTTGGTGCACTATTATATTCTCCCTCTATGCCCACTGGGATGGTAAAGTATGAACAAGTCGTTTTTTGCAACAACAAAAAATCATGAAAAACTGATGTCGACATTTTTCCATGTCGATCTTTTGGTTGTGTCAACGTTTTGAACATGTTGACCTAATGTATGTCAACCTTTTTCACGTGTCGACCTTTGTCCTGTTGACCAATAGTGGACGACCTATTGACTGTTGACCTTTATACTGTCAACCTATCGGCACCATACCTTGTTATCTACTCATCATAAACAATTGTGAAGTTTATGTGTGTATTTGATGAACAGTTTCTTGGTTGTTTTTTATACCATAAGTTTTTATACAGCAGGTAATTGGAGTCCTAATGTAACAAACTCCTACACAAAACAAAGCATTACTATGCTTCCCTTTGATGATATCTCTCACCATACCCAAAATCCCCATACACACTAATAGAGAAATGGGAGCAACAGCTGCTGCTGCATTATTGAGGACTCCCTCGTCTAAACTTGTCCAGATGAGGGTGTGTACATAGTTAACGATATTGATATTGAGTGTACACACAAGGCCAGATTGTGAACAATCTGGCCTAGTGTGTATGGGGCTAAAGACAGACTGTCTTCACAGCATAGGAAAAAGGCAGAGATGCTGAGCTTTCAATCCAGCTAATAAGGTTCTGCCTTAACATTATCGGTCTCATCAGTATATACACACTGGGCGGTATTCAATGAGCCTGATTCGCCATGTTTTTATGGCGAATTTGTGCTGTTTGGCGAATTTCTGACTAAAACGGTGAATCACCCTATTCAATGACCACATGGCGAATACATTTCAAGGTTTTTTTCACCATGATTCACCGAGTAGCAATCGCTATCTTTTTATGGTGAAGTGGAATGTGAACTTTTAAAATAAAGTGTTTTGTTTTTTACATTTGGTGTCAAAAAATCAGGAATTGTATTCTGAGGAGGGGCATGCTATTTTTATTCATGTGCTGTAAGCACATGAATATATATTTAATTAAAAAGTTTTTTTTTTTTTTTTTTACACAGCAGCCAGCAGGGGGCGCCGGAGCCGAGCCGCTCATTACATATTCATATATTCACTGCACCCGATCGTTACGATCGTGTGTAGTGAATATACGCTCCCCTGCTGGCACCCCCGGGGGGCAGCCTGTGCTGCCTGGCACCCGGGGAGCCCACCTACCCCCACAAAGTTCTGGGGCAGGCAGAGAGACTACCATCTCTCTGCCTGGCACCGTCCTCAGGCTCCCTGCGGCAAACGCCGCAGGAGCTCATATTCGCCAGTCAGGGGCAGCGAGCCCCTGACACGTTGAATACCGGAGCCCGCCGGCTCCGGAACGTGGCGAATGTGCAGCGAATCCTAAACAGGATTCGCTGCACCTCGCAGGTATTCTCATTGAATACCGCCCACTGAGTGATTTTCGCCCATCTAAGTGATGTTCCCGGGGTTGGACTTTCCATAGCAGGACCCTATGGAAAAACCGCTATCCACCCTGTCGCTCACCTGCTGGTAATACCAGCAGATGAGCGGCAGGCCCAACGAAGATGTGGGAGCGCGCATCAGTGTTCACCGCTGCCCCGTACACACTGGGCGACTTTAGAGCTGAAAGCAACTCAGTCCACAAAACTGAGCTGCTTTCAGTCACCCAGTGTGTATGGCCCTTAAGGTGAATTTTGATTGGATGAAAAAGGTTTTCACAGGTATACCATTAAAAAAAAAACAGAAACCCCCCTCCCCAAGTAGGCATCGCTACGCCTGCGCACACAGGGGTACGCCCAACATTTCTATGAGCACGCCAACCATTTTTGTGGACATGCCCATGAAACTGTGCCCTGCGTCCGCCCCCTGCCCTCCCATCCTAGAGCAAACGTCCGGCGAGTATTCTTTCCACTGAAAGATTTTGCTCCAGGGGTTTGCACATGCGCGTATTCTCGTACGTGCATGCGCAAACCCCTAACAGCAGATGGAGAAGCAAATTTGGCATCACCGAGCGGGTCTGAATTGCCCCTAAGCCTTGGTGGTAGGTGAAGTGGATGGAGTTAAAGTAGCAGCCAATCAGCTCCTATCATTTTTCAAACCCAGCCTGTAATATAGCAGTTAGGTGACTGGTTGTTAATCTATCTCTATACACATTATTTCTCCCTCAAATGACGGCTATGCTTCCACCATCAAAATGTTTGATGTGGTGGAAAATTTCCATCCCATCAAATGATTTACAAATTAGCAACAAACCTTGTTTGGACATGCACAATAGCCTTGTAGCGCCGATGGAAGAACGGTACTGGGGGTGTGATTGGTGATGAGATTGGGGGCAGTGCCTGGATAAAGGTTGGCACTGGAGGCAGTATCTGAAAAAGTCAGAGTACTGGCTTTTTCTGTCCCTACATGCATCTTGATAGTTAAAGACTGTGGGCCAGATGCACTAAGCTTCAAAAGTGATAAAATGGAGAGTGATAAACAGCCAGCCAATCAGCTCCTACCTGCCATGTTACAGGCTGTGTTTGAAAAATGTCCGACAGGAGCTGATTGGCTGGTTGTTGATCACTCTCCATTTTATCTGTTTTTTGAAGCTTAGTGCCTCTGGCTCCAAATCTGTCTGCTTCCACTGATCATTATGCCCAATTCAGAGAGCTGCAGCCATGGACGGTGAAGCTCTCAGCATATTTTTTCAAAAAGGCAACCATCACAACATCATTGTTCCTTACCATTTGATGGCGGCAAACATTGGAATGACACCATCCAACGGTCCAAACACTACTGTTGCAAGTAAATAATTGATGGTCAGTAAACATCAACCATTGATGTCCGTCCCTATCAATCACTAAGACCACTATCACCACGAAGACTAATACTAATTACCACAGCGCGCATTCTTGACTGCTGCACTGCCTGCTGCTGTGTGCTCAGGACTGCGAAAGGCTTCCATCCAGAGTAGTCTCCTGGGAGGCAAAGCGTTCAATGCCGAACCTCCACTGACCAGTAGCACAGCTGTGTGCCTGTCAGAGAAGTCTGACAGGGTCCAGGCCAAGTAAGTGATGGTAACTCACTGACTACGGTAGCACCCACTTCAGTGTAGCTCTCTATGCAATTGCTTACCCTACGCAGGACTCCCCTGAATTTAATTGTTTTGGCAAGCGAATATACATTTTGGTGCTACTTGATGGGATAAACGCTCTAAAGAGCCAAAAAGGGGTGTGGTCTCACAAGAAAGGGGCATGGTTACACAATAGTGCCACCATAATTCAAAGTGACTGGATACCTGGTGTAACGGTCGGTCGACCCTGATGATGTTGCTGTGGTAACGATCTAACTTTATAAAATTAAAGTATGTACATTAATAAAGAGGACCAGCCCGAGCTGTGTGCCTCTCCAGTTGCAGGTCTTCCATGGTCAGTATATTATGTATTTTGTTTGTGTTTTGATTTGATTGTGTTTCCTTTATACCACTTTCACATCGCCGACACGTTTTAAAAACCGGTATTTTAAAACGGTAATTAAAACGGGTCAGAGCCTTACATTGCCGCAGATTACCGTTTTAAATACCGGTTTATACCCCTTTCACATCGCACTTTTAAAACGGTAAATTGCCGGTTTTTTTCCCTTTTTAAAACGTTTAAGCCTGCACTGTGAATGCATAGCATTGTACCCATTCACATTGCACAAAAAACGGCAAGGAACCGTGTAGGACTCTGCTTTTTACACGGTTCGAAATGCCAGTTAACTTTAAACGGTAAATCGGCTGTGGTGCATTCACAGTGCAGGCTTAAACGTTTTAAAAAGGGGAAAAAACGGCAATTTACCGTTTTAAAAGTGCGACGTGAAAGGGGTATCAGTTGAGCCATTCAGTTGTGATGATTCACTTACAGCAGGGATGGGGAACCTTTGGCCCTCCAGCTGTTGCTGAACTACACATCCCATACTACCGTTTTGCTATTTGGCCATGCTAAAACTGTTGCAATGAATGCTGGGATGCGTAGTTCGACAACAGATGAAGGGCCAAAGGTTCCCCATCCCTGACTTACAGGTTTGATTTATTTTTTTATTTTTTCTTCCGACGACGCTTCCACATTGCTTCATTACATAAGCAATCTGTTCCTCCTATTTAGAAAGCAGCGAGGTACTTTATGTCTTTTATTGGTGTCAAATTTAACAGTGCATGCTATAGCTACGTGATGCCTGCAGAAGGGGGTGTATTTGGGCAGTACCAGGCAGTGAGTCATATTGTTATGACCCAGTATTTCTGTGGCAGCTGCTGAATCTTGAAATAATACCTTAATTACTCTGGGCTGCTGCTGTCAGTGACTGTCAGGTCAGATGGCTGGCAAAGATTTCATACAGGAGCAGGCACTGGCAGTTAGAGGATCTGGCGGCGCAGGCAAGCAGGCAGGAAGCCTCAGGCCAGGAGTCATTTCACGTTGCCTGTGACTCAGCTCTGCAGCAGGACACGGCACCCTCACAGCTTGGCTCTCTACGCGGATGTGTAGCCCGCAGAGTAGACGTTCTGTCTCTGGCCTTGTGTAGTGCTTGCCCTGCAGATGGTAAACACAGTACTTTATTTCTATAGAGAATTGTTACTGCAGTTGATTCCCTGGGAGTCGTATTTGCCATCACTATACTCAATGGGTTGTGTTATATGACTTTCTAGCTGTACATTAGTTGTTCTATGCAACATGACAAGGAAATGTAACAATATGTCAACAGCATAATGACAACATTGTCTAAATATCAACACATACAGCGTTTCGACCCAGGATGTCGACATTGCTGGAATGACATTGTGAATATTAACAGTTGGCATTTTTCCATACACTTGAAATCTAAACCTAAACCCAACTGCAGCCTAACCCTAATCTAACATTAGCTCTAACTGCAGCCTAACCCTAATCTAACATTAACTCTAACTACAGCCTAACCCTAAAATAACATGAACTCTAACTACAGCCTAACCCTAATATAACATGAACTCTAACTACAGGATAATCCTAATATAACATTAACTCTAATTGCAGTATAACCCTAATCTAACATTAGCTCTAACTGCAGCCTAACCCTAATCTAACATTAACTATAACTGCAGCCTAACCCTAATCTAACATTAACTCTAACTACAGCCTAACCTTAATCTAACATTAACTCTAACTACAGCCTAACCCTAATATAACATTAACTCTAACTACAAGATAATCCTAATATAACATTAACTCTAATTGCAGTATATCCCTAATCTAACATTAACTCTAACTACAGGATAACCCTAATCTAACATTAGCTCTAACTGCAGCATAACCCTAATCTAACATTAACTCTAACTGCAGCCTAACCCTAATCTAACATTAACTCTAATTGCAGCCTAACCCTAATCTAACATTAACTCTAATTGCAGTATATCCCTAATCTAACATTAACTCTAACTACAGGATAACCCTAATATAACATTAACTCTAATTGCAGTATATCCCTAATCTAACATTAACTCTATTTGCAGGATAACCCTAATCTAACATTAACTGTAACTGCAGGATAACCCTAATCTAACATTAACCCTAACTACAGGATAACCCTAATCTAACATTAACTCTAACTGCAGCATAACCCTAATCTAACATTAACTCTAATTGCAGTATATCCCTAATCTAACATTAACTCTAACTACAGGATAACCCTAATCTAACATTAACTGTAACTGCAGGATAACCCTAATCTAACATTAACTCTAATTGCAGGATAACCCTAATCTAACATTAACCCTAACTATAACATAACCCTAATCTAACATTAACTCTAATTGCAGTATAACCCTAATCTAACATTAACTCTAATTACAGGATAACCCTAATCTAACATTAACCCTAACTACAGGATAACCCTAATCTAACATTAACCCTAACTACAGGATAACCCTAATCTAACATTAACCCTAACTACAGGATAACCCTAATTTAACATTAACCCTAACTACAGGATAAACCTAATATAACATTAACTCTAATTGCAGGATAACCCTAATCTACGCTAAACATAATTGAAGGCTAATCATCTAAATTGAACCCTAATTGCAGGCTAACCATAATCTAACCCTAACTGCTGGCTAACCCTAATATAACCTGAACTCTAATTGCAGGCTTACCCTAATTTAACCTTAACCCTAATTGTAGACTAACCCTATTCTAAACCTAATTCTAATTGCAGTGTAACACTAATGTAACCTTAACCCTGAATGCAGGCTAACCCCGATCTAACCCTAATCTTAATTGCAAGCTAACCTTAATCTAACTCTAATTGTAGGTTTAGCCGAATCTAACCCTAATTACTACCATAAATCTAACCCTAACCCTAATTGCAGGCTAACCTTAATCAAACCCTAACCCTAATCTAATCCTAATTGAAGTCTAACCTAATCTAACCCTAAAACCAGGTGTCAACATTCTGGCAGATGATATTTACAATTCTGACAATGTAAACATTTTTATTGTCGACATTCTGACTGTTTATCAAATATAACATCCCCCTAAGCCATAAGTAGATTTAAGTAACATCTCTTCAGTAACACCATACTGTACCTACCAACATTTTTTGTGCTCCGCTGCAAAAATCTGGACAGGTGGGAGGTATGGTAACATGATTGAAAGGATGTAAAATGATTGCATTGAAACCAGGCAACATTATGTCCAAAAGTACACTTTCCATCACTCAGTAAATTAATATAGAAGTAACAGCTAGCCAAACCCCCTCTGGAGACTGGCCACACCCCCTCTTGAGACTGGCTACAACCCTACAAAATTGGTCCCTACTACTGTATTCGCCCGGTAGGTCCTTCATGAACCAGTCCAGCACTGGGGGAAATTGTATAGTTGTAAACAGATTTTCCCCAAAGTCTTGAGTCACCTTGATCAAGGCCTCATGGATTACCCAAATGCACTTCTCCAAATTCATACTGCCCAAGAAATGAGAAATATGAAATGAAAACAAGAAACTCCCACTGTTACTTTAGTAACATTATTTATATCAAATCACAATTCTATAGCTAATAAATGAATAGTGCTTTTTACATAGGTCTGTTACTATTTGTTATGTTGTGAAAGATGGCAAAGATGTGAAAGATGGCAAAACAGTCTCGAAAGAACATTTAATCCGTGTACACACGGCAGCGATGTTTGCTAATATCCCGGGCAATATGGTCGCTGGCGACCATATTGCCAGTGATGGGAGTGTGGCGCGCTCCTGTTTTCTGCCCCGTTCTAATCGCTGGTCGCAGGAGCTTGCTCCTGTGACCAGCTGATTGCCTCTGCGGCACCGCCGGCAGAGGTTTCTTTCTTTTTATCAGCGACCGTCTCTGTTCGCCGATGAAAAAGGGGCATTGAGCGATATATCGCTCGGTGTGTACGCACCTTTAGCATGGATCTGGTCATCTGAAATGTGATTAGATACTTTTATCTGCATTATATATAATATATAAGTGGTCCATTAGGAAATTATGCCCTTTATACACAAGTTGCGGCAATTCAGACTTGAGAATGTTAAACACTACTCATTTCCGATGTTGTGTCTCCCAGTCGTGGAACCAACCTACACACTGGGCGACTATGCCCAGCATGTATGGACAACAATGATTGCTATCATCGCTGGGGGGCTTTCCCCCTGCCCGGCGCAGTCAGCAGGGAGAGGACAGCTTTGCATAGCGTAGTGCTATGCAAAGCTGCCTCAAAGCCACTCATCTGCTGGTAATGAACGGCTTTGCCGGCGATAATGCGGGAGCGCGCAGCAGCATTTACCGCCGGGGCACACACTGGGCGGCTTTGAGCTGAAAGCTGCTCAAACCTGCTGTTTTGAGGGACTTTCAGCTCAAAGTCGCCCAGTGTGTATAGGCCTTGAGGTACATGACAAGCAGACTTTCTGCTATTGCTCCCTACCGTGGTTGTGTCGTACTTTGTACTAATGTCAGCTACATTGTTTTGCATAATTTAGGATGTCAGATTCATACTGCAGGATACTTATGGCTATTGCTTTAAGTTCCTGTAATATCCACATTTTGTAGAGATCACTTCATTTGCCATTTGAAATGCTGTTGTATGTATTTATTGAAAATTGATATTGGCATTTAATACCATTACTGTGATTACTAGTCATTCCTCTGTTGGAGAGGAAAATGTATAAAGAAGCTGCCTAGTGCACTTACGGTATAACATATAGAAAAAGTACAGTGTGAAACACTGGAGTACAATATGACAGGCCCCTGCAATACAGTTTCATTAGACAGCTGGAAAGACACACAGACAGATGTGTCTGTAAAAGTGCGAATAACATTGCTGTCATGTGAGGTTTGTGCAACTGCAACTAGAAGGTGGGATTGTGTTCAGCTTTGAAGGCAGATGGTGACAGTGACACTGATCCAGGGGGACAGTGTTTCAGAGGTAAAGAATTGTCAGAATGAAAGGTTTCAAATACAAAGTTAAGTACAAATTGCTTTACAGTATATAAAAGTGTTCTACCTGACGTCTGCTGTACCATGGAGGGGTTCAGACACTGTAGTGGGCTATATCTACTGTATGTAGGATGATATTTTAGGGATAGTTAAGGAGTTCTGTTATATTGCGACCAGGTTGTGCACATGTTATATCTCCTGCCACACATATGCCCACTCACTTCTGTTGCAACGCATTCTACCCAGGGCATAAAGTGGTCATGCAGAGGTGGGGGGACTCATTTCTCTATGACCCATGAGTGGGTCATTTGTTGGTGTAAGTCCACGTGACATAACTGCTATGGATATGGTCCATCATGATTTTCACTAAATATTCCTAAAATACTTTGGGCTGTTTATATCACCTGTAAGACTATGGCGATGTACAGTATAATACTTGCTAGGTATCATAAAGTAATGTATTTAAAAAAGTAAAACTACACATAAAGAATAGAGACTAAAAAGGTGTGTGGAGAACAGAAATGTCAAGAAGCAGTCACAATATTAAGGGCATATTATCATGATATAGGGTGAAATCAAAATCAAAGTAACATACAGTAATTGTGGCATCTGATCAGCTTACCTGGAGTTTCATAGTCGGAAATGTTTATGTGAACACAAAGAAATACAAAGGTTTCAGTGGCGTAACTACGGATTTTGCTTCCCCCCCCCGCGCCTGATGCCCCCCTCTGCCGCCAAGTAAAGCTTAGAACCCCCCCCCCTTCTTGCCGCCAAGTAAAGCTAACACCCCAACCCTGCCTTACCCCTCCGTGCACGGGTCCCCAGCTGGTCAGGTCTGCGGTCCCGGCCAGCGCTGCTCGTATTCCTCTCCCCCTGGCTCCAGCTATTGAAAACTGACCTTCAAAAAATGGATGCCCCCATACAGCAGACCACCTCCTCTAGCATCCTAAAAACTGTCTGCTGTATGGGGGCAGCCATTTTTTGAAGGTCAGTTTTCAAAAGCAGGAGCCAGAAGGAGAGCCGGGACCGCAGATAACTAAATCTGCGGTTACGGACAGAGAGGCGGCAGGTCCCGGCAGTGGCGTAAAATAGACCCGGGTCTGCGCCGCTATAGTTATGCCACTGAAAGGGTTCTTCTAACTGGTAACAAAAATATTTACAGTGCAGAGAAAGACTATTCAATTAAATAAATTGGTGTTTATGTGCGGAGAACCGCTGATTCTGCATAAATTGCAGAATCTATTTTTTTTTGTCTGCACATGACCTTATTTCGGGTGTTTGCCCATGGACTTTACATGGAACTGTGAGGTTTAGTCCATCTGCGGGGACTCACGTGTAAGGTGTAAGGATGACCATTGTTGGCAACCATCGATGGCTAAAGTGCAACTGGCCATCGATAGTGTATAACTATTCAATGGATGACCATCGATGTTTTTACATATCGATGGTCATCCATTTTCTCTGATTGAGTGGCCTGTGGGCCAATCAAAAATGCAGGGGCAGGGCTTCACATGTGTTGGGGCGGAGCTATGCTCTGTGTCCCGGCACTTTAGGGAAAACGCAAAAACAAAACAATTAGTTTAAGCTTGACATCGTTGGTGGAAAACCATCTGGTGGCCGACCCTCGATGGCCAACGCGCAGGACAGTCAATGCTATTTGAGTAACTCTGGAATTGGCAATTAACCACAGGCCACGGGGTAAGGCCATGGGGTAAGCACCACAGCTAATACAGCACCCCGTGAAGAGTACTAATACAATGTACTTGCACCAACAGAAAGCTTCAATCCTGAGTGCACTCATTTCCAACGGTCATCGTAGTACAATTTAAAAGCTAACATCCACATATTCCTTGTGGAATAAAGTCAGTGACCTGAGTATACTCAATGTCAGATAGGTCAGGATCTTTTCCTCTGCCTGAGAGTCTGGATATAGATAGAGCCTGAGGGTCCCTCTGAAGAATGTCCCATGCTAAATTTCCTTTTGTCTTCCAATGTCTTGGGGGAGAATGAGAGAAGGAATGAGTTCAGTGGCAGAACATTGCATGACAACAAATTAATCTAACAACATTACATCTATAATATTACATGTATATGTGCAGCAGGTATGCATATCATATTCTTATTAAACTATACACATTTATATAAAGTAATATTTATAATAACATACAGATTGCATAGTGTTCTATTGTACTTCATTCAGGTCTAATAGTTTACTTTGAGTGTGAGAAGCTTGAATTAGGTTCTAAATTTGTTTGTGAAGGGGAAGGGAACCAGTATATGGCTTGTATGAGAAAGGAGGCAAATGTAGTACATATGGAGATGAAGATGAGCCCAGCAGAAGTATGGAGGACAGTTTGGTGTGGAGAGAAGCGGTAGTCAGGAATGCCTGCCTGACTGGAGATGACCAGTGAGTGGATGAGAACATAAGTGTGCGCACATAGAGTGTTAGGGGTGCACAGGCACCTCCTAATGCTGTGCCCACCCTTATAAACACCTACCTGCCGCTAGCAACCAGCAATACCTTTTACCTTTTAGAACTGTATTCTATTAAAAGAAGTGCCCATCATTCAGTTATGTGTGTTTGCATTGTTAATTGTACTAGACCATTGTCACATCACTACATACCTGCGTCATCCATATCACTACATACCTGCATCATCCATATCATTACACACCTGCGTCATCATATCACTACATACCTGTGTCATCCATATATGTTTTTGACTTTATTTGCATGAACTGTTACAGAGAGTAATAAGAAGATTAAAAACTGACCGGAGATTATGTTGTGGCTGAGAGGCTTTTATATTGTAGTGAGTGCCAATAGATGATGGTAGACACGCCTGATTGGTGGTGTTAGACACACCCAATTAGTGTTGTTAGACATGCACAATAGGTGGTGCACCCCCTAATAAAATGTGCTGCGCACGCCTATGGATGAGAGTCAGTTATTAGCAGCTTATTAGTAGTATTCAGGGTCCGATCCTGGAAATGGCAGGACTGCGGAAGGTACTGAATGTATGGTTTCATGGGAGGATTCAAGGGTATCTATAAGACATTGCCTGCATTCACACTGCTATCGTCAGTGATAGGCACTCATTGCGTTTCGGTAGAAATAAGATTCAAAGTACAAATTCCGAACATTTTTTGTGTATTAGACAATATATTTTAAATATTTTTTTCCATATTGCGATCTATTTTATTGTAGCAAACTTTTATGATTATAGTTCCTTATTTCATCTGGCAGCCACATCTGGCCTTTCAGTTCCTCTGCACATGCGTGACTCCAACAGGAGGATCACATATGTGTAGATTCTGTCAGCCTGAGGGTATAGTGGCCAGTATCGCCTCAGAATGATTTTGGTGATATATTGGGGAGATCACTGATTTATTATCACTGTCATTAAGCAGCATTAAAAAAAAATCATGGTTGTCTTTGTAAATCGGAATCTTAGTATTGTGTTAAAATATACATAAAATGTTTTCCCGCTAAGTAATGATATGTGCGCTGTCACATTCCTATTTAGTAAGTGTGTCTGATGCTGAGTGACCCATAACAACATTGTATCGCAAGCTTCCATGCATTAAAATCATCTCATTAGCAATCAGGGAGAGAATTCTGGGAGAATTAGCTGGAGATTGCTAGTTTGGCATGCCTGGGAAATTTGCATGTATAGTGTGTGCTGTACATCTCAGTCTCTTGGCAGGAAAATCCACCTGTTCTAGATGGTATTAAATTCTGCTTTCAGTGCTAAAGTCATTTACATTTTAAATATACTGCAGCAAGGCACCTTGAGTTTTGTTCCTGTACTTATTTAAATGGTGTGTTGGAGAAAATGCAGATTTTTCTCTTCTTGATTTATTAGGTGACACTTTGCCATGTTTACATACATACTTTATTCAAATCAGACAACTGCCCTCATTCATACTTGCCTACTTTTGCCAGGAGGCTCCAGAAAATCAGGTGGCCCTTCTAGCCCCCAGAAGCAGAGGCAGAACTCTGGGAGGCAATGGAGTCATCTGCCGCCGGGCTCCTGCTCCCAAGGGGGCTCCTCTCCACCAACTGGAAGTTTAAATCAGTTATTTAAAAGCCAAAAATATATTGCTTCTGTGGCTGAGTTCTGAAATATATATGTGTTCTCTATCTATCTATCTATCTATCTATCTATCTATCTATCTATCTATCTGAACAGAAATATATAAGGTTATATAGGGTTGTATGTGTGTGTGTGTGTGCGTGTGTTTGGGGCCATCAATATATATCTTGCCTCTTGGCAACTGGAACAAACTTACGCCACTTCCCAGAAGTGTGGACAAGTCGCACACTCACAAATGCAAACGTACCTCCTGCACCGGGGGGGGGGGGGGGGTGTATTTGTGGTGAATTACGTCATCTCTGCATTGTGTTGCAGGGGTGAGTCTGTGATAAAGTAGTCTTCAAAGAATGCATATTTTGTATAGTGCTCTTACATAGGGTGTTATTCTGTAAGGACCTCAACAGCTAAATATTTCTGTAATGGACAAAACCATGTGCACTGCAGGTGGGGCAGATGTAACATGTGCAGAGCGTTAGATTGGGTGAGGTATGTTCAAACTGAAATCTAAATTGCAGTGTAAAAATAAAGTAGCCAGTATTTACCCTGCACACTAACAAATTAACTCATCCAAATCTAACACTCTTTAACATGTTACTTTTACCCCACCTGTCCATTAGAGAAATAATAACTCCCATAGTTTTCGCCTAGTAACCTGACCGTATATAATTTGAATTTGTCCATGAGCATCAATCCAGGGACCCTCGGCAAGTGCCTGATGCACCCCAGGGTTATATGTTGTGTTTCATCAACAAGGAGACCTTTAGGTGCATACACACTGGGTGTTTTTGCCCTTGAACGAAGTGATGAAAATTGCTGGCTGATAAATCGCTCAGTGCATATACCCTGAGCAATATTCAACTGGCCTAGCAACTTTTACAGGGATTGCACCACTTAGTAGAAAACTATGGAAAGTGGTTCAGCAGTACAGGGCAACGAATGTCGCGGCCGACGTTGATGTGGGAGCGCACATCAGCTCTGACCACTTATCGCCCACCATACACACCAGGAGATATTGAGGTCAAAACAGGAAGTGAGCTACTTTGAGCTCAAAATCGCCTAGTGTGTATGGGCCTTTTCTGAGCAGCAATGCTCAGGCGGAGCGGTACCCATCCACTTTAATACAGGTTTTCTTCAGACAAGTATGTGAAAATAACAGATGTCAGGGAGCATCACTTTCAGCCATATGATGGCCTATTCAGATGCCAGACATCACCGCAATGTCCAGCTGTGCACATCGCTCATAAATATGGTAGCAGTCATCACAAATCAGGGAAGATGTGTGATCAACTAGTGCTTTCCACCAACGTTTCCAATATGTTCTCCCCCGTAGATTTAGATTAAAAAAACACAGATTGGGAGGTGGGATTTTTTTTGTACATACATTAAATATAAACTGGTATTTCGATTTTCCTATAATCAGTATCAGGTTTATAAAAACGACATTAATCTAAGAACACTGTACACTAGTTCCTATTCTTTATTTTGCTTGTCCAAGTGAATGGAAAGGTTGCACGCACGGTGATAAACATCTATTGAGCATGCAGAGAATCTAACTTGTACATCCTTGAACAGAATAGGTAGAATCCCAGTATCTTATTCAAAGACTTTGAGTCATTTTGTCTCAGAGCGTGAGATGAAGCTTAATGCTTTTTTATTGAGTTGTTTGAAGGAAATGAGAAATATGTTCAAATTCAGCGGCTGCCGCTGACAAAAGTCTTCATTTGCATTCCTGTGCAGGCAGATTAGTGCTAAGTATTAGTAACTGTCAGCTAATTCACATACAGCTTAACAATAACTGTCCTAGACTTCAAAATGTGGAGGAGACGATAAAGTGCTCTCATTTCCGCATGGAAGATCGTGGGTAGCAGAGACCAAAATTACAGTGCAAGCACAACCAAGGCGGGAGCAGAGAAAATGTCTTCAAATCTTTCCATTAAAATAATCAGTGTTTTGCCGCATTTCCACCCTAATTATATGTGTACGCTCCATTGCTGCATTTTTGTTGTCATTACTGCTGCACAGTAATTAGAATCACATATAATCACTTTGGAGACGCCTGTTGTATTCTCATGTAAATAAACCACGTTGTTTCGTATTTTTATCTCAGCAAATGTGTATTTTTCTTTTTTGGGCTAAGATTTGGGAAGGCATAAGGGAGCCGGGAGCCCAAACTTTTGTTATTCAAACTTAGGACCTTATTCTGATTGACTCGCAAGGCTGCCAATTTCGCAGCCTTGCGAGTCCATCAGATGCCACCCTCTGCCCATAGAGCCGCACCCCCCCTCGCACGCAGTACCCCCCACGGCTGCAAACATTTACATAATCATCCATTCGCAGGCGGGGAGAAATCATTCGATGGTGAAACACTGGGCGTTCCCATATGCTAATGGGGCTGCCCTGTGCCCCCGCCCTTCTCGGTCCCCTGCTCGGTGTGTAGGGTGCGCGCACCCAGCGAACCGAAAGTTTGCCCTGGGTGCATGCACCCTGCATCTGTACAAGCGCAGAAACACGCCTGCGCAGACGCTCAACATCGGTCCTCCGTGCGAACGCATGGAGGACCAAATGGATCTGAATAAGGTCCTTAGCTTGGACTGAAGAACTTAGTGTAAACTCAACAGAAATCAGGCAGATGGTTCAGCTGTCTATAGCCATATACAGCGTGGGTATGGGTCATCCCAATTAAGGTCTACACTTAATAAATTGACCACTATTGATCAACAGCTTAAAAAGGTCCGCGTGGCTTAGGTCGACACAAGCAATAGGTCCACATAGGAAAGCATGACATGAAAACGGTCGCCATGCTTTGAGCAAAATCGCTTATTCAAAATCTTCAAGCCTCCAGCCCATGTGTACACCCCTCTAGGGTGAAAATTAGGATTATGTGAGGCGTAGGATTAAGATAAATGTTAGAATACTGGAGGTCATTCTGGTTGACACACAAAGCTGCAAAATTTGCTTCTTTGCGTGTCATTTTAACCACCAGATAGATTGGACAGATACATCTTTGTGTGTGTACCCAGCTTACCAAGGCGTGTTTTCTGAATCTCCCTTCTGGAGCACAGGTGTCTTCTATATTAATGGACTCATTGTACAATATCCTCAGCTGGGTCTAATTATTTCACCTGTAGTTCTATGAGGAGACATGATGCATGCACTGAGTGTGTCCGGAGGACTGGATTTTAGAGCACTGCTCTAGGGTAGTGCAAGGCTTATATCAAAGACATCACACCATTGCTTGTTGTTTCTATTGCTTTACAAATATTGTCTACAGGTGGACTTCAGCAGAGAATTCTCAGTTTCTGCTAGATCAGGGTTGGATAAATCCCAGTTGCCATGTCGTCATGGCAACTAATATTTTGCTGTTCGAACTGGAGCATGCAATCCTCTCCGTCTTGTTCCAGTACATAAAATCCTATTCTTCATTCCATTGATCCAGTTCATACCATCCTATTCTTCATTGCATGGTACAGGACACAGTATGACTTTTTCCTGATATGCAGCACTCACATGTACAGCATTACAGAAATGTGTAGTATTACTGTAGAATACAGAAACAGCAATAGGCATTCACAGGAGAAACAATGGCCTCACAACCATAATAGACCTGTGTCTCTTGTCACATCGGTAGTATGGCATTTTTGATACCTGATGATGGGGGGCAGAATGATAGGAGAGGGTTTGGGAGGGGAAGGGGGGTGTTAGTGGTGCCAGTGTACATGCTAAGAGAGCGACAAGAGAGAGAAGAGCAGAGAGAGGGTAGGAATGGGATTAAAAATAGGGCCTGGTGTTTACAGTACATTGGCGACAAAAGTGAAGGATGTAGTTGTGCGCGTGCCAAAGGTGCGCTCTGGAAAAGGGGGTGTGGCCACTCAAAATAAACAACTTCTACACATTATGCAATAAAATACTAGACCCCATTATACTTACCCCTTACACACAGGAGGTCCGGATTATAATGGAGGCACAAGGGGTCAGTGCCCCTGGGCCCCCCACTGGCTAGGGGCCCCCTGTGGTTGGCATGTATTTTAAAAAAAAAAAAATATTTTTTTTTTATAGCTGAAGGTTTTGTGCATGGGAGTGGGGTAGTGCTGCAGCTTCATCTATCTGCCAATGTGACAATGATTAATGGTGCTGAGCATCGGGAGCCAAGGCACACTGATTGCACAAGTGTGCAGTGCATTACTGGGAGTTGACTAAATCCTATGACACTTTAAACCAGAGGGCAGAGGCTGAGAGGTTTGTGCTGAGCTCTAATTGGTGGAGCTCATTACATGCCCATGGAGAACAGCAGCAGCAGCTTAGTCATGGGAGGGTTTTTAATCAAAGGCAGCACTAGGACTGTGAGGTCTCCTACAGAGTAAGGTGCAGAGGGACAAACATAGGCTTTTCATATGGTATGTATTTATGTATGTATATATATATATATATATATATATATATACGCAGTTACCCATTGACCAAGTTTATACTGCCTTTACTCTGTGTTTTGACAGTGTAATATACTCCTATGCAGTGTGCAGCCAGTAATGACAAGTGCAAGGGGGCCCCCCTGGCTAAAGTACCCCGGGCCCCCCGAAGGCTTAATCTGGCACTGCTTACACACGATGCCAAATGGAATGAGCCAAAATTCACAATATGCTTTATAAATAGGGACATTAAAAATGCCCATTACATGGTAAGCCACACACCATAATGTCCATTATGTATTACAGGCAGAAGTGACAGCCATTGACAGCTGGGCAGAGAGCGGGAGGCTGCCCGGCTGTATTGAATGCACTGCAGGTCCCGGCTATTTGAAATAATACCCCTTTAACACCAGAAAATGCAGGGAGTTGGCCCCTCTTACACCAGCCTAGTCCCTGCATTTTGAGGTGTAAGGGGGAGAGAACCCCCCCCCCCCGCCCCCCTTAACGGGCTACATCAATTAACTGGCTATATCTTCGGAACCAACTGACCAATTTACATGAGACCAGTATCATATTGAAGGACTTTTAAGTGGGCTTCGACCGTTTGGTTCCAGATAAATCTGCCCTCAAAGAACATGAACAGCCATGAAATTACATTTCAGAAATAAAAAAAAAAAACGGTTTACCCACAATATCTCCGAGCTTCTGTGATGCCGGAGGAAGAACTGGAAGCCGTTGGAACTGGGTGGGGGTCAAAATTAGTGGGTCCCATGTTATCCAATGGGGAAAACGTTCCAGCTTTGCCCGGCGGTATCTCCGGTTCCCAGGGGGCTAGTGATGTGGGCCAGGCTTGTTGGAAAGCCCAGGTCCTCAGCTACAAAATGAGCTATGTCACAAATGACAGGGGGAGCACATGCCCGGGTGCCCTCCCCCTGAACCTGCCCATTCTCTTTTGTAATTTTTGTACTGGAATTAGGTTCTGGCCAAAGCAGTGGAGGGAAGGTTGGTATATTATATATACTATTGAAGCTCTCTCTCTTTTGGAGTATTCAGGCTAGTATACTGAAAAGTGCGCGTGCGGTGTGGCCAGGCGCTGGGACTGAAGGAGAGCTGAGCCACCAGCTATGTAGCAGCTGCTCAGCAGAGGATGCAAAGCAGGGAGGTGCTCTGCCCGCTCATCATCCTATCTGCTGTGTAGTGTTATTACAGACTACCGCAGCCTGCTCCGGTCAGTGTGCAACAGGCAGCGGAGGCAAGATCTCCCCTCCCCTCCCTGCTCCTCCCCGCTGCTCCTATCAGTTAAATGACATGCAGAAGCACCACCCCCACTTCCTTCTTTCTCCTCCCATATAGCAGTAGTTGGGGCAGCATAATGCACATGTGCTGAGGAGCCAGCAGGCCAGGCTCGTGGAGCGGGGAACAGCCAGCCTCAGTGTCAGGTATGTTATGGTTACTGGGGGAGGGGGCTACATACAGATGGAGCTGGTCCCATCCTGGCAGGGGATGGCGCTGGCAACGCCAGCCGCCATCCCCCGCCAGCGCCATATCGATGGCGAGAAGGGGACGCGCGCGCGTCCCCTTCCGACGGCGCTTCCATCTGCTCCCCCCGGGTCCCCGCCGGCTTGTCGGCGGTAACCCGGGGTCCTCGCCGCCTGCCCGCACCCCCCCCCCAACCCCCCCTAACCCTGTCCGTCTCCCTGAGGTGGAGACGGACAGGGTTTCCGTTGCCGACGGAGACTGAGACGCGCGTGCACCTGAGACGCACGCGCGTCTCAGTCTGATGGATGGCGAGGCTGCTGGCGGATCGCCAGCTGGGACATCCTGGCGATCCGCCAGCCAGGATGTAGCCTGCCCCATCTGTAGTAATGTGTGCTGGGGGGGGGGGGGGTGTATTAATTGGTGCTAGAGAGGGGTGTATTAATATTTACGGGGGAAGTGTCATACTAATTTATGCTGGGATGCGGTGAGGAGGAAATACTTACCTGCTGCGATGCTTCCCTGTCATCTGTTCTCGTGGCTGCATCCTTTGACTACCAGACCAGCTGTAATATTAGTCTAGGCAGGGAGTGGGGTGCTGGGTAGCAGCGGTGTAGTGTGCCAGAAAGGGAGAGAGAGGTATAGTTTGAGGAAAGGGGGGTGCCAGGTAGCAGCAATGTAGGGTGCGGTAAGGGGGGTGCAGGTAATAACAGTGTAGTGTGCAGTTAAGAGAGGTGCAGGGTAGCAGTGGTGTAGTGTGCAGTAATGGGGGTGCAGGATATTAGTGGTGTAGTGTGCAGTAAGTGGAGGTGCAGGGTAGCAGCAGTGTAGTGTTCAAGAAAAGTGTAACAGCAGTTTATGTGTGTGGGGTTTGCAGGGCATGGTAGGGAGGTGTAGGGTAGTGGAGTTAGTGTACTGTGTGCATGGAGGGGGTGCAGGGTAGTTAAGGTAGTGTAGTGTGTGCGGGGAGTAGGGTGCAGAGCAGCAGCAATGTAATGTGCGGGGAGGGGTACAGGGTAGTGGCAATATATTCTGAGGGTGCAGGCTAGTGGTGGTAGTGAAGTATGTGCAGGGAGGTGGGTGCAGGGTATTGGTAGTGTAGTATGTATGAGGAGGGAGGTGCAGGGTGGTGGCAATGTGTGTGGGGAAGAGGCTGCAGTGTAGCAATGGTAGTGTGTGCAGGGATGGCGTGTAAAGTTATTGGCAGTTGTAGTGTGTGTGGAGAGTGATGTGCAGGGTTGCATTGATATAGTGTGGGGCAGGGGGTACAGGTAGAGATGCCAATCCTGTGGCATTTCTTTCAATCCCGGGGCCTGGGATTCAAATATGCTCAATCCTGGGACTCCCGGGATTGGCATCACTAAAAAAACATACCTGCAGGGCAGACAGCAGCGGTAGAGGGGTACTCCGGGCACGAGGCAGCAGCAGAGCATGCCCCCAAAGTGCTGTAGTCACTCCGCCTCCAGGGGGGCCCTGGGAAGTTATACCGGGGCCCAGGATTTCTCTTGGCGGCCCTGCATATGGCATGCCTGGAACGATACTGAGGATGTAGAAAATGTAATGAAAAGTAGTATACATGCCGCCAGAGAGTGGTGGTGCACCCAACCGCTGGCCTGTTGTATCTGCCTAAAAGCCCATTGCTTTGTTATACATGCCCTGCTGCTATCCTACTGTATATGTTGTGTAGTATACAGATTTTAGATGTGTAGCCCCACACATAGTTCTGCATTTATTAGGACAGCATTGACATTGATGACTTGGATCCTTTTTTGAAAAATGAATTTAACCGTGGCTCCTGTTAAAGCAACATATTGTAGCTGAAACCTGGGAAAAGCTAGAAATGAACTAAAGTTTTTTCTTTGCACTTCAATTGCATGCACTTTTTGGTTAGTATATTCTAATAGAGTAATAAACATATGTGGCACTGGCTCAATCTATGGGGGTTATTCAGGCCTGATCGCACGGCTGCTAATTTGTAGAGCCCTTCGATCAGATAATTGCTACCCAGCCAGAGTAAAATCCTGCCCTGTGCAAGCCTGCAAATTACTGTGCAAGGCGTGCGAAAATTAGGCCAATTGGCGATTAACTGCAAATCCATTAGTAACTCACTCACCATCAAATGATATTTCTAGTGTGTGCAGTCTGTGCATAGACCAGGACTTACTCGGCCGGTGTGATAGAAAAAGGCTCATCGGGGCTGGAGCTGACATAACATGACTTCCCTTCAAATGCCTAGGCACGCCTGGGTTTTCCCTGTCACTCCCAGAAAACAGTTACCACCCACAAATAACGGATCCATGTCAATCAACTTGCATACAGCCAGCGATAAAAAAAAAAAGTAGCAGGATTTTAAAGCAGGATGACATGCATTAGATTATCACCCAACCTGCAAAATCGTAGTCATACGATCAGGTCTGAATAACCCCTATATGCTTTTGTCTACTGCCACCAAACAGAGCATTTGCAGTCTGTAAACAGCAAACAAGCTCTTTAAGCCAATATATAACACCAGCCTAAACATACAGAAGGTTATCTTTGAGTCTCGGACCCTTGCGCCAAGCTACAGTATGAAGCCTGTCTTTAAAAAAAGACAAAAAAAAAAATGACCTTTAATCAGTGTAAACTTGTAATACATAAACTCTACAGGAATATTTCATGTATTCTAGCAGCATAATTAAATCATCATCAGAATGTTGAATTGTCACAATTAAGGTCCTGATTCTCTCATCCAGAAACATTCCGGATTTAACAGTCTCATTAAGTAGAGATTGGAGATAGTGCCAGCAGATGAAGGAACAAATGAAATAGCTCATATGGGTTGAGACTGAAACTAACTGGAGTTGACTCATTAGCCTCTCAGATTATATAATCATGACTCCCAAGTGTTGTTAAAAGGGACATTAAAATGCAGGGAAAAATGCAGGTTTTCAAGGGGGAGTTTACAGAAATATAAGTGCGTGTATGTAGACAGTGTATATATATCAGTGGCATAACTATAGCGCCGCAGCCCTTGCGATGGCGGGGAGGCGCCGGGGGTCTGCGGGCACTATTGTTACTCTCCCAGCTCCCCCCTCCTTTTGGGTGCAGCAGGGAGCTGGCAGGAGCGGGTAGGGGGGTCCGTGCGGCGCGGGGGTACCTGCGGTCATAGAGGTTCCTGCGGCGCTGAGTATTACGTTGGTGGGGTCCCTGCAGTGACCTGGAAATAACTAGCGCTATCCGCCAGGCGACTCGGAGGAAACGCTGCTGGGTTTGAAAACACTGGCTTCATGCTGACTGGCTGAGATTCAGCCAATCAGCGTGCGGCCCGTCGGGGGGGGGGGGGTCATAAATGTTTTTGTTGTGCCACCTATATATATATATATATATATATATATATATATTAGTGCTGTAGCGCTGGGTGCATGGGTGCTGTAAAGCATTATTACTGCGTTAACACCGCAGCACTTTAACAGGCGCTGCAGCAGGGGGGAACAGCACTGCGGAGGTGCAGAGTCTCTGACAGCATTACAGAGCCCCTACGCCCCTCCAACAATGGCCGAAGGGTGATGGAGGGAGTCGGTGTGATAGAAAGCAGGCCGCATGGTGAGGGAGTGCGTTAGTGTGATATAGCGCAGACCGCAGGGAAAGGGAGTACGCTGGTGTTATAGAGGGCAGGTGAGGAAGCATGTCGGTGTGATAGCATTTGAGTGGGTGAGGGGCCTCCAGAGATATCATTGTATACGTATACTGTTGCTGGCCATGTTGCTACTCACCGTCACTGAAAAAGGCAGGGAGAGGGCATCATCATCATCTGCTTAATGTCGGCATCCAGACAGCAGCACCAGTGCCTTCACAGTGATGTTGGCTGGCCTGACTGGAAGTTGCAGCAGTGCATCTTCCCTCTACATTGAAACGTGTGACACCCCCCTCCATTGCATCAAGCCGGTGCTGGTCTATCACATGATGGTATCCGTTCGGTGGATGCTGGGCTCCTTTGCATTACAATGCATGTCACGTGAGTGCAGGGAGCCAATCACACTGAAAGTGGAGCTTCTGAAAGAGGAGGGCTGAAAGCAGCTCACTGACACTCAGCCCGCAGCACAGAGCCCAATGCCCAGTATGCCTGCCTACAGCTCACATGTTTCCCACAGACAGTTGGCCACTACAGTACTTGCATGCAGCTCCTCTCTGCTGGCCACAGCCACCTTCTTTCCCCTCCGCTGGCCACCACCTCCTCCCTCCTCTGCTCCTCCACAACCGACCCTCAAGCCTGGCCTCCACCAGCCACCACCGCCTACTCTCACCTCCGCTGCCCACCACCTCCGCCTCTCCCCTCAGCTCACCCCTATCCCCCACCCTTAAGCCTGTGGAAAAGGGGGCACCTCTGCCAGGCCTCGGCCGCCTCCGCTGGCCTCCGACTCGTCCTCTCCCCTCTGCTCTCCCCACCCCTTAAGCCTGGGGAAGGGGGCACCTCCGGCGGCCACCGTCTCCTCCTCTTCTCCCCTCCGCTGCTGCCTCCAGCTCATGCTGGAAGTCTCAGGTGCTATGCAAAGCACAGGGATCCACCAGTAGGTCCCCTCTGCCACCGTGCTGGTTGCCACTGCCTTGAGCTCTGATTGCAGCTGCAGCGGACACTGGTCTCCATCTCCCCCTAAAAATGTTTGTCCTGTGGGGATGGGGGTTCTAGGTACTCTGAAACCTCCCCTGCGTGCGCCAATGTGCTAAAAAATGATGCAATATTCCCGGGCTGAGTATACAATTTTAAAATCGCGTCACATCGCATGCCATTACAATGGCATGCGATGCGATGCGACACGATTTCCCATAGAGTCCCATGTTAAATGGCACCCCCAGACCCGATTTTTAATTGTATCCCCACCCTGATGGGTAATAAATATGTTAAATGCCCCCACATTGTTAACGGCCCCCCCACTATCAACGTCAACCCGAAGCGCGGCGAGCGCAGCGAGACCGCGAGGGGCGGCGATACGCGTCCTCCGACCTTTTCATACCCCCACTATCCACGCTTGATGGAGTTGATTTTATAAAGTGTGGCGAGCGCAGCGAGCCCCGCGAGGGGACGCCCATTACTTCACAGGTATACGCGTCCGCTTGCCTCGCTGCGCTCGCCACGCTATATAAAATCAGCTCCATACTGACGTGGATAGTGGAGGTATGAAAAGGTCGGAGGACGCAGAAGCAGAGAAAGGACCAGATGCACTAAGCTTCAAAAATGATAAAATAGAGAGTGATAAACAGCCAGCCAATCAGCTCCTACCTGCCATGTCACAGACTGTGTTTGAAAAATGTCGGGCAGGAGCTGATTGGTTGGTTATCACTCTCCATGTTATCACTTTTGAAGCTTAGTGGATCTGGCCCAAATTCTGAATAAATCCATCATTTTTATTTCACATCATTTAATAAAGGAACATTTGCTTAACACTTTTCATATCATCTCAAACATTATTTGTATAACCATAGCCTTGGGAATTACTGTTAATTGCTTATTAATTATTGCTAGATTCTAGTAGGCCAGTGTTGATTTTGCAAGTTGTGTGTTAGAACCAAGTCATTTAGCTACAGATATGACATACATCTAAGATTTCCTACTAACGTTGTGGAGTACCTCCTGGTGCTTTCCATTAGCACTATTGATTTCTGAAATGGGCTATGTAAATTATTAAGAAAGTCATTTTTATTGAACAGTGGCATCAAAAGTGGGGCATGTGGAAATGTAGCATGATGTCATGTGGTGTTATGCCTATTACATATTATGTGTCTATTCTTATTACAAACTAGCGCTTTCGCTTTCTCCCTCTGTCTCTCTCCCTAGCCTCATCTGTTTCTCTTTTTTCATTTTAACACCCTTACCCCTATTTCTCTTGCCCCCCCTCCCCTTCTTGCTCTGTACCTTTGTGTCTGCATCTCTCTATTGTTTTCAGTACCTACTCCTCAAATGAGCACATTTATCAGTTTTTCAAAGAAAATACTGAGCATTTTAGGCGTTTTGTTTCTAGGGGATGTAGATGACTCAGTATGCTCCTGGATGGAAGAATGGCATCGTAATACTGATAGGAGTAGGTTAGGGTTAGGCTGCGGGTAGTAGGGGTTAGGGTTAGGCTGTGGTGAGGAAGGGTTAAGGTTAGGCTGTGGGTAGTAGAGGTCAGGGTAAGCCTACGGTGAGGAAGGGTTCGGGGTAGGCTACAGGAGATGAGGTTAGGGTTAGTCTGCTGGGAGTAAGGATTAGGCTGTGGGAGGGAAGGTTAGGGTTAGGCTGTGGGGAGAGAGAATTACAGGTAGGTGTAGGCTGCAGGGAGGGAGGGTAAAGGTGTGGCTGCAGGAAAGAGGGTAAGAGGGAGGAAGAGATCGGAGAAGGTTAGCATACTTACCCTTAAACTTTTGGATCATGGCCATGGGGGTGCTGGTGTCAGTCTTCTGATCACCAGCATTGTGCTAAGTAAGCATTGTACTAAACAATCTAGTTAGCTAATCGCCCGGTTAACTAGATCGCTCAGCACACATTGCTATGTGTGTATAACCACTGTGCTAACCACTGTGTTTTCTATGTAATTGCTAGGCGATCTGACTAGATATTTAGTTAATGCACTAAATATCTGAGTCGGCTATGGCAAGATGCAGGGCCGCACATCGACATCGCTATTGGGTGACACACAGAGCTATTTGTGCTTCATTTCTAAGGGATATAGACAGATAGCTTAGAAAACAGCAAAAAAATCACCCCGTGTGTCTACCCCTTGGTTAAAGTGTTTTCACAGTAAGTTTCCAAGTGGTTTTATGGCACAAACCAGTGTTATCCCGGATTCTATTTGTTAACACCCGAAACAGACAAGTTAACCGGTGCTACCCCCTTTTTCCGTCCCTAAAGGGATAACTGAATTCCAGCCTTGGTGTTGAAATGAGGGTATGGTACACACTGTTTTAAACTTAAAGCCTTATAAAATACTTAAGGTGCCTCCGTAGAAATATTTTCAGATGACAGTGACAGTACCACTTCTTATAAGCCTGTGCTTGCTAATGTGCAGAAACCAACTACGTTACTTTCTGAGACGATACTGTAGCGTTTATGTGCACAATATACTTTCCAAGGCTAATGAAAACACAGTGAAACATACTTCACATGGCCATACTCATAAATACAGTATTATCAGCTTGTATACAAGTGACCTCGGAACTGTGAGGAATGACCAGGACACAGACATCCATAATTGTAAAAATAAAAATATACTACAAGCTGAATTTTGTTATGTTTGGAAGTATGAAACCACGGAATGTATCTGCAGTTGTTATTATTTTTATTACTGCTTATTTATATGCAGCCACAAGGGTCCTGCAGGGCCTAATGCATGGATGAGCAAAAACAAGAAACATGACTCAATTTAGGGTGAGTACATGGTAAAGAAAGTTGCATCAGGGGACACCTATGGTCTTAACACGGGTTGGGATCGTTTTGTCTACAGCATGTTGGTCGACAAGCATTAGGTGACCCCTAGGTCAACATGGGGAAAGGTCGACATGG
Organism: Crinia signifera; assembly: GCF_055691185.1. Classification (NCBI taxonomy): domain Eukaryota; kingdom Metazoa; phylum Chordata; class Amphibia; order Anura; family Myobatrachidae; genus Crinia; species Crinia signifera. Next base: position 55,148,908 of record NC_139224.1, read on the forward strand.
TTCTAGGTGTCGACCCAATGCTTGTCAACCATCATGCTGTAGACCAAATGATGTATCCCCTTAAGACTTGGGCTGTTCTGCAGGATTCTGTGTCCTTTATGTTTCCCTTAGTATACCTCATAGATCCCTACTGGACTTCAGTCCTCATTCTTCTCCCTCCTCTATTACAAACATGAATTCTTGGGACACATTTGTAGGTCATTCAGAGTCCTTTTCCTTACAGTTCCATAGCCTCTTTATCAAGGCCCTAGCTAGGCTAATCCCAGTGGCTGAACGTGTGGGTGGTGAGCCCAGGTGCAAAGATATCATTTTTGGCCCCCTGCTCCATCCCAACCCAAGTTCACAATATGCAACACAGCAATGGGTGACAGGGAGAGGCAGAGGGTGACAGGGAGAGGCAGAGGGTGACAGGGAGAGGGTGACAGGGGCAGCAGTGGGCCCCTTCATCCTCTAGTGCACCAATGGTAGTTCTGCCTCTGGCTAATCCCTCAACTAAACTCTCTCCCTGGTGTATGAGTCATAGGATGGACCCACTTAAGGTTGACACTCCATAGGTTGACCACTATTGGTTGACAGGCCATAAGTTGACACCTTAAAAAGGTCGCCATGGCTTAGATGGACAGGGACAAAATGTGAGGTACTCACATCAGGCTTGTGTAGTGGTGATATCTCTTGCTGGTATGCTCAGCTCAGCTCCTTGATGTGCTTACTGTAATTCTCTCTTTTAAGCCCCCTTCCCAGGTCTGTTGGGAATCTGATCTCCTGATGACATTTACTGCTGCACAATGGGACCGTATTTATAGTCTGGCTTATAAAATGTAAAAATGCCTTAACCAGCCTGAAATGCAGGTCAAATTGTTATACCCTCCCTACCTTAGGCCTGATAGACTTTGTATGATTTGGCCATTGCAATCTGAACCGTGTTGGGAAAATTCTGCTGCAGTTGGTCGTACGTTCTTTATCATTTTTAGTTGTGTCCTGTGAGACAGCCCTTTTGGCTGGAAGATTTTGCATTTGCTGCCCTGACTTTCTTCCCCCAAAATAGCACTATTGCACCTATACCCCAACCTACTCCCCAAACATTACAGGTCCAGTATGTGTTTGCCACATCCTCACTGCAGCAGAATGCATTGTCCCGGACATGGAAAGTGTATTGCTCCCTGCTATGTCTAAAAGTGTCCTTATTCCACCTCAGCCACTTGGACTATATGGAAGTTTTGCAGTTGGCACAAGTTTGCTGCTGACGAGCCAGGGTCCCCTATCTGCCCAGATAAGTTTGTTGTCTCCCTTCCATTAGTCTCAATGAGGCCCAGTGAGATTATATTCTATGGTACTATGTGTTCCCATTGCATTGTGGGTTCTGTGCAGTGACGCTGTTTTGATTTTCTTTACATGTACTGTTACTCCATTGCATTATACTGTTTCCTTTGTTTATACTGTATTACCCATCCTTACCCCTCTCCCTTATATGCTGTTTTACCCCTTTTACATTTTTTTCTTTCTGTAACCCTTTATTTTACTTTGTTTCAATAAATATTATTGATGATATCTCTCTCTCTATATATTCTATAATTACATTCTTGTAAATGAATTATATGTTGCATTCCTGCTCAATTTGGTATAATTTGTAGTGTGATATTGTTGTATGTACACTATAAACATTTCCATAATTCACTGCAGTTTGGCATCTGTGGAAATAGCCTTTCCCAGCCCTGGCTTTGTGCTGAGGGTTTTCCATGAGGGCCTTGTGCTGCTTGTTATAGAGACATTATTCTCCTGAAAGGCGAGGAAGGCTGTCATCCTGGTCCACTTTCAGCTGTTATCAATGTGTTCCTGTTTCCCTAGAAACCAAAGAGGGCCAATCCCAGGGCCCCTGGATCTGGCTGGGAGCCTGTCCCTCTGTGCAGCATGTGGCTCCCATGATTAGCTGCTCACACAAACCTGACTGACACCGTGTGCTGGGAATAAGATAAGAATAATTTATTTTAAGGCAGGGAGGGCTGCAGCGTGACATTTCTTTTTGTTCCATGCTCCCATGTGCTGTTAGAATAGCCTGGACGTGTCTGGTGACAGGAGAGTGAGCCGTCCTGCTGATTTCTGTCACAAAGAAGATTTTCCGGGTGACATTTTGGGAAGAATTGCCGGAGGATTAAAAGGAAAATTAACCTTAGAGGATCATCGAAAACTGTGCGGATTAGTTTCTTACATTTTGGTTCAGTCAGAGGCAAAGATCACACCAACTTGCAGGGGAATTAAGATGGTGAAGCAGTGATTTGGGGTGGTGGTGGTGGGAGGGGGGTCGTCTCTCTGTTACTGGATCTGTCCGGAGTTGGTTGTTGGGGAGTTATTATTTCCCCGGCTCTCTGTGCAAATGAATCAGCTGAGCAATAAGGCACCTGCAGCCCCTGGACGGTGCCGGCTTGGCACTCTTCAGCGCCCGCTTTCACAATGATGAAGTTGAAGGCTTTCTGTCTGGATTACTGGCAGTTTCTGTGTCTCCAGCCACTCCATGGGCTCTATAAGAGGTACGAGGTGTCTGTATGTCCCTAGGCTGTCACTGTTTCCTGTATATGACTTGTCTAGGATGACGCTGACGTTATTGTCACATGTTCAATATATGATGCCATATACACCAATATAATAATGTACCGTTGTAAAACATGTGCAATATACAGTATATCTGATACCCCATGTGTGTTGTATGTAAGTGAGGAATTTGTCTGTGCCACACCTGCCTAGTGCATAATGTCTGTATGCATTATACTTTCACTGAGTGGTTCTTAAATACATAGAGGGTTAAAGCAACAAGATCAAGGGCTTGGTGCTGACAAGATGGAGATGTTTGCCAGTGATTAGTAGTACATCTGTGTGATGCACAGGTCTTGTGACAAAGCAGCTTGCAGATTTATGGTGAGGGGGCTGGCAGGAGCTGAGGATGGAAGAGACAGATGCATTCATATTCATGAGGCCTGATACATCCTTTATATCGGCAGATATCAGCAGATCACACACCCACCTCTCCACACAATAGACAATCACACAGACACACCCTGCCTTTCTGCCCGCAGTCTGATTCATGGCTTACTTAAACAACTTGTCTTCATTTATTAGTTATTATATGATCGTTAGAAGTAGTTTTTCTCTTTTTCAGACTAAATTTAGCTGAAGTTTAATGTGTAATACTAAACATACATTGTATAGAGGATTTGTTCTCATAGTAGACATGTAATTATTCCTGTACTGTATACCCACTTACTGTGATAAGGTCCTGCTGATAGATAAATACCTGGCATATACAGCTGGCTCACTGATTTGTAACTTATAATGTTGATATGGTTTAGTAAAAGGCATGTTATAATGAATGCTCCAATGAATGCTCCAGCCCCTACCAAGTTTAATGTAACTCCAATGTATAAAGCACTAGCCTCTAACAAGCTGAATGAAGCTATGATGTATAATGCTCTAGCCCCTAACAATCTAGTTGTAACTCCAATGTATAATGCTCTAGCCTCTAACAAACTAGTTGTAACTCCAATGTATAATGCTCTAGCCCCTAACAATATAGTTGTAACTCCACTGTGTAAAGCTCTAGCCTCTAACAAGCTAGATGTAACCCCAATGTATAATGCTCTAGCCCCTACCAAGCTAAATGTAACTCCAGTGTATAATGCTCTAGCCTCTAACAAGCTAGATGTAACTCCAATGTATAATGCTCTAGCCCCTACCAAGCTCAATGTAACTCCAATGTATAATGCTCTAGCCCTTACCAAGCTAGATGTAACTCCAATGTATAATGCTCTAGCCTCTAGCAAGCTAGATGTAACTCCAATGTATAATGCTCTAGCCTCTAACAAGCTAGATGTAACTCCAATGTATAATGCTCTAGCCCCTACCAAGCTCAATGTAACTCCAATGTATAATGCTCTAGCCTCTAACAAGCTAGATGTAACTCCAATGTATAATGCTCTAGCCTCTAACAAGCTAGATGTAACCCCAATGTATAAAGCTCTAGCCCCTAACAAGCTAGATGTAACTCCAATGTATAATGCTCTAGCCCCTACCAAGCTCAATGTAACTACAATGTATAAAGCTCTAGCCTCTAACAAGCTAAATTAAGCTACAATGTATAAAGCTCTAGCCCCTAACAAGCTAGATGTAACTCCAATGTATAATGCTCTAGCCCCTACCAAGCTCAATGTAACTCCAATGTATAATGCTCTAGTCCTTACCAAGCTAGATGTAACTCCAATGTATAATGCTCTAGCCTCTAACAAGCTAGATGTAACTCCAATGTATAATGCTCTAGCCTCTAACAAGCTAGATGTAACCCCAATGTATAAAGCTCTAGCCCCTAACAAGCTAGATGTAACTCCAATGTATAATGCTCTAGCCCCTACCAAGCTCAATGTAACTACAATGTATAAAGCTCTAGCCTCTAACAAGCTAAATTAAGCTACAATGTATAAAGCTCTAGCCCCTAACAAGCTAGATGTAACTCCAATGTATAATGCTCTAGCCCCTACCAAGCTCAATGTAACTCCAATGTATAATGTTCTAGTCCTTACCAAGCTAGATGTAACTCCAATGTATAATGCTCTAGCCCCTAACAAGCTAGATGTAACCCCAATGTATAATGCTCTAGCCTCTAACAAGCTAGATGTAACCCCAATGTATAATGCTCTAGCCCCTACCAAGCTCAATGTTACTACAATGTATAAAGCTGTAGCCTCTAACAAGCTAAATTAAGCTACAATGTATAATGCTGTAGCCCCTTCCAAGCTAGACGTATCTCCGCAATGTGTAAAGCTCTAGCTTCTCACAGGCTAGATGGAACTCTAATGTATAACGCTCCAGTCTTTAACAAGCTAGATATTCAGTATTACACTCACTTCCACCCAGGTGTACCTATAGGTGGCATATCTGCCAGCAACCATGACCTTACAGATAGCTTTAGACATGGCCTCTGAGTCTGAAGAACTGATATTGTGTTTCCCCATCTAACACAACTCCTCATTTGTTCTCTCCGCGGGTCAGCCAGCAGCACCAGCTGGTTGTGTCATCCCTCATTGTTTTACAGAGATGGAACTCAATTACCCTTTGTTGTCCAGCACCTGGGGGCTCTAAGACACTCTGGGGAACAGTCATTAAACACATGTGCCCATTAAAACTGTGAAACGTAAGAGCTGCTGAAAACCAATACACAAAATGCCCCATATTTACTAACATTGCACTGGCTGTTTTTATAAATGTCATCTCAATGGAACCATGCACTTGTTCTCTGACCTAGCATAAGATTGGTAGCAGTTGGGATGTTTGGTTATTATTACCAGGGTCTTGCATCTTCCATTGTTGTGCACATCCTCTGCTCTCTTCCAATGAAAATAGTTTAACTGTTAATTTATTTGATATTCTGGGATACAATGTAAATTAATCATGTATCTTAAATTAATATTAATATTATTATTTAATTGTACATTTATATTACTTATTTTAGCAATATCTTTTTTTGTCAGGCTTTGCTTTACTGTGAACATTTAGTCCATAATATTTACGTAGCAGTTTTACATCTGCATGTCCGATGAGCTGAACCTGAACTTCAGCAGCATTCTGGTGATTTAGGTTCAGGATCACTGTACGACTGCTGAAAGTGCCTGTTTCGATGTACAAATCACTAATGCCCCTTTCAGACCGCACTTTTTACCCGTTATTTTGCAGTTTTTTTACCGTTTTAAAACGGTAATTGTGCAGTCTGAAAGGTGCAGAGTGAATTTACCGGTTCTATTGAACTGGTATTTCTAAACGATAATAAAGCAGGGTCCTACCCGTTTCAGACCCGTTTTTTTTTTTCATCCACTGTTTTCTATGGGTTAAAATGGGTTCAGTGTTGTGAAGGAACAAAAACTGCATTGAAATACCGTTTAAAGACATGCGGTGTGAAAGGGGTTTTAGCTGGCAGACCCGTTTTTAGAAATGTTTTAAAATACTTGGTCAAAGCCAGTTTTGCAGTCTGAAAGCAGCATAAGATGCTCACCCAGACAACTAACCAGAGTTTCTGTGTTATTAACACGGATAATAACATTGTACTTTGGTGAGTGTCTTAAGGTGCATACACACTAGTCAATAGATTATATGATGTGCGCGATAACGACCACGCACTGTGGGCTTGATTCAGAGTTATAATGCATAATCTAATCAAATGGGAGAAATCATGTGCACTGCAGGTGGGGCAGATGTAACATGTGCAGAGAGAGTTAGATTTGGGTGATTTATATTGTTTCTGTGCAGGGTAAATACTGGCTGCTTTATTTTTACATCGAAATTTAGATTTTAGTTTGAACACACCCACCCAAATCTAACTCTCTCTGCACATGTTACATCTGCCCCACCTGATGGTTTTGCCTATTTGAGAAAGATTTAGCTTTTTGTGAACAATTCTGAATCAGGTCTTATATCATTAATGATGTTCGCTCCTGTGATTCGTTAGCAATTTCAGCCCTCGTCTGTACATGCAGGACAATGCAGGATGATGCATTTTCTAACCATCTTTCATCTATTTACAAATTTATGAAAATATTTTAGTCCTCTACTGCCACGGGAAATAGCCAACATGCTGGTGAACCTGGCTGATGCTTTATCTGGCAGTGACATATTATTCCCAGGGAATTGGTACAATTTGGCCAGAATACAAATGTCAGCTGAATAGGAACTACAGTGAACTTATTAGCATATCTGCATATTCATGAAGCATTATGCTCCTCATTGATGTTTTCGTTCTGACAGATTTCTGTAAATATTTTGACAGTACTGCAAATAAAACATAAAAACTGTGTCTGTGTCTCCTGTGAGCCAGTTATTATAACAGGAAGTGAGGAACATGAAGGGGTTTTATCTACTTTTGTAGAAAATCCAAGTTTCCATCACTGACTTGCCTGAATGTTCCCTACACAGACCCAGAGAAGCACTGGCCAACAAATACACAGGCCTGCTGTACTGTATGTTCTACCAGCTCTATTCCAGCTCACCAGAATATATCAATTGGTTCAGGATTAGGAGCCTGTTTAAGAATAAGCAATGTTAATGGGGAGTGTTTTTAATGCCACTTGAATTTATTTATTTATTAACTTGAATGCCAGTGATTAGAAAATCGTGTTGACTGGTAAGGGATACTTTCTGCTAGCTATATCAGTCTGAGGAGACATGGGCATCTGTCAGGGACATCTAATGAGAGGAGGTGGCCCACACCCCATCTCTGTGTGCCCCCACCTCTCTTGCATCAGTAAATTTGCAGTGATGATTTTGTCTCTGTCCCTCAACCTACCAGACACTATGAATCGATTATAGATAATCCAGTGGTATGTTTAACTCAGCTACAAGGGCCATACATACTGTACGGATGGTGTAATGGTTAGCATTACTGTCTCACAGCGCTGAGGTCATGGGTTTGATTCCCACCATTGCTCTAACTGTGCGGAGTTTGTGTATTCTCCCTGTACTTGCTTGGGTTACCTACGGGTACTCTGGTTTCCTCCTACAATCCAAAAATATACTGACAGGTTATTTGGCTCCTAAACATATTAACCCTAGAATGTCTGTGTGTGGGTGTACATGTGGTAGGGAATATAGATTGTAAGTGCCACTGTGGCAGGGACTGATGGGAATGTTCAAATATTCTCTGTAAAGCGCTGCGGAATATGTATGCGCTATATAAGAAACTGTTCATTAATAAATAAGTACTGGACATTCAGAATTCCGTTCCTCTATTTCTCTGATATCCCCATTCTGACATACTTGTTAAAAGGTGTCGTCTCCATGCTTTTGAGTGCGTAACTCAGCAAATGGTAACCACACACAAAGGGAGGAGCTTAACAAGACGCTACCCATCCACATTTATTTATTTATTTCCTACATTGCACCTTTTGGCAGCCCTGTGATCAGCTAGCCCCCTCCCCGCATGAGAAGAGGGCCACCCCTGTGCGAAGATGGGAAATCCACTCTACATCGACCGGATCCCCCCCGATCCCATGTGCAGCACAGTGTAAGTAAATACTTACTCAGAGCTGTGCAGCCGTGGGGAGATCGGGGCCGCTGATGACGTGAGCACCCTTGCTGCTGTGTTTTTGTGTGGCACTCCCAGAAAACCCTGGGGCACCGCCCACAAACGCCAACCAGCTGTCAACCTGCGATCACAGGCCATCGCTAGGTGTAGCAGTCCTCCGATAATCAAAAGGGCTGCAATTTGAGCTGTATTCCAATCGAGCTGTAGTCCCATCTGCCCTATTGGTAATCCTGCCCTAACTAGCCTTGCACAGCAGCAGATTAACCCTTAGCGCTCTAGCACAGTACCACCAGGGCAGCTAAACATTAGGTAAATTGCATGGATAAGTGCTAAAAAAAAAAAATCCCACTTATTTAAAAATAATAATTTAGACATTAAGCTCTGTTGTTGGTGGCTGTTCCTTTAATAACAGTTTCTGTAGCACAGCCAGGAATTAGCTGTGTACAATGGCCAGTGCTCTGGGAGCATGAGAAGAAAATTAGGCATTTTCACTCCCAATCCAAATCTTTCAAGACAATTTTCTGCAATTTGCTTCCCAATGAGTTCCGGTCTGTAGAAGCTGGGATATTGCGGCTGGAATAATAAAGCGAAGCCCAGGCTTTTAGAGTATTGTTGATTGTCCTTCAGTAAAATTCTGTTCAGATTATAAATGAAGTGTTTAGGTTCAGGAGACTTCTCTCTCTTCTCTGTAATTCTGTGATTTATGCTGTAGTTTCTATGAACTAGGATAGGCTGAAAGCGAGGGGGTTGTATTAATTACACGTAGACCACTGAAGCATGAAGGAAAATTACCATTTAAAAAAAAACTGTAAAGTAAATGTTCTGGTAACTGCTGTTTGGGCACACTGAGTTCTTATTCTGCTGGAAGAAGTTTTTAGTCTCTGTTTAAACCCCAGGAATGACGGACACACCAACATGACTACAAGCTATAAAATACTTACTGTAGTACATAATAGCAAGTATGAATCACATCATCGCAAACATTTTATAAATATCATTACTACTGTCTGAGTTTCATAAAGTACATAAAGTACAATGGGCCTGATTCGAGTTGACGCACTAAGCAGCGTAAATTTCTGCTTAGTGGGCATCCTCTGGGTGAGCGAATGCCCGCCCCCCCAACGCCATGCGAACATCCCCGCCGCATTGCAAATGGATGTTTAGCCTAAATATCCATTCACACAGGAGTGTATGGGACAAAATAATTTGATGGTCTTGATTGTCCTATATGTGCGAGTCCGGCTCTAAGAACAGGACGGGCACTGACATCAATGAGATGTCAGCCACCCGCTCCTGGTAGCCATTAGCCCACCTGCTTTTGCATGGGATACCCAGGAAACGCTCAATATCCCCGTGCGCCAGCCCCCTGACCACCTCCATCCCTACCCCATGTACGAATGCCTCGCTTATACACATGCTCAGAGGGAAAACATTGGTCCCCGGTGCGAATACGCCGGGGACCGATCACACATGAATCAGGCCCAATGTTTCTTCTATTACTTGCGGCAGACAATGCATCCTAGTGATAATGCACTTACCACACATGCTGCACCTTTTTGGCTGGTACAGTACCATTTTTTTTTGTGGCCTGTACAGCTAAAAAAGGGCTTTGTACCGGTTTTCTGTGTCTACAACTCTCCATTGAAAGTATAGAAAAGGGGGCGTGACCCCACCCCCTTTACCTGTGGACATACCCCTTTCCCAATTTGTTCCGGTTTCTGCCCTTGTTGGAGGGTATGATGCTGTATCATTGCGATCCATGTGGGTAGCCTAGATGGCATGAAGATCAGACATTGCTTTTGGCTAGACATGTTCTAACTTTCAGTATAGAAAACAAATACAGAAACTATTGATAATTAAACGTTTTGTGTATAAGTTCACAAATACAGATGCATTTATATTGTATTCTGAAAATAGATTTTATCATTGTCTGCTATAGAATTAACCTTTATAATTCATGGGAAATACAGTAAGTGTTTATTCTGACTAATGATTCGCATAATTGATCGCTGGCATAAAACTGAGTTTAGATGGACTCTTCATCCTTGACCCAGTTAGTTTCTAGTTAGTGGAAAGCATTAGCAAATCTCTGGTGTTCCTAAGAGAAAGTTCATATGTTGGTCAAGTATCACTCAGTCCTCCCTGCTCCCCCAAAGTACCCCACCTCTATCCTCCTTTCTCCAGATTTCCTCCACAAACGCAGCATATTATTGTGTTTGCACTACTTATCCAGGTTTAGTTTTAAGCAGATATTTGCCCCACAACAAGCTGCTTTTTATTCTTAATTGTTGCTTTTTTTAAACCAGGGCCTTTGGAAGAAAGGCCTCCACACAACTCATATAAGAATACATAATTCTTCTTTAACCGACGAGCTCAAAGGACTGTCAAGGTGCCCATACACGTTACAATTATTGTATCCAATATTGGATACAATATCGCATCTCATCGCATCTCGGTTTTGCGATAAGATGGGATGAGATGAGATCTAGTACAAAAAGTAGTACAAAGATCTCATCTCATCTCATTTTATCGCAAAACCGAGATGCGATGAGATGCGATATTGTATCCAATATTGGATACAATAATTGTAACGTGTATGGTCACCTTCAGATAGAAAGTAGCAAGATGCGCTCCGGCGTGAAAGCACTATGTGTGGGGAAGCATTATGTGGGGGGCGACGGCAGAGGACAGAGAAGACAGAATAGACTACCACGCACTTCTGCAGCTGCTGGATCACTGTTTAATGGCGGCGGTCTCAGAGTGCTGTGTGGGCGTGGTGGAACAGGGACAGGGCAGCAAGACACTCCCTGGGGGGCGGGCGACAAATTGCACGCTGAGGAAAATGTCCCCTGAAGTGTGCTGATGGACCCAATGAGATAGATCCTATGTGCAGGAGGATCAATCTCATGGGTCAGACCCGATTCGCATGGGAACGCGCATCGGGTCACAGTGCAGGACAGTCATATAAGATTTGGTTTGATTGATTAACCCAATCTGTCTAAATTGGGTGAAATTGGACCAAATCTTACAAGTTAGGGGGCCTTAACTGATCGTTTATGTTGTCATAACCATGTACTGAAATCTGTTGTATTTGGAAATACAAGGAGGCAGAAAGAAAAATAGCAAAGCTCATATGGGGAACTATAAATAATAAATACTTGCATTTATTTGTGTAACGCTTTGGCAGAGTATAAGCTTGCTGAAAGGAAGTGTCCCAGTTGTTTTATAGCATAGTGAAGAGAAGATGTTTTTTTGTTGTTGTGGCTGGATGCTCTGTGCTTTTATCCCTTTCATCCACTTTGATATTTTAGTCTGTTTTTATGTTCTGTTTACTGAGTGTTTTTGTTGAGCAGCATTGCAGTATTTAGCTAGGAACGTTTTTGTTCAGGCTGGTTGTGAGTAATGATTTATTTTACACTACTGGCTACAGGACTTTCATCTCTTTCATTCAGAATTTTAAATCTTATTTTTAGCCCAAGTGTTTCAGTTGAAATGAAGTTAATGTCTCACTTAGCTAGGAACAAACCCTTTTGCCAAGAAGGAACCATTACAACTTGTTAGCAGCAATTATTGCTCACAGGTACAGCATTTTAGGTCATTTTATGCTATTACTATTATTAGGTATGGAGCTGTCATTTCCATGTGCATTTCCACTCACCTAAAAGGCTTTGTGTGACTTACAATTACAAAGTAGCTGACTCCTAAGTTTATATGAGTATTACCTTCAATTATATGGTGCCCTAAAGTGTCTGCAGTGTCATAGAAGGGGCAAACGCAAAAAGCTTAGCAAAAGAATGAGTAACAGTGCCGATGTTCATTAAATCTACATGCATTTTTTAATTGCTAGTTAAAAGCCCATCAAAATGAGGTATTCTGCAAGTTACTTTCAATTTGAACTGTGACAGTTTTTACTTTAAAGCTTTAAGCTGTGACAGTTTTTAGCCCACAAACTTATTTATATAGCACTTAAATATTCCAAACTACTTTTCATCAGGATAACTAAATGTTGCTGAAAGCTCAGAGGTGCTCTAAAAGGTGTCTCAGTGGGGCAGTCTCACTCCTTCAGTCATAAATGGCATACATATTACTGTTGGCCTCAGCGCTATATTGAAACCAATCTCTGCATGCATGATGTTTGTTCACCAGACACACTGGACACACTGGATGCTACTGCCTGCTTACAGGGGCTAAAAGGTCAATACCCAGTGGGTGCATACACACTGAGCGGCTTTCCCCCTGCCCGGTGCTGTCAGCGGTGTGCGGATGTCTTTGCATAGCGCAGAGCTATGCAAAGCCATCCACAAAGACATTCATCTGCTGGTAATACCAGAAGATGAGCGGCTTTCCCGGCGATGATGCGGGAGCGTGCATCACCGATTATCGCCGGGCCATACACACTGGGAGGCTTTGAGCTGAACACCACTCAAACTTGATGTTTTGTGCATGTGCCTTTAATGGTCAGCACAGAACGGCATGTTACACATTAACCTGTACTCCGCAAAATAATTTATAAATAAAAAAGTGTCGCTAGGAAAGTATCAATAAGAATAATTTAATAACATAACCATAAGTAAATAATCATTAAAAACAGATGACATAGTAAATAATATATTAAATGAGAGTGTAGTGGACTTAAACCAAAAATATTCAACACACCTAATGAGTCCTGTTCCTATTGTGCCGCCTTAAAAGATCAAATGGATACCAGGTACGTATTAATCAACCTGGTTTCAATGATTATCACCAGGGGAGTTATAGTTCCCAAACAACCACTAGGGGTTTATAATCCATGCAGGATGGCATTTGCAGCATATGTCCTCACTAGGTGCAGTGGAGGTGGTGGATATGGCTGGTTGGTGTGGGTAGAGTAACAGTAGGGGGAAAAGACCTACCATCTCTCACACCTACTGTTACTGAATAACCATGGGGTTATTAAGACCTGATTGCTGCGGTGTCATCACCCTGCAATTAGATAGCTGCTGCCCAGCATGAGTGAAATCCACCCAAGCTCACGAATGGCCTTTGAAAATATCGCAGCCTCCAATGAGCTGCAAATCCATCAAATGATTTTCCCACTGTGTGCAGTCCCTGCATAGTCCAGGACCTACTCAGCTGGCGTGATGGAAACATGAGAATCTCATGGAGCTGATTGGAAATGCCTGGGCACGCCTGCGTTTTTCCTGACACTCACAGAAAACGCCTTGGTGACACCAAGACATGCCGGGTTCCTGTCAATCACCTTGCGAATAGCCAGTATGCGCACTACAATTTGTACCCATGCCCAGTCGTTTAATAATCACTCACGTGCAAATTCACAGCTGTGCAATCAGGTCTGAATAACCCCCAGTTCAAATCAATTCAGATCGTACTGTAGGTCTCATTCCTTCCTACAAGCAAAGACATACATTATGGTCTCACAGAAGTAGCTCAACAGTGCATGGTAAGTGTTGTAGAGGAGATATTATTGTCATGGACCATGGAGAGTGCTGATCTCTTCCCCTAAACTACTAGACAACTTTTATTCCATTAGTGGCTTACAGACACAGTATATACAGCATACTCATTTGCCTACTTTTGAAAACTAGTTTCAGGGAAATTACAGTTGGTAGTAGAATCTTGCAAAGCACCCTATTGAGGGGGCGTGTTATGCTCCACCCAAAGGGCGTGTCTAGTTCCATACATGGAGAGATTGTGAAAAGAGATTGTGAACATGGCACCTAGAAGTGTGGGTGTGTACTGCTACATCTGAGAGGAATCTTTTAAAATTATTTATATCCAAATGTAGATGAGCCACAAAGCAGTTAGTAAGAGCTACTATACTTGCTAAAGTGCTGGGAAATGGTGCTGATGATTCAGTGTAACTGTATCTATCTCTTATTCCCAGCAGCGGCTCTTACCTCTGCTGAGGAGGGAGTCTGGCACGATGTGCCCCCCTCTGCTGCCACTGCCGGTGGTCATTGCCGCTTCCAATACTGGTCTCCACCATGGGACCGGCACATGCGCTGTAACTTCTTCGGTATTGTGCATGCGCTGGCCCCCAGCTTCTATGGGCTGCTTTTGCAGCAGCCCCCAGAGGCATATTTAGGGTCCCAGGTCTGGCGCATGTGCAATATAGTCCTCGTACTGCGCATGTGCAGGACCCGGTTTTTATGGGCCCAATGGGACTGCCTTGGGTGACTGGCTTCCAATAGGAAGTCACTGCCAGTCACAGTGAAGCCAGAGCAGTCTCACAGAATAGTGGCGGATTTCACATGGGAGGCTGCAGTCCATAGGTAAAAACCGCCACTGCTCATTCCCTTTTTCCCAAAAAAATGTAACACAGGGTTGCCGACTTTAAAAAAATCCTCTCCGGGAGAAGCCCGGAGAGGAATCTTGCATTACGAGTTTTGGGGGCGGGGCTTAATGGTGACGTCATTAAGCCCCGCCCCCATTACATCAAATAGCAGAAATAGCTGATATCCATGGAGGGGGCGGGGCTAAAACGTCACGATTGTGCCGTTTTAGCTCCGCCCCCTCCCCTGAGACCCGCGGATTGCGGCATATAAATGCCGCGATCTTGGGGCTCAGTGGGGATCCCCCTGATTCCGGGAGGGTTGCCCACCCTTCCGGGGGCCGGGAGGAAGGACCCGATTTTCGGGAGACTCCCGCAAATTCCGGGAGGGTCGGCAACCCTGATGTAACAGTGTAATGTGGGCTAGGTGAAATTAGTGAGATTGCTAGACTAATAAGGGAGAGAGGGAGATTGCTGTTTTGTCAGGGAGTCTCCTGCACAATACAGGAGGGTATGCAACTATGATATACAGTATATAGCTTGGAAACTAGAGTAATGGTGTGTGGTGTGTCAGCACTTTATAGACAACAAATTAGCCCATTGAGCCCAATCTGCCTAAGCCAGAGTCTTTCAGCACCTATATAGTTGTCCCATGAGCCTTTTCATCACTGTTGGGATGTAAGGTCTAGGCACCACATGTGTAGTCACTGGCTTGTGTATGCTTCGCAAGAATCTTCAGGGCTTATTGTTAGGAGACTGCAGGGTTATAACAATTAGCGTTTCCACCCATGGTGAGCTCATTCCTAATTAGTTCCAGACTTGCAGTACTTTAGATAGAAGTACATTATTTTTGTCTACAACAAAATCATTTTACTTTGTCCTTTCAGGCAATGTAAAAATGCATTGTCATATGGTAGCAGAGCCAAAAAATTCTATGTACGTCATCTAACCCTTACACCATGATTTGGGAATGTGTCCAGAGAAGTCACTTGTGTAAGTGATTTAAAACCTAGATAAAGAGTTTACTGAGCTACAGTAGATCCCAAATACACAGGTTTACAGTGTTTTAGTATTATTATTAACAAAGTACTGTCATTTATTTTAAGAGTTCGGAATGTATTAATTATAGACATTGAGTCATCAAAGAGAACAGTAGTTATATATTTGTCATTTTTTGCCATTGTTACTGGAAAATAGTAAAAGGACAAGAATTATGTATGACTGGTCCAAAGGGTGGTGGCTGAACACTGAATCATGTGTAGGAGGCATTTGATTTGAAATTGTAACCAATTACAATAATTCCAGCATCTCCAGGACATCATTAAACATCATCTAGTATACATAGGGCAGTATTCAATGCTGGGGGCGAGCTGTGACAGCTTGCCCTGTCTGTATTCAACTGACCCCCTGCAGACGCCGTTTCCTCCTCGCTGTGGAGCAAGGGGGAATCGGCGTATGCGGCTGCTAAAACAGCGAGACTCGAGGCTAAATGCATCGGGCTCCCTGTATTAGCCATGAGCCTTTGACAGCGAGGATTCCCCCGGAACGTTGAACAGGGTGAGCGGCCGGTGCGGGGGTTAAACGGCGAGGATCACTTGTTTTCAGCGATCCCCGCCATTTAACCCCCTCACCACCCGCATTGAATACACCCCATAGTGAACAATAGATTTTTGCTTACTATTATGCATTCAACAAATAATAAATGCAAAGAGAGTCTATGGTCCGGATTTACACCTGATCGCTGGGCTGCAAATCTTTGGAGCCCAGCAACCAGTTAGCCGCCTCCCAACCAAAGTGAAAACCATCTCCAATGCATGGCTGTACTTGGAGGAAATCCCTTGCTTTGTTTTTCTCGCAGGGGGAATCTCATTCATGCGCACTGCATTCCTTGTGCATGTGCCCTCTACCAATAATCAGGGGGGCTGCAAATTTGTAGCCCTGAAAATAGGTCTGAATCATGCCCAATGTGTAGAAGACATGGAGTAGACCAGGGCTGGGCAATAGCGGCCCTCCAGATGTTGATGAACTACACATCCCAGCATGCCTTGCATCAGTTTCAGCATGGCCACATAGCAAAACTAATGCCAAGCATCCTGGGATGTGTAGTTCATAAACAGCTGGAGGGCCACTGTTGCCCAGCCCTGTAGTAGACTGTATGCCTACCTATTCAGCAACACAGTTGGCACAGTGGTTAGCAGTGCTTCCTCACAATACTGGAAATTAGTTACATTTTTGACCAAGGTATTATCTGTGTATATGCTGCAATCCAAAAACAAACTAGTAGGTAAATTGGCTTCTGACAACAAAATAACCTTAGTCAGTATGGGTGTCCTTGTGCTGGGGAATAATGTGCCTGATTCAGTATGCTCGAAGCAGTTTAGCATATGCAATCCATAGCAATGCAAATGCAGTAGGAGGCGCATACCCCCTCCTGTCTACGTTTGCTATGAACGTTCTAGTGGAACATTGCAACCATCGGTCAGAATGCTCCTCTTCAATTGTAACCTGATTAAGCTTAACCTTATGCTGCCCGTCGCAGGGGGATACGCCCCCATCTCAGGCAACTCCGGTCACCCCTGTTCCTCCCACTGAGCATCTGTAATCTACAATGCGATCTCAGGACACGACGTGCACATGTGCATTTCTCCTAACCATTGGCAAACTACGCGACTAATTGATCAGTTGTAATCAGTTGTGAATTAGCCTCATAGATGGACGCAAGTCTTTATTCAGCCTTAACTACTATTGTTAGCACTGCTGGTGCAGGGACTGTTGTGAATAATGTAAATCACTGCATACTATAGTTTTTGGGTGGCATGCAAATACATTTGAAGTCATACTTTTCGGCGTAAGTTGTTTATTTTTATCCCATTCTGCTGTACACTGTAGTACACAGCTCTCATAAGGTCCTGCAAGAGCAACTAAATGTATTTGAGGTCTGGAATTTGCCTTGATGATTGCAAACCCTTCATTCTTTTCTGTTTCCAGCCATTCAGTTGTAGATCTCTTGACCATTGTCCCATTGCATGGCCTTATTTTGGCAATGCTTTAGATCTCAGATAGTCTGCTTCCTATTTTATACTAGAATATTCCGTTATAAAGAGTATTTTATTATGTTGGTCCTTTGGTTGTAAAAAAGAACAAGCTGTCATTCCCCTTCTACGATGCTTGACAGGTTCTTGCGGCTATTCTTTGTGATTGGCTGCATGTATTAAGTTCCCGGGAGACTCACAATTTTTTGAACCGCTGGAAGCATAGGTGGATCTCCCACATCACAAGTATTAACATAATATTAGCCCCTCCCAGCTGCCGCTTGGGAGTAAATGGTGAGTTAATGGTGAGAGGTTCCAAGCCCTGTGCAGCCCTATAGTAGTCATCTATGTCTCCTCTCCGGCAATGTTCCCTCTAATTTTACGAAGGCTGTGTGTGGCAAACAATTTTGGCTGTGCAACTTTGGAAGGAAATTTTACATTTTTGTGCGTCACTTATATATAACTGGAAAATGACGTTCAGCATTTGTGTTAACTTTACTTCAAAATGATATTAAACATTTAAACATTTAAAACACAGCACACAATATAGGTAATGGGTGAAACACACATTAATTTAGTCCACAACTGCAAAAAGGGACCACTGCTGCTTTGTGCGCTTTGTTGTAATGTCTGTGCGCACGCTCGTCGAGTTGTGTGCACAGCTTAGAGGGAACACTGCTCTCCGGTCTTCTCCTGGAATGAAAAAATCAAAAGCCGGCAAGTATGATTAAAAGTAACAATTTTAGCAGTAGTATAGTGTTTTGGTTTATTCAGATGCAACTGTACAAACCTCCTGTTTGAGAGAAGGGACTTTCTCCTGGTAGGCCTTACATAAAGACCTATTTTTAATGGGATTTAACATTACTGTAGACAGTAGCCCATATAGTCAGTGCCGGTGCAAATCATCTCAGCACCCCAGGGAGGGATGCATCCACCGGGGGGGGGGGGGGGGTGCGGGCTCTACACATCCAGTAAACACGATACACAGGCAGTGTTCTGTGCAACATAGCAGGAAACCGCAGAGGTTGTCATAGGAAAACTGCCCGGGTGCGAGAAGAAATTCTGCAGCCCATTTTGCTTCGCACTCACCACCAGGGATGAAAACAGGATCATTACCGAGGACATCATCAGTAGCAGTGGCTCCTCGTCATCATCTTCCTCCCCGCCTTCCTCCAGCAGCAGCAGTCCCGGGGCAGCCGGAGCATCGCCCACTTCCTGGGGCACCACCATGCATGTAGCCGCCGCGGCGCATGCGGACAGAGCCGGGCTCTCCAGGCAGCATCAGATCGATATGTGACTTCACCTAATGTGTTTGCATTCTTACTTCCGAAAAGCATTCTTCGGAGTGACCAGCTCCCAAATTCCGCCCTCCAAATGCCTAAAGCTGCCTAGTGGTGGTGCCGGCCCTGCATATAGTATATCTCTGTATGTAGTTTCAGGGCTTGGCGATCATACTGTCTGATCGTTGGGTTAAACAGCTGGAATTCTATCTCCTGGGACGATTACTATCTGTCTCCCATGTGGACTGTTCCAAAATGTCTTTAAAACCCTTTCCAGAGTTCCAGGCAGCAACAATGGCTCCTCTGAGATCATCTCACATCACTTTTCTCCTTGGCACAGTGTTAATAGAAACCTGAATGCTCAGGACTAAGCTGGCACAGGTTCTGCTTTTACAATGAAGTGATAGGACTTCTGATGATCAAATAATGAAGTGCACTGAAGTAGCAGCTCTTGGCTCAAATTATTGATTTTCCCAACTTCACTGATACAGAAATTGAAAGGGTGTAAGCTTCATCATGTACAGCTTCATCATCTTGACCTGTTTTTGTATTCTTTCAGTAAACGCAAATGTTTTTTTTCCGTCAATTCTATATAAAATATTAAAGACTTTTGAAAAATTATGTTACACCCCTTTTTCATACTGTTGCATTGACCTACCTTATTGCCGGGTTAATCCAGTTTGGGTCTCGGATTGAAAGTCTCCCAGAGAAATAACCCTGGTCCAGTGAACCAGGATTTCAGCCTGGGTAGCGAGCAAGGTTGGTCCAGGGAAATACCGTGGGTTAAGGGGGAGTGTGAACATGTGACCCAGGTCATCTGACCCAGGTTCTATTAAAACCCTATGGTGAGCCTGCTCACTGGCACTTGGAAATGGTGTAATATGTAAGCGCTGGCAGAGGAGAAGTCCCAGCAAAATCCTGGGTCCAACCTGTGGTGTAAACAGGTTTTAAGATGCTGTGATGCAACTTGAAATATGTGTTCAGTTTTCCAGGTACATCAGAGATTTTGGGAGTATTCAATTTGGGATTTCGCCTGTCGGAATGTTCCAACAGTCGGAGTCCCAGGACGTTTTTGTCTGATCCAACAGTAACTCGACAGTTGGAACTGTATGTTCCAACTGTTGAGTGTCGGAAAGTCTGTGTCGGAATGGCTGTTTCCAACAAAACAGAACTGACTTTAAAAAAAGTCGGCTCTGAGAGCCTTCAATACTGTCAGTAACGGCAGCATTGAATAGGCGAGTGGTGATAATTCCCGTCGGGAAATATCAGAACAGATTGAATACCCCCCTTTGTTGTAAAAGGGGTATTGTATTTCTACATAACAAGCCATTACACACATCGCTCCAGTATGTTGTTGCTGTAGGAAAATATGTTACAATATTAACAATAATGTACACCAAATATAACAGGATTCCGTCACCTTTTTGGCTATGAATTATTTGCAGGAAAGTGAAAGGAGTCCTTTCACTTTTAAAGGACATGTTGTTTTCCATTGAGTTTTCCCTTGCAGAAATGCACTGGTGCGCTCTTCATTAAACTTCATTTCCTTGTACTAACAACAGATATTTTGTGCTGAGCACATACAAACTAAGCCTCACATTTCCCTGGTTCATTTAAGTTGCACGCTCCTTGTTTGCTTATTGGAAAATGATTCATTAGAGCGTTTGGCCTGGGAAAGAGTTTATTACACAGCCGTCAAGTCAGATACTTTGCAGACAGCTGGAGTCTTGAGTAGCCTTAAGCAGATGATTTCACTTGCAGTACAGTATGTGAGAGTGTGTGTAATTCTGGGGAGAGACAGCGGACTAACCGAATAAAGGAACCTTTGGTGGAAAGCTTATTGACTAGAGGAAAAAACCAAACTAATCATTTTGAGGTTGTAGTCTGATTTTTTCCTTCCGCGGAAAATGTGCCTAATATTCATCGTAAGACAGATTCCTGTAAACCATGCAGCGGTAACATGAGAGTGGTTTACAGCTGAAGTTATGGTCCCAGAAGTCTGGGGATTTCTGAAAGTTTAAGCGTTATGAAATCAACTGTGTCTGCGTGTGTCTTGGACTAATCTGGTCTTGTGTCAACTCAGTTCAGTTGTGTACTGTAAGTGTGTAGTAAAGCACTTTCCAAGCAGTCATGAAGGGAGATGGCAAAGCAATGTGGAACTTAATGTGGAAGTATTGCCTTTCTGTCAGAACGATAAGGTAGGATCATATGTTATGATTGAAATGAATAATTCTTCCTGTTCTGACAATAACAATTAGCAAACAGCATTATAGTGTAACTGATGTCCCTGCACTTATGTTCTTCTTTCGTTCAGCGTTTCGTGCTTATTGTTCCCTGAATGAATGTGTAGTTTCTGAGTCTTTAGCAGTGTATTTTCTCCAAGCGGGAGATAAATGGCAGCCATAGGTGATAATCCATCTGAAATGTTTACATCAACACATAAACCAATTAGGATATTTATATAATGTTGCAGGAATCATTTTTTCAGTCTGTCATTTCCTCTGCTGCATTCTGTTGGCTTTGTTAATGTATAGAAGATGTATAGATAATACATCTAAGAAGTATCTGTGCAGCCAGCGGAGTCTTGTGACAGTGATTTGTTCAGGCACACTGACAGCTTTATTACTGCAACTCAGCCATTTACCGTGTACGAAATTCACTGTATACATCATCCAACTTGCCCTGCAAGGGACGCTATACTATATTGATACATTAGTGCATATATATAGTACAGCCAATTACAGTATTCTGCCTTATACTTATTACTTTGTTTAAGTCTGTGTATTCAAGAAATATGTTTTTGTTCGAAAGTGTCTGCTTTCTGAATGCTGTCATTTCTGTGACAGCCTGAAGTCATTGGATTAAGTCAGTGTAGAGCAGTGATTTTCAACCTTTTTTCAATTCGCGGCACACCAAACAAGGTTTTAAAATTGCTAGGACTCACCATGAGACCCCCACAGGGAAAAACACATTGGCCCCCACAGGAAAAAAAAACAAGCCCATTGGCTGGTCTCTTATGTACAGGATACAGAACAAGACTGATGCTGGAAGAGACCAGTGAATAACAGTTCAACTGGCCGTGGCTGTAAACTGGCGTGGACATCCCTAGCTCAGGGCACACTTGTGGTTGAAAACCTCTGGTGTAGAGTGTAAAGGAGCCTACACACGGGGCGATTTCAGGGCATTTTCTAAGCGATCTGACTTGATCGCTTTGAAAATGCCCCTACGTCACGCCGCTAAGTGATCTGAATGATCTAAATTGCTCAGATCACTCAGCAATATCACCAAGTGTGTAGGCCAGTAAGAACCGCTTAAGTGGGTAAACGGAAACCATTGGGGCAGATGTATGAACCAGCGTTAAGTGCAAAAATGCACTTAACGCTGGTTAACTGGGGGGGATTACGATTACTCCAATGTATTACTAGCGCACCTAACGTGCGCTAGTGACAGCCCGCCGAGTTACGCTCGGCGGGGCTGTCCCCTGCAATCCCCCCCAGGGATTAACGGCCGGGGCGATGTATTAACAGCCTTCAAGGCGTTAATTCGCCCCGGCCGCTTCGCCAGCTCAGGGCTAGCGTTGTCCTATCCCCCACTGTGGGGACAATGCTAGCCCTGCTTCTGGCTCGGGCTGCGCACGAGATCTCGCGGTTTTTGCAAGATCTCGCGCATGCCCATTAGAGCCGGACAGGGGGGAGAAGCGCACTGAGCATGCGCGGGACGCCGGGGGAGCCGATAAGGAGAGCCGTTAACGCTGGGCATAATACATTTGCAAATAACGGGTGCCTGCTTCTCCTCTTTATGCAGGAGAAGCGGGACCCCTTATTTCAGAAGCGCTAAGGGGGGGTTAGTACATCTGCCCCATTATCACTGAAATACCATCGCCACTACCAGCAGCTACAGTGCTCTGAGAATGAAACGCCTCAGCCTTCACCCGGAGCACACCAACATTATAGCACCTATGAAAGTATTACCAGATACACTCTTTAAGATACTTTCAGAAACTTTTCATTAAATATCAAGTTTATATTTGAATGAAATCATGTGGAAATGGCTGTTTCTGCATGTTTAGTGACAGATGTAAGTACCAGGGCTAATAAACAAGAGGTGAAAGCAAGCAATATCACAGTACCGATGCACCTATCAATTTATATGGATATGGTTCATTAGGACAACACTGTCTAGCACAACAGTCATTAGTTTGACCACTATTGGTCAACAGACTTTGGCCCTTATTCTGAATCGAGCGGTACGGCCCGCGTGCGGCCGTACCGCCGATGTTTTCAGTCTGCACATGCGCAGAGGTCAATCTGCGCATGTGCAGGCGAAATCGCCGCACATAAAGTTTCGACGCCGCAAAGGGGGCGTATAGGGGCGTGAGGGGCTTCATACCCTCATTTCCCTATGCATACGCCCCGCGTTTCATGGGCGTTCCCATGCAAACGCGGGGCGTATGCATGGTAATGAGGCTATGACGCCAGTGATGGGGGCGGAAAGCTGACATCGCCGGATGTCAGCTCTCAGCCCCCAAACAAGCTTTCACACGGACGATTGTCCGTGTGGTCTCAGCTTGCGGGAGCTGGTGGGGCGTGCGGCCCTGCCTTCGATGGTCGCCGACCATCGAATGCAGGGGGCAGCTCCCACCATGGTGGAGGCGTACGCCCCACCATTTTCATGCGGATCGCCAGCCGTCCGTGTACGGACGGCCGTGGCGATCCGTATAGTAGGCGGGGATTGGTTGGTGCGGCCGGAGCACCGTATGCGGCTCCGGCCGCACCGATCTGAATAAGGTCCTTTAGGTTGACTCATGAAAAAGTTTGACATGCATTAGGTCAACATGGTCAAAAGATCACCACAGGCAAATGGTCGACATGAAAAAGGTTGACATGGTAAAAGGTTGACATTTTGGGGGTTTTGTTTGGTGTCTGTCGACATAAGTGTTGACAAGTCGTTGTTGGACTGTCCCTTCCGCCTTCCTAATTCCTGTGTGTGTTTGGTCACATATGGCTTCCTAATTAAATGGGGTGGATGTGAAAAGACATGGGGAGTAGATTGTGTGGTGCTAGAAGGATATGGGGTATATGTGGGGGGATAGAATGAGTAGGGTGTGTGGAGGGTATCGGGTATTTGGGCTTTAGGGGATTATGGGGAATAAGGTGTGTATGTGTATTGCCCACCCCAATGAAAGTAGTGGGTTTATCTGCTAGGGGTACCATCAAAAATATTGTCTAGGGCATCAAATATTTATGGACTGCCGGTGCTGGATGCTGGGGCTAGGCAGGTGAGCACCGTACCAGTGCCTGGGGGACAAACACAGGAGATCTTCCCATCTCCTGTACCCACCGAGATAGTTGTGGTGACTGAGCCAGGGGTATGGCGGGAGGCCGCAGATGGATCCCCATCCCTTCCTTTACCTGCGGGGCATTGTAGTGCCAGCGCTTCTCCTGGGTCAGTCACCACCATTAAGGTCCCTCTCCATTAAATAATGGTAAAAGTGCAGGGGGTATAGTGTAGCTTATAGGGCAGTAATGGAGAACCTTGGCACTCCAGCTGTTGTTTAACTATACATCCCTGCATGCCCTGCAACAGTTTTCACATGTCCGAATAGCAAAACTATTGCAGGGCATGCTGGGATGTGTAGTTCAACAACAGCTGGAGTGCCAAGGTTTTCCATCACTGATATAGGGTATGCAGTTCAGTGTATAGGGGCATTTGAGGCACACGTGGCAATATCATTCAATCGTACGAGGGGAGGCACCAAATTACTTCCTTGCTATGGGTGAAGGAAATCCTAGTTTTGGCTCTGGTGGGAAGTTCCCCAAAGAAACCAATCAAATCAGCTTATACTTATAATTTTATAGAATGTACAGAAATAACACGGTAATGGCCTGTGATTATTATTGCAATGCTTCTCTAAAAATGTTGCCTGCGATTCAGACACGTGCAGAGTTATCTGCATTGTATACGTTATCTAGTACATTAATAATGTTCTGTTTACATCTGATGGCTCCACTTCTTGTACTGTGTATAAGTTGTATTTATGTAAGTTTCCTTCATCCGCTCAGTCTGCTGATAAGCATGAAGAGAATACAGCACGGTCAGATGAACATTTCCATAAATAATTCCAAAACAGGTTTCATCAATTTCTCCACAGATAATGTTTAGAAAACATGCCACAACAACAGAATACTTAGTCATGATCAGTACAACGGAGACATATCAGCAGTAATGCTAACTATGCAAATGCCCCGTATTAGAATGTACAATTCTAATCCTTCATGGATAGCACAGTGGTCAGCGTTGTTAGTGTTTGAAAAGTATTCCAACCAAGACATGATTGTATGGAGTTACTATGTTCTCTTCTTGCCTGCATGGCTATACAGTATGTGGTAGATAATTTAGACCAGGCATGGGGAACCTTTGGCCCTCCAGCTGTTGTTTAACTACAAATCTCAGCATGCCCTGCTACAGTTTTGCTATATGGCCATGCTAAAACTCTTGCAGGACATGCTGGGATGCAGGGCCTGATTAACCACTAGGCTGATGGGGCACTGGGTCCGGAAAGGGAGGGAGGGGGTACAGCTCCGACACAATAGATTTCTCTGGGATGGAAGTGTTTTCTGGTGCACCTGGAGTTGGGGCCGGGCAAGGTTTTGTAAGATCTACCCCAGGAACTGTGGTAGCAGCGGTGACTGCTGGGATTCCTGGTCTCACTGCGGAAGGGGTGCCTGGAAGAGGAGATTTTGCTAGAGCCATGCTTGGCTTCACCGCTGAGGCTGTGATTGATGCTACGGTTGCTGTTGCCAGCACTGGTAGGGGCCTGTTACAGATTTATAACTAACTATGAGCGAAAAAAATTGGTGGGGCGCTTCTTGATTAGCCTAGGGACCCCTAATCAGGCCCTGTTGGGATATGTAGTTCAACAACAGCTAAAGGGCTAAAGATTCCCTATCATTAAATTAGACAGTCCCTCTACTGTCCTTTATAATAAGTAGAGACAGGATTATATGCAACATAAAAAGATTGAAATATGCATGCAAATATGCATGAAAAATACTTAAAATATGCATGAAAAGTGTTAAAATATGCTACATTAAATAACAAAAAAAAGTCATTTTTAACTTATTTATTTAAAAATCAGCATACAATTAGTTGCAAATAAACCTCAAAACTAGGCCCACAGCATCTGCAGATGTCTAGTGCTGTACATAGGATTTTTTTTCTTCCTGGCTGCTACAGCAGACTGCAGCGTCCAAAGCTCTTCTTGCATCAACTACACAGAGCCTCATCTCCAGCGCCGATGGATCAAATGTCAGCATAGCGTGTGAGGGTGGCACAGTGGAAGGCTTCCTCCCTGCGTTGCATACTCACTGTGACACGGCATTTCCTCCGTGCCGCGTGATGTCACAACCCTTCCGCCCGCCTCCTCTGCTGCAGAAGTCTGTCTCTTGGTGTAAAGTCCCAGGCCAGGGGCAGGCAAAAGTTCAAGAGCTTCGTAATGGCATCCACCCTGACTGACTTTTATCAACATGGATTGGCAGCCTAGAGCAGTGTCAGGCATAACGTACATCCAAGGTTCCCCACACTGTGCACATATTGTCCCAGCCTGCCAACTCTACCACTACCTGGCCAGCAGCAGCAGCAGGGCAGAGCAGTGCTGTGACTCACGGGTAGGAAGAGGGCAGGGCCTAAAATATGCACCATCATTAGATTTTAGGTAAAATATGCAATAACCAGTGAGAATGGGCAAAATATGCAAATGCATATGCAAATATGCAAATGCATATAATCCTGTCTCTAATAATAAGTAGATAGCCCTCTTGTGAAGTCCACAATCTCCTGTGCACAGGGCCGTCTTAACAGCAGTGTGGGCACCTGGGCAAAGCAATGCATTGGGGCCCTTACCCATTCTCCCCTCCTAGGGATAGAAGGTGCTATCAGCAGCAGCTTTGATGTCCCACGGGTGGCAGGGGGTGCTCTATCTTCCACTCAACATGTGGGACCTGGAGCAGTAACTTCTGCTAATTACTCCTTTACTGCACAGGTGGTGGGAGAGTGAACACTAATGTGTGGAAGGGGGCACTGAGCTGAATGAAGGGTCCCTTGTAAATGACTTCCAGGGAGGTAGTGGGTGTTTTATACTCAGGGGAGGGTTGGATAATGGAGTGGGTTTAATATTCGTCATTTTCCGGTGGAAGTGCAGCTTGTTTGACTGCAGATATCGCCATTATCTGGAAATAGATTTCTTAGCCTTCAATAGTATAAAAGTCTAGAGTCCCAACTTTCAGGAGGTGCTTGGAACTTGGGCATCAGAGATCAGGAGCCAGAGCAATCCATTGACAAAAATATAAAACTGTACACCAGACGTTTGGAGCTGGAGCAGGGACCGGCTGCTGGAAGGCTAATATCTCTGGTTCTGGGCATGATAGAGACAAACTGCTAGTGTCGACAGAAAGGGGAGACTACCAAATTTTGGAATATACTCTAAGAAAAAAATCTAAGTCACAGAGAACCTGAGAAATATGACTGGGAATTGCAATTAACAGGTCAGATGTGGACTGCTGCTTTGAAGTTGGATAACTCCAGTTCCCCAGGGCTGATTTTCAAAATTCTGGTATCCCTGAAAAAAAGGGGATCCTCAGCTATCAGCTTATACACATGGGGCCCCTGGACAAGTGCCCATTAAGCCCATACGAAAAGACGGCCCTGCCTGTGCGGTCATTATATAATACTCAGCCTACTGTAATGGTCTTACACTGCACAACCCCTTCATACTGTACAGTATTTCCTTTACAGACTGTTTATTCTTTGTTAATAATAGACACAATGCAGGCTGGGATTAATGTTGTTGGCTGCAAGATTTAATTCACGAATAGCAATTATTCCAATTACAACAGCAGCCAGTTGGAGATAATTTAAGTTTCTTAATTTCTTATTGGTTACTGCTGTTGTTTGAACAACAGACAGTGCTTTTATTGGCTGCGCTGCCTTCTATTTATGGATGATAAACTGCTGTTGATATTAGGCATGGCCATTGAAAGGAAGGATCAAAATATGGTGGTAATGACATGTAACAATTACTTGTTAATCATTTGATGCTTTGAACCATCGATAGTATGTTTTTGCAAATGCACAGTGGTCAGAACTAGCTCGTGATGACACGGGACACTATTCTTTGCTATGGACACATTACATGCATCAAGCACCAAACGTTTGATTTCTGCAATACGTGGATGGATACCAATTGCCATCCCTAGTTAATATTACATGTGCTAGCCACTGCTTCGTCTTTAGTCTGCTGCTATCTGTATCATTGGAAAGTGAACCAGTGATATGCAGGCTTAAAGGAACAAATATATATGCAAAGTTGCACTCCCTACCTAGTGATTGGGTAAGTGCTGCCACAAATTCATCCCCTTCCAAGTAAGCTTGATTCAGGCTGTCAGTGCCTTGTCTCCTGTGTATGCATTACACTGGGTGCGCTTCCTCTAGTCAGTGATTCTAGGGTCCGCGGACAGGGGGCGGGGCTTAAATGATGCAAAATGATGTGATCATTTTGGTCCCACCCGCTCCCCAAAGAGCAGCAAATTTCTGTCATTTCAATTAGCAGCTCCAGGCACATGCGGAAGGCTTGCCCACCTTCCCGGGGGTCAGAAGGGGGACCCAATTTTCAGAAGCCTTCCGGCTATTTCGGAAGCGTAGTCAAATATACCCTGAGAGAGTGAGAAAGAGGTTCTTCCGGGAGTGTGCTGCAGAGTTTCTCCTGAAGCGTGTGTCCCACTACCTGAGCGGGACGGAGAGTAGCATGCAGTGTGTAATCCTTCCAGTGGGGGACAGTCTGCATGGACGTGCAGCCCTGCATCCCTTACTGCAGAGACTGTGCATGACGTATACCTATAAGTACTGCGCAATCACTGTATTTGTTTAATTTATTTACAGTTTCTTATTTAGCGCAGCAGATTCCATTGCGCTTTACAAATTTAAACAACAGTGATTAACCCCTTCAGTGTCAATCCCGAGAATTTTCCGGGCTGTGCCTAAGTGCCCAGTTTGGCAAGGCCGGAAAATTCTCGGAATTGCCATTGTTTGGAGCCGGGCAGTGCTGCTGAGTTCACTCACTGATCTCAGCCAGCTTTGCGCTGCCCGGCTCCCTCCCCTCTGCGGTGCCGCTTCCTCCCTCCTCCTCCCCTCCGAGTTTCTTATTGAAGTCCCCGGCGCCGGCTTATGACAAGCCAGCTGCCGGGGACAGGGACGCTGCGCGGGGGGTGCAGGTCCGGGCAGCGGCTGATTGACAGTGCAGCGGCGCTGCCTGGACCTAGGGAGGTAGTGGTGTTTTTTGTTTTTTTTAAGGGAGCGCTCCCCATAAAAAACTCGCCCAGTGGGGAGCGCTCCCCCAAAAAAACCCCCACCACTGAAGGGGTTAATCAAACTGGGTAGAAACCAGCCAACATAGAGGTAGGAGGGCCCTGCTTGCAAGCTTACACTCTATAGGATCATCCTGTTATACATATGAGTGAGATACTGCTGCTGCAGAACATCTTCCGCATTAACTTATGTTGTCGTTGTATGCTAATAAACCAACGTTTTGGTTAACTTTCAAACTGTGTGGATTAACATCACTATCAAACACCGCAACACTTGGCCAACAGGCTGAACATTAGTAAACATCACAAGATTTTATAGGAAATTGTAAATTCTATCTTTTTCATAAAGCAATTTCAATGTAGGCTTAATGTGGTTTTACAGAAATCGTGACTTTATTTTTTATCAAGGGTTTATCATGGATTGGAGCTGTGCTTGAGTTTGCCTTTGTTCGCAGAATGATTTGTATAAATTCAGCAGTAATACAGTATGTTAGAAGTACTTTGTCTGTCTCTTGCCGTAGCTAATGAAAGTCAGAGATGAAATGATTCCTGCCAGAGGAAACCGTTACTTTACACAGAGGAAACTGTGCTACCAAAATCTTATTCATAATTTAAATGTAACGTTCCAGAGAAACCCTAATTACAGGGGGAAGTAGGCATTACAGGAAAACTTTGTATTTTATTTTTTAACTCACATTTTTAAATACTTAAATACTTAGAGATGAAGTCATTGTTTTCTTAACAGTAACATGTGCTGGCTGTGGCAACATTCATGTGCTCTGAGACTTGTTCTCCTTTGTGTGTGTGAGATACATTATATTTCTAATATGTGAAAAGTGAAACAATACTCAAAAAAGTATAATGTGCATTGCATACTAAATACTGCATTGATCTGTAGTTAGATATACACAACCGAGGTGGATTCCCAGTAGTCCATAGCTGCCTACCCTCCTGCATTCTGCAGGAGACTCCCTGAAATAGCAGAGATCTCCCTCTCTCTCCCTGATTAGTCTAGCAATCTCCCTCATGTCACCTAGCCCACATTATGTAGCTGTTACATTTTTGGAAAAAAAAGAATGAAAGATAGATACTGAATGATCAGCACCATTCCCAGCATTGGTGATAAAACACAATGATCCCTATGGCTATATGCATGTCTTGTAGCCATTTATATGGAACCACATGTAAAACACAATAGATGAACAATCCCTGACACATATCAGTGCCTTTTCTTTAGCACGTGTATCTCTTACTAACTGCTTTGGGGCTCGTCTACATTTGGATATAAGTCATTTTAAAAGATTTCTCTCAGATGTAGCAGTACACACCCACGCTTCTAGGTGCCACGTTCACAATCTCTTTTCACAGTCTCTCCATATATATGGAACTAGACACACCCTTTGGGTGGAGCATGACACGCCCCCACAATGGGGTGCTGTTCAAAATTCTGCTACCAACTATAATCTCCCTGAAACTAGTTTTCAAAAGTAAGCAAGTATGCGGCAGTCCCCTGGTAATGATTAGGCCCCATGTCAGGGCTGTTAGTGGCAAAGACAGTGTCACAATGAGTGGAGGATGAACGTTGATGCAGGCAAGAAATCAGAAAGTGAGAGGTACAGGCCCTACACACGGGGCGATTTCAGAGCACTTTCTAAGCAATATCACTAGATCGCTTAGAAAATGACCCTACATCGCTCTGTGTGTAGGGGCCATAGCGATAGTGATGTGTAGCCCTGCGCGTCGCTATCAGGCTGGATAAATCTACTTAATTGCCGGTCAGGGTCAGTTTTCTCACCAGAGAACACTGGCCATGACAGCAAATAGCGCTGACACATCGCTGTGCAGCAGTGTGTGCTGAGCGATCTTGCAGAGTGATCTACATTGCTCAGATCGCTCAGCAGTCTCGCCCCATGTGTAGGCCCCTTTAGAGACACTGAAAGGAATGGGGTCCCCCAGGAGTACAGAGTTATAAGGATACCTACACTGATGAATAACGATAGTGTTGAGGCAGTGAAAGATACTAAAGTGCATGAATCCTGAAACTAACCTTTGTATACTGTAATATGCAATAGCACAAATGTCCATGTATTTTTATAATTGAATGCTTACTGTGGCACTTTCTTTCCTATCTCTATGGAACATTTTGTCCTAAACCACCAACACATCCAATTTGAAGTTATCGTGGATTTTAGGCTTTTATGTTGGCAGACGTACAACAGTTCTTAAGAGAACACATGTGACAAGATGATGAAACAGCTAGCAGTACAGAACTCATGTCATTCTGCTATCCTAACCCAATTTCCTGTAGTCAAGAGAAGGCCACCATTTTCATACAGTAGCCCCTGTTAATAACTAGATAATTCACAATTTATATATATATATATATATATATATATATTTTCTGCCTTCTGTTTCAGGATATGCTGTATGCCTGTATTCAAATAAATAAGTCATTCGGTACACAACTTGTGATCAGACCATGAGAAGCAAACAAACCACCAGATTTATCAAGCAGTGGTTTGCAAAACTGCAGAGCAAAATCATGCACAATCCAATGAAAAAGATGAGGGAGTTGTGAAAGGCTCGGTAACTTAACCCTTTAAGCGCCAACATCTCTGTGAGAGATGTGCAAAATATCCATAGAAAATTGTCAGCGTCGCTCACATTTGTTATACAGATGGAGCCGGCCTCTTCCATCCAGGGGCTGGCGGTCGGATCACCAACCACCAGCCCCCACAAGGTACGTGCGCGCAGGAGACGCACACGCATCCCCTTATAATGGAGCTCACCCCGGGTCTCCGACACGGTCTCCAACGCGGCAGTGGGAGAGAGACGCGGAACCAGGCAGTTGGAGAGAGAGAGGACAGGCTGCCGTTGCAGCACACAGCCTCTCTCCCCAGATCAGCACAAGCTGCTCAGTACTAAGTGCTACGCTGGGGAGAGAGGCAGCTACAGCGGAAATCTTTCCTCTCTCCGCACCGGCACCCTCCCGACTTTAAAAATCAAAACAGTGTTTTTTCCCCCCACATTGATGTGCCCAAGTCCCCTTCTCGGTAGCCATGCCCCTTTATTATACTAGGGCAAGCCGACCTGTCGGCGCCCCTGTTCTGCCTTAATGAATGGGTAATTCTCATGTGTTACATGCTATGTGTCCAAACAATGTGCTTTCAGTAGGTATGTATTAGGCATGCTGATCCTAGGGCATTTTTTCATAAACCAGCCATCCCCATAAACCGGCCACCCCACATATACTCACATGGTACGGCTGGGAGTGGGGGTGCGGACGATCAGTGGTGCAGCTGGGTTGCAGGAGCAGAGGCCGATCGGTGATGCAGCGGGGTTCCAGGAGTGGCGGCTGATTGGCTGCCTGTGTAGCATGACCTCTGACCACGTCACACTTTGCAGAGCTGTGTGCTGGGGATGGGAGCAGTCAGGCAGCGTCTGAGCATTAGACTGTGCATGCGCAGTCCAATCCCGAAATCCCAGGATTGGAAACTCCAATCTCGGAATTCAAATCTCTGCAATTCGGGTCCAGATCCTGGGATTGGCCATCCTAGTATGTATTTACTTTTTCAGGTAGCTGAATGTGGAAGATGGGTTTCAGCATAAGTGTGCTAAGAGCCATAGTATAACAACAGCTGAATATCTGCCACATGTCAGTACGTAGTATGCTGGGATTAAGCGTATCAGTGACAGATAATTAGTGTGACTTGCACTGATTTACAGATCTATTTATGTTATTATTGCCTATGGAGTGGTTTATTCGACTTCAATAACTTCACATTTCCTAGAGTGTTCTGGGATGGGCTTACTTTGGTCTTTTGCTATGGTGACCTTATATTCCCCAAGTGTATAAATGTGCAGATGTCTGTGTTTTTATCTTCCTGTACCTTCTCAATGATGAATACATACAGAGCCTGGTTTAAGACCCCAAGGGGTCCGAGTCATCGTTCTGAATCTCCTCACATTGAGTGATGAGTTTGGGCAAGCATGCACCTGAGATCTCATCATGCAGGACTCAGCAGCCTAGGTTGCCCGATAGATGCATTCCGAACAAGTAGCTAGTAAAACCTAAGAGAATTATCAATTATCCTTAATATGAATAATGCGAATGGGATCATTGGGTTCAACAGTAACTAGGTCAACAAGCATTAGTTCGACACCACTAAGTCGACATGCGTGAAGGTTGACATGACTAAAGTTCGACATGGGTTAGGTCGACAGGTCATTAGGTCAACACAATCATTAGGTCGGCATGGGGAAGATCGACAGTCAAAATGTCGACATGGGGTTTTATCACTTTTTTTGAGCGACAGGCAGTATTTCATGCCCTACCATCCGACCTAGTTACTGGAGACCTAGTGACCGTATCCCGAATAACAATGATTAAAGTGCTGGTCCCAGACTGCATGTGGCCCATATGGGTTACAGAGTCCCTTCTATTATACATGGTTTTGTAGATTAGAGTTTGGCCACATTTTATGCTGCTGTTGCAGATAACTTCATGTGGAGGAGAGAAGCATTAATGACGGTAAGCAATATCTTGTATACAGTAGATAAGCTCTCACGTTGGCAGCATTTTCAGCTCATATCACCTTTCACCCATCACCGCTCCAACCTACTAAATAATGTAGTGTATGGCGGCAGAGGAAGGCAAAAGGCTTTGTCCTACTGTATGTGTTTAGTCACAGGCAGCCTATATTCCTGTCTGTCCGCTTCTGGCAATGCTCTACCAATATATTGGTAGTTACCAATGAATGTAAGGATACTCAGAGACAACTGGAAATGTGAAGGTTCCCATTATGGTAAGTCAAGCTGTCCTGTGAAACAAAGTCTTGCTGAGCTGTGAAACCTTAAACCTCGGACATATGATCTGCCCTGGGTGGTTTATGTGTGTATGACCCCTGTGCACAAGCAGCATCTCTCCATATACCGGTGACAATGCCGGACTGTATCCTTCCTGACTGACTGATCTCCTCAGCTCCACAGCATTAAGATGCTGAACAGACCCTGACACTGGGTTCTTCTCTCTCCCACTATCAAACAAACTCACAGATCTTGTTTTTTTCCTGATTTGCTTTGTTTTCAAGGGCGGAATGTTCAAAGCTCCTTTCTTCTTGCTGCAAACAGTAATCTCTTCTCAGGGAGGTTAATTTAGGGATCAAGTTGGAGAAGCAGCATTTAATTGATACTGTGAGAGAGAAAAGAGGTGTTTTGTGTCAATATTTAATCTGGATCTACACTGCCAGCTCTACACGTTATGGGATAGTATCCAGGCAACTGGTAAGTACATTGCATTGGAGAAAACACTGTCTTTATTTGTACAGACCAGTAGTCTCTACGTAGTCGCGTGCTCTTGATTTGTTCACTCATTTTATAACATTTTTATAAAAATACGTTTAGTACGTCTGCTACCATACGTTGTGTTCTGTTTCTTTATACAGCGATGAGTGATACAGATCATGTATGCATCTGGCATGTTTTCTGGTACTGCTCTACACTGTGCGAGTGCATAGGTCCCTGGAAATAATCATTGTGTGATGGTGTATGTGATCAGTATTAGGAGATATGTAATCATCTCTCCAGTTCTTATAGTACGCCAGTACGCTCTGCCAGCAATTCGGGTTATATATCTAATGTTTGCAAGTTTTTCCATAGTTTACAAGGCTGCAAGGCATGTCTGGTGTTTTCAATAGGGATGGCCATCGACCATCGATGATCTGAAATCTGGGGAAGACCAGATAGTTTCTCTCCATCAATGGCACAGCAAAATTGATGTTTTGCTTTTGTTTTGTTTTTTTTTCTAAATACCGGGACACAGAGCATATCTCCCCTCCCCGACACCCATGAAGCCCCGCCCCCTGTTTTGACTGACCCACAGGCCAATAAGTAAAACAAAATGGATGATCGTAGATAGGTAAAAATATCGATGGTCATCCATTGGATAGTTTCACACTATGGATGGACAGTTGCACTATTGCCATTGATGGCAACCTTCGATGGCAATGGCAACGATGGACATACCTAGTTTTCAATTATGAGTGTTCTACCGCATACAAAATAGAATGGAAGAATGAGTTTGAAACTAAATAAATACATTAGAAAGAAAATGGGGTAGTTTTACAAATGTATATTATTTATATAAACTGAGTTATTTAAATGTAGGTAGATTTAGATATTTATACACCTAATATGGATTTGGGGAAAATGAGAAAGGAAGGTGTTCGGCCGGCTTAGCCGCCTTTGTAACCATACCACATTGATAAGTTTACTTCAGGGTGGATTGAACTACTTATGTCACTGCTACAAACCAATCCATCAATGACAGGAGACACCCAACGCAGAGCCCTTACCTTCTACTTTTCCTGCTGAAAGTTAGAATTTTGGGCCTGATTCTGGTTGGCTCGCTGAGCAGTGGTAGTTCGCTGCTCAGCAAGCCTTCTAACACCACCCGACGGGTGTGCGAGTGCCCACCCCCCACCGCACAGCGATTATCCCCGCCGTACTGCAAATGGATGTTTTGCATATACATCCATTCACAGGGAAGCGTGCGGGGCCAAAATCATTTATTGGTCGCCAACCATCGAATAATTTCTACAGTGCTCGTAAATCCGACTTAGACTGTTCCGAGAACTGGACAGGTGGCTGACGTCCTGTGACAGCAGTCGGCCACCACCAGCAGGAAGGTTCCCGCCTGCGTTCGAATGGGGATGCCCACCGTTTTCCTGGGCGCACAGAGCGTTTTCCTGGGTACGTCCAGGTAACGAAGGGCCTTCGCATGCATTTGTTACATATTTACCAGAACCTATAGTACTGGTAGTTTGCATTACTTCAATAGAAATAGGCCAAGGTCTCGCTCTGGAACTGGAAATCTAGTGTAAACATAACATTATGGTAAAAAAAAATCCCATTAATACCATCCATTCAATGTTTAATGAGGTATTCCAGCATTAGCATCTAATAAGAGAGCATTGGCAGCATATTGGTGGGAACCAGCCCTCAGGGTCACCCATGTGCTAGTTTGAGTGAGTAGACACAGGTGGGAATACAGAATGTGCTGATTTTAACCAACCCCCTGTTCCCAAGCAGTAGTATGCTATAAACCTTACCTATCAATTATGTCTCTGTGTAACTTCTTAGCTCCAGCTATGTGGACAGTGAACTTATGAACGGCCCGTGTTCTGCTCTCTTGAATTATATTTATTTGTGGCTAATGACAAGATATAGAAAAAACGAATAAAAGGTTTCCCCTTAAAACCAACATTCATGGACTAATCCATCAGAAAATCCAAGATTGCCCTAACTATCGTTTGTAAGTTGTTATGAAAAGTAAATATAGATAACAGCTTAATGGTTTAAAGGGTGGGTTGAGGTTTGTTTTTATACAATTTTTGTTTCTGCTTATCCACATATTTTATGACTGGCAGCCACCAACACTGGTTTTCCCTATTACATTTATCATAAATACTGTATTTGCTGGCGTATAAGACTACTTTTTCCCCTGAAAAACATGCCTCCAAGTGGGAGGGTCGTCTTATACGCCGGGTGCACTTATATAACAAACTCCATATTTTGAGTGAAAATGTTGGGGGGTCGTCTTATATGCCCAGTCATCTTATACGCCAGCAAATACGGTAATTTGAATAGGCCCCGAACCACCAATCCAAGGCACCCCTGCAAGCATCCAGGGAGCCACGGCACACAGTTTGGGAACCACTGGGTTAACTCTTACTTTGCAGTAACATAAATGTGTAAGTTTGTACTTATGTTATAAACTATTTTTATTGTTTATTGTGATGTTGGTTTAGTCGATAAACACATAATTTTCCAGTTTTGATGTTACTGAAAGCCAGTTGCTAATCTTAGTATTGCTGAAAAAGCATGTTGTTGCATTCCGGGGATAACATCATCTATTTATCCAGGCAGCCCCCTGAGTTACCTTGAAAATTGGTTACACAGTCTAACAAACATCTTATGACATTTATGGACCTCACTAAAGATGACCATAACCTCTGACCATGTCAGGGGTCATCTCTCAGCTGTGCTAATGGAACTCCATCAGATCCAGGCATTCTGTACTTATCTGAGTTTACGATACCCAACCACCAAACTGTGGGGCCATACAGTCATATCAGTCAGTGTATGACCAACTTAAGTGGCTCTGGAGCTGAATCTGAATCACACGTGTCTGTGACGGCTTTAGGGTCCTTTGCAATAGTCACACAGTGCCACAGAGTCTTTGCTTTTAATGTGAGGCATCATCTCACCATAGAGTATAGCTGGCCACAGCTATACTCTACTCCTTGGAAGGGGGGACAGCGGACATGCCCACCCCCTCATTGTGCACCTCTAGGAGCCCAGGCCTGGATATTTTTTTTTTGACAAAATATTTTTTATTTGAATTTATATAACAAATGTGAGTGACGCTGGAATTATTAGTGGCATTTTTGTACATTTCTCACAGAGATGTTGGCACTCAAAGAGTTAACAGCCACCTTCCACTCTCCATCCAAGAAGACTCAGCACATTTCCGAGACACTTCTATGCATGTGCATCTATAATTGCTACTGCAACTCTGTGCAAGCACAGTGTGAGTGTAAGCATAGCTAAAAGATAGCTGGACTGAGTCTGACATCTTCATAGCATGCGACCCCTGTGCGTATTTCATGGCAGCACGACATCCCCAGTGCAGCTATAACATTACTGTTGGCTTATAACTCTTATTTCTATTTATGTTCATGGACCCACGTACCTATTATCTGCTTAAAAATAATCCTAGTGGCTTCTGAACTCTACCTTATTTTGTCCACACCTGTATGCAGCTTTAATTATGAATAATTGTGAATAATTGTTTGGCAATTATTGCAGTTTATGTAATGTCATAACAGAGCACACAGCCGGTATTGTGTAATGGGATATTTATCATGGCAGGTGCAGTAATCACAGACAAGCATTCAAAACCAAGCTGCTTTACGGTATGAACTTTGGGGGCGATTCCGAATTCGCTCCCGATGTTGGGGGTCTGCGCATGTGCGAATATGCTCATGTGCAAACCCCAGGAGCGAACACTTTTGGCGGGTTTCACACTCGCCGGGTCATTTTCTCAATCTTGGGTGGGCATGGGGCAGACACAGGGTACCGCACAGTAACCATCAAATGCTTTCTCCTCCTTGCAGGTGCATGTGTACACATCCCCTGGCATGCTAGTGCGGGGATTTGCTAAGTTGGGGGGGGGGGGGGGGGCGTGCATTTGGGCGGGGCAGTCTTTACCTACTCGCGAGGCTGCGAATATGCACAGCCTGGCAAGCAGGTCTGAATCATGTCCTTTGTTTTATATAGAGGTATGCTGGACGCTGCAATGGGAACTACAACAGTCACCGTGCTGTTGGGAGATCCTGCTCCTTGCACTCTGTAAAAGATCTCCTTATACATGAGACAGTTAACACTTGGCCTTTTAAAATAGAAGGTGGATAAAAATGATAAAGTGCAAGTAAATGTTGCTTTCCATAAGAATGTATTAAACAATGATGAATGGTTAATTTGTGAATATTGCATTATAGTGGACCAAACTAACAATTATGCTGTTATGTAGGGTACACACAGTGGCATAAATAGAATATTTGCGACCCCCCCTGCCGATATCAGCAGCGATCAGATCAGAACACCTGAATTACTGTATACTGATCTGATTTGCCACTGGCTCTATAGATTCACAACAATAAACAATGCATTGCACTTTGTTTGGGATTCTGAGCCAGATGGATGTTTTTCAGTTTTTTTTGTTTTTTTTTTAACATTTAATGATGGGTTCTAGGGGGAAAAAAAGGTATTAAATTGTTTCCACAGTGTAGAAAATGCTGTAGTTAATAACAACATTAACATTTTTTTAATTAACATTTATATATACAGGTTGAGTATCCCTTATCCAAAATGCTTGGGACCAGGAGAATTTTGGATAACGGATTATTCCGTATTTCGGAATATTTTAATATTTCAATGATGTATCTTGAAGTATCCTGCATTTATGTTGTACATATACATCAAACACATGAAATAAACACAAATATATATTTTATTTGTACATAAAACAAGGTTTCAAAACCAAGTTTGTGTACAATCTCAGGCACTGAATTTGAATGCCAAGCAATCATTGTCTTGTACATATATAGTGCCAGTTACATATCATTCCCTCAGTAGTGCTGTTACAGATGTCCCCAGTAATGGCAGTTACTGTACATATCATGTCCCCAGTAGTGCTTTTAGCAAAAAAAAAAAAATTTTGTTCACTTTCTGGAATGTATGGTTTTCGGAATAATTCGGATAACGGATATTCGGATATGGGATACTCAACCTGTAACCCTAGCATATTATTAAGCACTTTATAATTGGGAGCAAACACACTAACGAAACAAGACAGACCATTATTAACAGGCAGACATTGGGCGGTATTCAATGACGCTGGCGAGGGGGTGTCTGCGGTGAGGTGGCTTGTTTCCGCATGCCCTGTTCAATGTCCCGGGGGACTCTCTGACGGCGAGGATTCCCCAGAACTATGAGGTTCACTGCTAATGCAGCAAGCCCATTGCATTTAGCTACAAGCCTCACCATTTTGACAGCCGCACTCGCCGTTTCCACCTCGCTGGAAAAACGAGGTGGAAAGGCGAGGACACGGGGATCCGTGGAATACTGACCAGTGACCACTGAGGTTGGGTTTGATATCAATTACATTGGCCTAATATATAGTTGAAGAAATATTATAAGGAAAGCATTTAGCTGCAAAATCTAATTGACCAAGTTATTGGCATGTAAAGTGTTAAGAATGACAGGGTTAAAGAAAAAGACAGGCAAGCATATAGACTACAAACAGCATGTCCGTGATTGTATAGCAGGGGTCCCACTGGGAATCCCACAACAGCTGCGACTTGTAATTATCTCCTATTTATTTGTGGAACTTCACTTGATTGTACATGTAATATTTATAGATAGGTCTCAGATTAGAAATATACAGAGGGTCACTGACACATTACTCTGATTATATTGCATGTTTATGTAGTGATGTCATTTTGTATACAAATCACACAATTGCAGGGGATCGGTCACAATAAAGGCTCTGTGTGTGATTGCAACATGCTTTCTCTGTTGTACAGTATTTTCTGAAATCCTAAAAACAGACATAATTGTTAGGGGATTTATTTGTGCTTTGACGGCTACAGAAAAGAAACAAAAATCATCCCTAATTAAGGCTCATTTCATTGTATCATTGATTTTCTAGGTCTTTGTAGACATTAAGCCAACAGCAATATTGAACAAACTTGGTTCTTGTTTTTGTACCAAGCCGGAATTTACCTTTCAGAGCAAATTATCATTTATTTGAAAGGTGAAAGTGTGTCTAAATAACAAGTTCTAACATCTGACTAAAGGCCCATACATACTGGACGATTTTGAGCTGAAAGCCGCTCAAACTTGGTGTTTTGAACGGCTTTCAGCTCAAAGCGCTCCCACATCATCGCCGGGAAAGCCATTCATCTGCTTGTATTACCAGCAGATGAGCTGTTTTGTGGATGGCTTTGCATAGCACTGCACTATGCAAAGCCGTCCGCTCCCACTGACAGTGCTGAGCAGGGGGAATGCCGCTCAGTGCGTATGTACAAAGCGGGTTTCCCCCCAGCGATGGCAAAATCACCCAGTGTGTATGGACCTTTATGCTGTGTACACGTGGTGCGATTCAGGGTCACTTTCTATTCAATTTGGGCTATATAAACCAAATCAAATAGAAAGTTAGCTTGAATCGCACATGTTCAGCTGCATTCAATGCCATTTGATCCCAATGCGTGTCCCTGCAAGATCGGGATCAAATGGGCAAATAGACTGTGCAGGCAAGACTATATAAGCTTAACGTGGCACTTTAACCAATTAAGCTCCTACTAGTGAATACTGTATATCCTGGTTAAAAAGAAGTATCTGTAATATTTGTTTTTATATGTTGTAATTCTTGATATTGCATATTAAGGTTGTTCCTTTTTATATTTATAATAAATTGAATCATACTTTTTACAAAAAGCGCTCCCTTTGTTTATTAGAAAATTGTCTCTCTCTAGTGGTCCAGTTAACTATTTGGGAGCTGCTGGGATCCTGTGTAGGCACTTATATTGATTTATCTCACGGATAGATTGTTCTATAGGACCCAGATGGCTGGACACCAACACTCAATCTACCATTAAGATATCTCTTTTGCGCCTGATCTTTCTCTTTTATTTTTTCAAGACTTTATAGTACAAATCTGTACTTTATAGTGAAATCGAATGTGATTTGCTGTGCGATTTGATGCCGATTCGTCGAATCGAAAGAGAATTGTACCATGCATACACACCTTTAAGCTACTGTAGCTGTGTAGTAATATTATTATTAATAATAATGATAATAATAAAATAATGATAATAATTTTATTTATATAGGTGCACTTTCTCCAACAGGACTCTCAAAACAATGCACATAGTATAGAAGAGTTAGATAGTACAGCACAAAACAAGCCACATAGACATAAAAACAGAAAACCTTGAGCGCAAATTTAGCATAACGCAATTTTTGCATAATAACTTCCATTGGTTGTGTAGTCCACCCTAACAAGGTACCAGGTGAGGCAGCTATTTTGGATGTACTGTGTACTATTAACCTGAGTGGAATAGGTTCTCCCTAGAAGAAATTACACAAAATGAGGTGATTGCAGCATATTTTTCATCCCATCTACAAGTGTACCAGCGGAGGCAGCCATGTTGGGCACACTACGAAGGTTACATTGTGGGAGGTGAGCCATAAAGGCTCATTGCATATATGAGAAAATTGACACCTGTGTAGTAGTAGGGTGTTAAAGTGAGCCAGAACAGGGTGGAACTGCGTTATGTCACTTCCAATTTGGAGGCAGAATGGTATCTATCACTGCAGGGAAGGTTGGGGGGTTGCCAAGCTTCTCAGAGGGTGTTGGGCACAGGCCCAAAATAAGGAAAACAGGGATTTCTATACTCGCCCATGCCTCATCCACCTAAGGCCGTGCCCAGCCCTTCCATGGCTCCGCTCCCTTTTGGTCCTTAAGGTAGGATACCCTAGTATCCTACCTTAAGGTAGGATACCCTAGAGTACACACTAGTGAATGATTGACTCAATTGGAACTATCATATGTTTTAGGCACGTTAGTGGGTGTATACCAGTGTGTACCAGCGATCTCTCATGTCATTTGCAGACATAAGTCCTCACCAATTGTCAGATAGGACAGCTGAGCAGACAGAATTATTAAGTAGGGTGAATCCAGCTGTACATCTATATATTGCAGAATTCCAATGTCACAAATTATACCATAAGTGTGATAATGTTGTTACCAGCTCATTATTGTATTTCAGGTTAATGGGGTGGAGCTAAATATTTTATTTGGTTTATACTGACAGGTTTGAGACCAACCAACATAGAGAATGTAGAGTTAATACAGACATAGTCAGGAAAAGCTTATCTCTTTGAGCCTCACGTTTTACTAACAGAAAATGAATTGAAAACTTTAAAAGTAATCACTTGGCTACATAAGAACTTGCTGCATTTTTATAATTGATGCTGGAAGAGTTTTCAGATGACCTGCTCTAGCCTGGAACTGATACAGCTGGTCAAGGCCACAAGTATTAGACAGCAAAATGGGGGAGGGTTCAATATTCTAACAATGATTTAGAATAGTCATATAAAACATTGCCAAGGGTATTGTCTTTTTGAACTGTTTTCAAACAAGATCCGATGCTGCTCATCATTAAGAGATCTATGTCAACTTCATGCTAAAGAGAAATCCAGGCAGCCTTAGTAAGGATGAGAAGTAAATGAAAAAGGGAGGGCGGGGGGTGTTGGTAGGGAAGGAAATTACATTTGTGTGGCTCTGTCCATAGGCTGTATAAAGCCTAATAAATGAACATTCTGTTTTGTGTTAAAACTATAATTTGCGATGAACATGTTATGCTAAAGAAATTCAAATCTGCAGGTGATACATTTGGGGCAACAGTACAGTATCTACTAAATCTTGTTAAATCCAGTCTCAGCTGGGCTTAAGACAAAGGATGTTTTCCTGGGAGATCCACTATATACCGCAGGCTCTAAACACAGATACAGGACACTCATCTTCTCCGCAGCTGGGAGCTGTCTCCGGCACCTCAGTGTAGTCTCCAGATATTAATTAGGGGGGGGGGGGGGGTTGCCTGACACATGTTGTCACACACCAGTGCATACATTAATCCAAGAAGAACACCTGATCCTTCATTTACTGGCTGGATTGTGTCTTACCGTTGCTATAGTACAGTTCATTTCAAGGCAATCTTCTTCTTATATGTTTATTTATTAATTAGCAGTTTCTTATACAGCGCAGCAAATTCCATAGAGCTTTACAAATGGAAACATTGATACAACAAACTGGGTTTTACAGACAGTTACAAAGGTAGGAGGGCCCTGCTCGCAAGCTTACAATCTATAGACAATCTTACATTTGATTAGTGATGATGATGATGGTTGGTACATCCAAAATATGAACTGCAAGATGCTGATTCAATACCAGTGTAACTCATGCACTCGTACACATTTTCTACTTATTGTTTTTATATTATTTTTATTAATATTACTACAACTACTACCAAACGTGTGGTAGTGGGCACT
The DNA here is from genome assembly GCF_055691185.1 of Crinia signifera. Taxonomy (NCBI): domain Eukaryota; kingdom Metazoa; phylum Chordata; class Amphibia; order Anura; family Myobatrachidae; genus Crinia; species Crinia signifera. Next base: position 55,192,584 of record NC_139224.1, read on the forward strand.
ATTGCATCATTGCATACCTCCCAATATTGGTGGAGGAGAAAGAGGAACATATGCATGCCCGAAATTGTGGGCGTGGCTTTTTCCCGAGGGACCCCTGTGAGGCCACGCCTTCATTTTTGCTGCTGTGGGGGCATGGCCAGCGCTGTGTGAGCTACTGGCCATGCCCACAGCCCCTCTGCCTGCCTGAATAGATGCTCCCAACTGCCCCCATCTCTTCCCACTGCAAGACACTGCTGGTCCTGGGTGGGTTGCGGGACCTTCCCCCCAAAAAATCGGGACAGTCCAGTGAAAATTGGGACAGTTGTTGGGAGGTATGTCATGATTCACAACCGAGTCCACAGTATGGCTCCCAATACAAATACAAATTATTATTACTATATATTATTATTATTATTATATTATCATTATTATTAACATTTATTTATATGGTGCCAGTATGTTCAGTGGGGCTTTTCCATTCTATACAAATATTAGAATACAGTATATTAAATGCAATCCAGCCGCAGTAAATTGCAACTTGTTTGAATCAGCAAAATTTATATTATCGTCTGGGGTGTTCCCAGCTTAACTGTAGACCTAATGGGGCATACACATTGGGCAACTTTTGATTATTTTCTACGCAATCTATCTAGATTGCTTAGAAATTAAGCACACATCGCCCCATGTGTATGCCCCATAGCTATGTACTGCCCTGCGCATTGCCTGCTCAGATATTTAGTACATGCACTAAGGCCCTTATTTAGATCTGATCGCAGCACAAATTTGTTCTCATAATGGGCAAAACCATGTGCACTGCAGGTGGGGCAGATGTAACAGGCAGAGAGAGTTTGGGTGGGGTGTGTTGAAAGTGAAATCTAAATTGCAGTGTAAAAATAAAGCACAGAAACAAGATAACTCACAGAAATGTATCACTCTCTATACATGTTACATCTGCCCCACCTGCAGTGCACATGGTTTTGCCCATTTTGAGAACAAATCTGTACTGCGATCAGATCTGAATAAGGGCCTAAATACCTAGTCACATGGCCAGGGCTAGATTGCTTAGCACGGATCGCTAAGCATATGATCGCCCCATAACTGTATAAGCTTCTCCTGCAAAATAGCAGCCTATACACAATATGGAACACTGTGCAGCTGACATACAGAGCAGTGCAGACTTTCTCAATATAAACTGCTCATCTGATACCATTCAATCAACACATTTCCATAACAGTTATATTTGTGTATGACCTATAATGGGTACCACATCACCACCTCTTGAAAACCCTTCCATATGAGTAGCTGGCATATCAGCAACAACACCTAGTTCATTACAGATATCTCAGACTAATGAGCTGAATGTGATGAATGGCCATCTGTACAGATGGTGTCTCATGTGCTTGCACTTGGCACACACAATGCGCTGGGCACTCATGCATCATGAAAGTGTTTGATAGCTGGATAGAGCATGGCGAGCATCATACTGAGCATGCAGCTGGTAGCCCATGTCATTTGCTCTAATTACTGACCCAGTGTAATAACCTGTGTTCCAGAACTAGATTTATATCAGTACTGGATCTGCCCAAATTACAAGAATGTGATCCTTAGAATTACCGCTAATCAAAATACATATTTCCAAAATAGTAAACATTTATACTAGATTGTGTATGTGCACCAAATAGCCCAGGTCAGTATATAGCAGGCATGTCCAAACTAAGGCCCTCCAGCTGTTGTGAAACGACAAGTCCCATCATACCTTGCCACAGTTTTGCTATTAGGGAATGCTAAAACTATGGCAAAGCATGCTGGGATGTGTAGTTTCAGAACAGCTGAAGGGCCACAGTTTGGACATTCCTGGTATATAGTATATAGTATATAGACGGACACATCGCTGGTAGACACTGGCCGACTCACCAGTAATATACAGATGGAGCCGGGCTCCCTCTTACTGGCGAATCGCCAGAACATCACCGCTGGCGATCTGCCAGCAGCCCGGCGTCCATCTGACTGAGACGCACGTGCGTCGCACACACGTCTCAGTTTCCGGGCGGCGGAGCGACGGGAACCCGGTCCGTCTCTGCTTCAGGGAGATGGACAGGGTTAGGGGGAGTTGCGGGGAGGCGGTGGGGGACCCGGGGTGACCACCGACAAGCCGGCGGGGACCCGGGGGAAGCCGGCGGAAGGGGATGCGCGCGCATCTCGTGCGTGCGCGTCCCCTTTCGCATATACAGATGGCGGGTGGCAGGTGGGTGGCGGCTGGCGTCGCCATCGCCATCCCCTGCAAAGAAGAGACCCGCTCCATCTGTATCGGCCCTTCAACTGAATGGAGATATCTCGGCCAGTGTGTACGCAGCATGATCGTACTAATGTGCTAACAATCAGTGAGCATCTTTTAGCACATTAGTTCAAGCTACACAATGTAATCAGTTAGGTGGCTTGTTATGAGTTACTGATGACATTGTAAAATAACCGTATGAGCTCTAATCTGTTCTGGTTCACATGCCTATGATATGTATAGCACAGCCAGAAACCTAGTGGTCCAACTAACATGCCAGGAAACGGTATTCTTGCAGCCTCATTATTGGGTGTGGTATGATTGGCCAACGGTCAGTTTACTGACATCGGAATCCCGGCCACCAAAACTCTGACAGGGGTGCGAGCACAAAAAAGCGCTCTGCACAGGTTCTCCATCTATGGGGAGAATAGCCCCCTGACTGTTGGGCAGTCGCAATCCCAATGTTGGTATACTGACCATCGGGATCCCGACCATTGGCTAGTCATCCGGCATCCTCCTATCAGCACATATAGATTACCAGGAGTCTCATCCCCCTGTAACAGAACATGCCATATACATATGCATACATCAGTTTTTCGTCTCTCCCTCTTACTCATGTGCAGATCTCCATAAAATTGGAGCAGCGGCAATTTTGCAAAACGATTTGCGCAGTGCAGCTGCCGCCATGATGAAAGCATTCAAATAATGGGTGCAGCGTGTGTGGTGTGGGTTCCTTTTAGACTCAGGGCCTGTGTGCACCGCACACACTACAACTATCATAAATACGTCACTATGTGAGTCTGCTGAAGTGTTTGCACAGAACATACAATGAAGAATGGAAGCTCTCACAAGCTGGCACCTACTTCCTACTATCTACAATGGCGAATAACCCTTGGGTTCTGCCGCCCTCCTGCTTATTTCAGTATAATGGCTGCAGATGCAACAATGTTTATAGTCCTTGTTCATGTCCATTAATGTTCTGTATTATAAGTTACCTTTTCTTGTTTTGCTCATACTGTTTCTCTTTATGTACTTTGTAAGGCGCTGTGGTGCTATCTAAATAAAGGATAATAACAATAACAACAGCACAGCAGTATAGTGCTCCTATCACGTAGATACGTTCCTTCCTCTGTGTCTTCTTATATTCCCATTTGGGCTTTCAGTTCCACTAATTATAATTATGACAAGAATAGCTTGCATTCTTATTCTGAGACTAAAGCATTTTGCCAATAATATTGTCTTGTTATTGTCACCCTATAGTGACAATAACAGATAATTATTGCAGAGATATGACACGCAATAATTATTGTATAAGTGACAAAACAATATGGTGACGTCTTCATCAGCGGTAATCTCTCTGATGAACAATATGCCCTTGTTGCTGAAAGCGGTCAGAACCGCCAGCGATACAACTTTTCATCCTTTCATGAAGTGTATTCTTCAGATGCAGGGCCGCCGACAGGGGGGTGCCAGGTGTACAGCTGTCCCGGGCAGCTGCCCACAGTGGCATGGCACAACCCCCCCCCCCCCCCCGCACCCGGCCAGGTGCACACAATACACAGTGCAGCCTGCAGAGCCAGAGGGAGAAGATGCTGCGCCGCCGCCACCGCTGGTAAGTAATAGTAATGGGGGCCGGGGGGCCGGCGTGCGAGGGGGGGGTGCCGCTGGGGGCCCGGGCTGAAGGTCAGTCCCGGGCCCCAACATTACTAGTGGCGGCCCTGTTCAGATGTCATTATAAAGATAATTGATCTATATATGTACTCACCCACATCATAGAGATGAGCAGGACCCAACTGGAATATACCGTAATGCGTTAAGGAAGGTGATGCCGCCAATATAGAGGCAGACTACATAGCTAACCATAGCAAATATGTATTGCTGATTACCTAGCATGGGTGAAACAGAAGTAAACCTGTCTGTACAGTATGTAACTAAAGGGGCCTATACATGGGGTGATAGCAATCGGCCGGCGCTTAATATCCAGCATGTTGGATAAAGCTAGTTACACTGCTGGTCAGGGCCAATGTTCTCACCGAAGAACACTGGCCCTGACAAAACACTCAGCACACAGGGCTGACACATTGATGTGTGCTGAGCAATCTCGCATCATCAGAACGCTCAGCAAATCTCCCCGTGTGTAGGCCCTATAAGAGAAAGAGAGCAGTAAAACATACCTCCCAACTGTCACGATTCCGTCGGGACAGTCCCGATTTTCGGGTCCTGTCCCGACGTCCCACCCGCGGCAGGCATTGTCCCGCTGCGGGGGGTGGCAGTTGGGAGACCCCCCAATCTAGTAGAATAGACGCTGTGCGCATGCGCACAGCGTCTATTCTCGTATGAAAATGAGGTCGCGGCTAATTAGCATAAGTCACGCCCTCATTTGCATACGCCCCGCCCCCTTTTCGGGCGAGTGTCCCTATTTCCTCCGGACGGAAGTTGGGAGGTATGGTAAAATACAGATAAGACCACTCCATAGATTACATGCTAGTTATTAGACTTTAGACCCACATACATTGCAGCAAATTCTCCCCTCGGAGAAGCTGCACACAATGCTCCTTCCGCCGGTAGGATCGCATGCATCCCAGCCGAGCCTGTCTGGCTCAGAAGCTGGCCCTGTGTTTCCTTGGACCGGCTGTCAGTCAACTGCAATGTGGGCTCCTTTCCTGTGATTGGTGCCCAGTGTATGGGGCCTTTACTTACTAATTTTACCCCTTGTTTACAGGCTTGGAACAAAGTTTATTATTATATTGAGATATAGAAGCATCAAACTCATCTGTAGAAGTGGAAATTATCAGTTATGTTCTATATATGGTATTATCATCTGGTACCAATGGGAAATCCTCGCAGGTCCCAACAGCACATTTCCTAATTAGTTTTACATTAATTAGACACTGTAGTTTCAAGGGGACACTTCCAGAAACTTGTCAGGATTCTGCCTGTTAAATAACTTAGACTTTTACGAGATACATTTGCCTCAGGAATACCTTAAAGAAAAGACATATCAAAGCAAACTTTTAAGACACGAGATCTAAACAGGATGTGATCTTGTCAGGCGGATTTTCCCATAAAATCTATTTAGCTGCTTGTTTGTTATGGAAGAATCATTTCAGTAATGCCCCCTTGAAGTCCTAGAGGTTGTAAACGACACTGGATACTCCTTTAACACAAGTTTCTTGTCAGTTTCATCGTTATCTCTAACACCATGTGCAAAAACATTTTGTGTAAGGCCTCCAGAAGTCACACATTATAGCAATAAACAACGGGACTTTCCTAGTGTCAAAGGATGAAATCTGAGACACATGTCTTACTACTGTATCAGAGTCCAGGGGGGCAAGTACTGGCAGGGGCAGATTTATCAATGGGAGAACATTCCTTCTGCTGCAGAAAACAGGTGACATTATGTGTAATGGTCGTACATTGTCTAAGCTCCTGCATTCCGCAGGAGACTGCCTGAAATAGTAGTGATATCCTTGACTCCCTGAAGAGTCTACAAATCTCCCTGATTACACCTACAGTATATTATAAAGCTGCTAATGGAATCATCAGTGCAATTTCCCTGCATTGTTATACAGTCTACATGTATTTTAAAAAAGATTTCCCGTTGCCACTTATATGGAACCACGTACAAAGCAATACATACATAGGTGTCAGTATGATAGTCAGTTGGTCAACACCATATTGTCGACATGCACTAAACCGACATTAACCAAAAGTCAACATGCACTAGGTCAACATTGGCCAATGGTCAATATATGAAAAGGTCTACATGAGTTTTTCACAATATTTTGTTAGACGTTTTCATGCTCCATCAACGTGGACTACAGTTAGGAATGATAATGTGCTGAGTGCATCGGTAGTGCGGCGAAGGACAATGGTGTTAATGCTGATATGATATGACCAGGGTGACAATAAGTGGAAAGCGCAGGCTACGTAATGTGTCCGTAACCTGCTTACCCTTTATACCTAACTGCGTGCGAACAAAACGTAGCGCAGCGCAGCGTACAGTCAATTGTATGTTATACACCAAGAACTGATACCTTAATAAGAGATCCTTTCGCAGGACTTTGTCTCCAATTGTGCGAATTTACCTTAAAGGACAGAGTCCGCAATGTAAGGACAAATTCCTTAATGTACCTTATCGCTATTATGCGAATAACTAGACACGACCACGGAATAGAAATAAGGAGGTTAGAACTCCATAAAAGGTTGTATTAAAGTCCCTAATGGACAAAAGGGGATTACAGAAATAAGAAATAAACAGGTATAACAAGTGATACAATATATTAACAATGAATGCTAACAATCTCTGCTAAAGGGAAAGAATACAATAATACAAGACACAACCAGCCAACAATACTACAAGGATAAATACCGTGAAATGCAACCGTTTACCGTGGTCATCTAGTATGCGAAGCGCAGTCCGGTCAGAGCTCACTATCGTTCAGGAATGAGCGATAGTCCGGTAGGAAGGTCCAGGGAAGGTAGTTGTGCCGAAGAGACCCTGGCTGCTCTGGGTCGCCTATCTTATAGGGTCAGAAGGGGGAGGTCAAAGGCCATTCTCATTGGCCAGAGATCATATGTCCGGTCCACTGTGATTGGGGGTTAGACGCTGTACCTGGTCTGACCAGGTGCAGGGGAGTGAACTTTAAGAGTCCTTTGTTCAGTGGTTTCGGCGTCAGCAAGGATAAGAACCGGTTTGAGCTAGTTTCCTTTGTTAACTACTTATAACAGAAACTGTCTCTGGAATATGGATTATATCCATAACTATCGGACAGTGTACATTGCGAAATATTCGCAATGACCGGAATACTTTGCATGATGAGCTGAGCGGAACGGTACTAAACACGATACAATCAGGTGTGTGCAGGGCTAACTAAGCTATGTGTGGCGTTCTAAACCTTTTAACTATATATCATTTCGTGTAAGTGTGTTATTATGAATTTATGTGTGATAGTATGTCTACTCTTCTGGTCCACATTGTCACACATACTCGGGTATGGAAACTTTATTTGCGCAACTCTGCGAACCAAAATGGCGGCCATACTATCACAAAATGGCGTGTGTGTACCTAGACTTCCACAGTCCACCCTTTAACAGTAAATATAAAACTGTTACATTACAAAACATTTCACACGACAATACAGAAATTCATAATCCAAACAAAGAAATTGGGATCCATGAAATAAACATATAAGGGGAGTAAACCATCTGCTCTCGGCCGATCCAGGATCATGGATAAACGATGGGCCGCATTTATCGAACAATCTACTCAGGGTCACGAAGGATAATGTACAATTTTGGGATAAAAATAAAAACAGGGGTGGTTACAACATATACACGTTCACAAATATGGCATCCTTTGGTAGGTATTGTTTGTGACAACAGACCCTTGAACTCTTTGTTGTCTCTCTTTTTGGTATGCTTTTAAGTATGATGGTATTAAACATCCGGTCCTGGGTAAGGTGTCAAGTTTATAGATTCTACCTTAACCTAAGCTGGGACGGGTAACACACTCTCAGAACTCTGTATCGTCCGTCCAATGCCTGGCAGCAGGGCGGCGGCGGTATCCTTGATTTGGAAGATGAGAACGGATAGTGGGGGGGGAAAGACAAGAATAGGACCCACAACAGTAGAGAAAACTGAGAAAGGAAAAATTTTGTTAGTGATCCTTTCAACCTGTTACCAGTGGGGTGTGTCACAGTCCCTTTTGTAGCTTGTACAGGTTGCTTGACCTTAGCTGCTCTCCAGTCCTCCCGAAATGGTGCCTCTTAGCGATTTCTTTCTTTCGCCCTCGAGTGTAGGGACCTTCCGGTTTTCAGTTCTTTCGGCAGTAGGACGAACGTACCCGAATCTCTCTCTGCGACTTTGTTATTGAGGTAGTGCTGGTCAACAAGATTTGGGGTGGTTCTTTCCAAAGGTCTATCAAGCAACCTGTATATGGCAAAGCAGGGGAAACAACAACAACATCTCCTGGTTCATGGTTATGACAGTTCACAACAGGTGTCAACAAAGTCCTTTTGCTGCAGTTTTCCAGGTGTGGATACATCACTTGCATTTGTGGTCTAGGATCTCCTTGTGGGATTTCCATAACCTGTGGCTGCCCGCCAAGCAATGTTTCGATGGGGACCAATGAGGTGGAGTTCTGAGAGTGATTCTACTACTATAAAAAAAGATTATGGGGTGTACCATCAGTCCCTAAAGGTTCACACATGACTTAAACCTTTTATATATATATTTGCATACTCAAGGGTGCTTCTGGGCTGCCATATCTATACACACAAACGTCAACACCTACATATATATATACATAAAAAACTAATAATAAATAAATAACTATAATGATTCTAGAGTGGACTGTGCAAAGCCAATTTTTGTATTACCTGCAGAGGATCCTGCTGGAGGAGGGATGTGGAGATGGCTCTGTGGGAACAGCCGTTGCAGTTTCTTTCCTCCAGACAAGTAAGGCATGATTCTGTCGTCTTACCTGTCTGTGGCCACACCAGTAATTTCGGACTAATTTTTCCACATACCTTCCCTGTCAAGACAAGTCAGGCCATGGGCTATCTCTGTCCTGACAGTTTGGCATGTTCTCAGAGTCACTGGTTTTCCTTGTCCATCTTTCTATTCCTGTCCACATCCCTTCGGCTTCCAGACTGCTTCTCCTGCAGGGGACACAAATCTTGTATTACTATGTGAATATACTGACATTTATAGGGGGAACACAAACATTATCCGCAGAGCGCATGGCTCACCCAGCTGCCTTGCCAACATGTTCATTATCAAGTGACACTGAATCCTCATTGAGGATGTGGTTTTTACACTTGATAACAGCCACTCTGTCCGGCAGCTGTGTGACTGTCAGAAATCTTTTAAACTTACAACGCTTGCGCCACTGGAGTGCCAGCTACTGAAACAGAACATCTGAGGCGCCATAGGGCCTAAGATCTTTTGTATTACCCCAACAAACATACTTGGAGTCGGCATGAATATTTGACTGTTTTTTTTTTTTCTCTCAGTTCGCAGTACTACTAATGAGACTGCTGTTGCTGAGTGAGACGTCCAATGGGTTCAGCCTCTACTATGCCTTTTCCATCTATTACGGTATAGCCAGTGTACAATTTTCCCTCTCGGTGTTGTGGAAAGAATGAAAAAAATGAATTACCTCTTCCAATGGGTTGTTACCACCCTTTGGGGGCATGCTGCAAAGGTCTGATTCAAACATGCTATGCAATCATATTCTTCTCGGCTCCCCCTAAATTCCACTATTCCAGCAACCTCAGCACCACTCCACCCCTTGTGCCTTAGTGGGCACACCTGGTAAGAGTGTTGCTGGGTTTACAATACTACCCATTTTTCATGGTAACATCAATGCAAGTTCCCATTTAGTGAACTTGGCTGATGAATATTTTTCACATGTTTTGGCAGAATTTTAGGAGTGTCCAGACTATATGAGGAGCATAAACAGTTAAAACACACCCCAACACCACATTCTCCGTTTTGTTTACCAGTAGTGCTATGGCAACTACACTGTGTAGACAAATATGAAGTGCTTAAGTAATAGGGTTTTAATTGTACACTGCAGTACGACATTGGTCAGGCTGGCATCACCAGGTTTCTTACGTCACTATATCTGTCGCCCCCTCAGCAGGTCTAATACTCTAAATCACATGGTCTCTTGTGTCAGTTTTACCCATGGCAAAAAGCTGTAATCAGGCCTGTTTCTCCTTCTTTATTGTCCACATCTGTCTGTGAAGACATGGGTATTGTGATTGCACCTATTTATATGTAAATGCGTTTTACAACCCTTTTCATTCTTTGTAGAAGGGAAATGCTTTGTGTATTATTTGGACTGCTTTTCACAAGATGGTGGCTGTGGTTGCCCTGGGTAACATTTGGAGTAATGCTTAAAGTTATTGGGACTTTGTTCAAAATTTACTGAAAAATATCTATATTGTGACTACTCGCTTTACAGGGTACCGCATATTCACAATGGTATTTCTCTGCTGGGGGTGCGACAGATTCTTCGAACTGTTTTTCTATGATTTGTGGGTTTCTGGAACAGAAGGGTAGGGGAAGGAGAAAAAATTGGAAAAAGAGAGAGAGATAAACTCAAAAAAAAAGTAGAAGATATTAATGACAGTAATGTGTACATTTATTTTCAACAGAAACATTTTTCTTTTATTTTGAGGACGCCAGGATTTAGCACTATGGGGGAATTGGCTCTCAACTATTTGGTTCTTACCCTTTTCAACTCCTGTTCTGCTTCTTAAGCCCTCCCTTTCTTTCTGTTTCCCAGTGTGGTTGTGACTATGGGCTGTGTCTAGGGGTATTTAGCTAAAAGTTCTCTTTTGGGAACCTTGTTATTTCACTGGGTATTTTCCCAGCTCAACCTCAGGTTTCGAATGGTGAAGCTGTACTTTGGGGCGCTATACTTTCTGTTTTTAACAGGGTTTCTATTGAAGCTATGGTTGCCATTGATCCTGTGTCCTTCCCATCTTTAGTTCAAAGGGAACTCGGTATTTGTGCTGTAGTTTTTAGCTACCTTAGATGGATTTGACTCTATAACAGTGGAATACAACATTATCCTCTGAGGACTGTCCAGCATATCTTGCACTTCTTGTGTAAGATTTCTGGGAGTGTCTAGGAATACCCCATCGGGAGTGCAATAGATGACACATCCCATTTTACATAGTAAATCTCTACCCAGGAGGTTAGTCGGGCCACCTGGTAAGAGTGTTTGGTATGCAGAGGCCCGCTTGTAACCTCTGCTGGTTTCGTCAGTGGGTAATGTTGTATTTTTCCTGTTACCCCAATTGCTGCTACTAATTGCTTGACACAACCTAGACCAGGAGGGAATGTTGTTAACGGGTTAGGTACAAAAAAACTTTATATTTAAACTATTCCACTTACCCATATCTGAGGCTCCTCCCTAAGGTATTGAATTAGTCTAACTGGTTGTAGGATGCAGGTATGACCTGCTTCCTATTGTCTGACCTGGGTTGCCCTCAGCACAGTGTCAGTCATTAGATGGGGAGGAGGCATGTTGCGTGACCTGTCTGTCTCCTCCCATTGTCTAGGGGCTGGGTATCTCCGTGTCTCACCTTTGTGAGATTCCCATTCTCGCTTATGTGTCTTGATAACTCCTGGGGTTTCCTGACCTACAATGAGCTGAGTAATGACCTTTCCTATTGCAGTTGTAACAGATAATTGGCTTTCTACCTGTGTCCCTGGTGTTTCGTTGGTAGGCAGCTTTGTTTGGGGCATTAGTAAGGGCTTGGATGCTAACCATCATCAGTTTGTCAGTTTGCAGTTCCCTGTGCTTCTTAATGTTGCGGTCGTGGTCCACAGCAGATTCCCGTAGGGCGTCTACTGTCATTCCACGCCAATTTGGAAAGGAAGTTTGGACTCTGGCTCTCAGGTTTTTGTTAAGCCCTTCCACCAGCACAGACACAATCAGCTCCCTCAAGTGGGGGTCGTCCTTAGGTTTAGAGACACCAGTGTATTTTGATATCGCCATCAAACCCCGGTTGAAATAGTCGCTAGCTACTTCACCATCTTTCTGTGTGATGGTGAACCCTAGGGTATTTTCAACTGTCCCTGGGAAATATACACCCAATTGTATATTTATTAGGCGTATATTTTCCTGGTTGCCCTGTTCAGTTAAAATCTTATCGCCCTCCACACCACTGTCTCGAATGAACTTCTGGACATTTATGTGCGAAGGGAGGCAAGCTCTCAACATGTATCGCCAATCTTTATTGGTGGGCTCATCTGAATTTCCTCGCTCCCTTACAAATTTCTGACACTTTGCCAGATCTTTGCTGGGATCAGGGAAATTTTTGATGATTGAATGACGTTCCAATCGTGTCCATGTATTGTGCATGTTACTATCCTTTACAGGCATTACCTCATCCTCGTCTCCCCGTCCACAAGGAGGTTCCACTGTGTGCAGAGGGTGGATCTGTATTCCCCCTGCACCATTGGACAACATCCCAGGAGCAACTATCTCTGTGCTGTGTTGTGTGTACTTACCTGTGTCTAATACTATGCTGTTGACATCAGCCGTCTCCTCCTCCTGTGCTGGGACCCCAGCAGTGGGTTGCGCCTTTCCCTCAAGCATGTTAAGGGCATGGGAGACGGCCAGTGCCAACAGCTGCTCGTTCTCCTCTCGGGTTTCCTTATAAGGGGGTAAGACAGGGTACAAATTAGTAACAGATACCTTATTACTTATGTCTTTCTTATAAGTCATTAACCCCTTCGGCACATATGGGGGTGGGGGAGTTGATTCTATTGCGGCAACGGTTGCATTTTTATTGTGGCTGATTGTGTCCGATATTGCCAGACCTTTGATTCCCCATTGTTCCTGTCCTTCCTTCTGCCACAATTTAAGAATATCTATATGCTTCACTCTCTCCTTACGGCTGGAGAGTAGGCATATTTCATCTTTTACTGCCGATAAGATTTCTGGATCGAAGCTACCAACACTGGGAAATTCTAACTTGCTGCCTTGTGTCATTTTTCTCCATTTATTTTGGTAAACAACTGCGAGTTCACCGTGCTTCCTGCACATAATAAAAGCAGCCGATCCTTTTGGCTGGCTTGCTTCCTCCCTAACATGCACGTTATCACAGCGTGACCCGTTATTACCCATAATTACAGGAATAAACGTTCACGCCTAATAGATAATCGGTGGGTTATTTCTTATCTGAGAGCTCCCCAACCACTCACTTCTCCACACAGCGACGCTTCGACGCAATCAAGCGAAGAGCCCACAATGCGAGGTATGATACTCAATCACCAAGCTCTCAACTAGCAGCGAACTTCTAGCCAACTTGCTTGATGCGGCACAATTTTTCCAGGGTATAGCAAACTTGTTTTCCTATACCCCCAAAAATCGGATTTCTAAAGTAGCTAATCGGAAACAAGTGCGTTCCGATATATCTTCTTGTACCCTCCTAGCGGAATCAATTTCACTGAAGGGGCAGTTCCTATGGGCACGTCGTCACGTGAACCCGGGTCCTAACTGGACTGTCCTACACTGGACTACACTGCGCTGAGTCGTGTCGTCACACACCCGTTCGCCTCAGTTATTTTTCACACTGGGCGCTAGTTACACCTTGGTCTTATGCTAATTTGTGAAATATTTCTGTACAGAAAATTTTCCCAGGCTGGTAGCTTTTCACTAGATTCTTATGCAGGTATAAATCCCTTATAATAAGCTATAGGAATCTATTAAAATAATGCTTGAGTTGCTTGCTTATGAGAAAATGAACAAAAAGAAAAAAAACTTATTTTCTTTTATTAATCACCGCTTCATTCGCAGTATATTACTATACTGTTTAAAATAAAGCTAGTGGTTTATTACTGTTCACCTCTTAATTCCTATGTGTGCTGCATGTGCAGTACCAATGAACAGCCACGTGTGTACGTGCGCTTGTTCACAGGCCGCCGATGAATCGGCCACCCACGTGTTCTATAGTGTATTTGCAAGGTTGCGCTCGGGTTTCGCTATACGCAGTAATTGCGCCTAAATGTGGAATAAATCCCTTAACTCTGTCCGAGAGTTACGTATCAAGATGCGAAATAAATCCCGTACTTAATCCGTAAACCACGTACAAAGATGCGAAACTTTCCCGATGTGGGCACGTGCGCGCGCACCTTGCGTAATACACAATAGACGCTTTACGTTACTGCAAAAAGGCCCAGGACTTGTCGCCACGTGGCGGAGTCCCTGGTTTTGCAGCAACTAACAATAAACAATTATAGTTTTGCACAGAGGAGATCCTCTATGTACTATAACAAACACAGATTCCACGTGTGCGAACCTTATCGCACGTGGTACATATATTATAATAAACAAGCAGCCCAAGACACTATACCCCGTTAAACTACTTGTGGCAGGCAGAAGTACAGTTTACTAAACACTTAGGTATGATATGCTTTAAAACACGTGGCTTTCACTTATTGTACTCCGGGTTCAGCGCTAGCACTTCCCGAACCCCGCACCGCCGCGGAATCGGCCTATCCAGCAATGGAAACAAATAAATACTTCCACCCTTTTGCTGGTATAGGTCGATCCGCACGCCTGGTACTGAGTTCTGGACTGTGAAACGACCGGGCGAGCACCCCAATTGTTAATGCTGATATGATATGACCAGGGTGACAATAAGTGGAAAGCGCAGGCTACGTAATGTGTCCGTAACCTGCTTACCCTTTATACCTAACTGCGTGCGAACAAAACGTAGCGCAGCGCAGCGTACAGTCAATTGTATGTTATACACCAAGAACTGATACCTTAATAAGAGATCCTTTCGCAGGACTTTGTCTCCAATTGTGCGAATTTACCTTAAAGGACAGAGTCCGCAATGTAAGGACAAATTCCTTAATGTACCTTATCGCTATTATGCGAATAACTAGACACGACCACGGAATAGAAATAAGGAGGTTAGAACTCCATAAAAGGTTGTATTAAAGTCCCTAATGGACAAAAGGGGATTACAGAAATAAGAAATAAACAGGTATAACAAGTGATACAATATATTAACAATGAATGCTAACAATCTCTGCTAAAGGGAAAGAATACAATAATACAAGACACAACCAGCCAACAATACTACAAGGATAAATACCGTGAAATGCAACCGTTTACCGTGGTCATCTAGTATGCGAAGCGCAGTCCGGTCAGAGCTCACTATCGTTCAGGAATGAGCGATAGTCCGGTAGGAAGGTCCAGGGAAGGTAGTTGTGCCGAAGAGACCCTGGCTGCTCTGGGTCGCCTATCTTATAGGGTCAGAAGGGGGAGGTCAAAGGCCATTCTCATTGGCCAGAGATCATATGTCCGGTCCACTGTGATTGGGGGTTAGACGCTGTACCTGGTCTGACCAGGTGCAGGGGAGTGAACTTTAAGAGTCCTTTGTTCAGTGGTTTCGGCGTCAGCAAGGATAAGAACCGGTTTGAGCTAGTTTCCTTTGTTAACTACTTATAACAGAAACTGTCTCTGGAATATGGATTATATCCATAACTATCGGACAGTGTACATTGCGAAATATTCGCAATGACCGGAATACTTTGCATGATGAGCTGAGCGGAACGGTACTAAACACGATACAATCAGGTGTGTGCAGGGCTAACTAAGCTATGTGTGGCGTTCTAAACCTTTTAACTATATATCATTTCGTGTAAGTGTGTTATTATGAATTTATGTGTGATAGTATGTCTACTCTTCTGGTCCACATTGTCACACATACTCGGGTATGGAAACTTTATTTGCGCAACTCTGCGAACCAAAATGGCGGCCATACTATCACAAAATGGCGTGTGTGTACCTAGACTTCCACAATGGCCAAAGCATGGCAGGCGAAGTAAGCCATGCGAGGGTACGTGCTACACTAATTTGGGTCAACATCGGCAGCCCAAAAACCCAGTGAGACTCTTATGTCGACCTTTTCATAGTTCTATCTTTTTCCTGACATTTTGCTTGTGTTAGTCAATGTCAACCATTTCTATGTCAACTTTTTTGCCCGTGGAGCTTTTGATCCACACCCATAAGTGTCACCTTCGCAATCTCCTTAAAATGCTTTTTCAAAAGTAGGCAAGTATGGTATTGGTTAGTTAAGAAGAAAGGTACTTGATCATTATGCGGGGGCTTCAAATGAGAGGCAGTCCTTTAAAGTAACAATTGCCAAAAGCAAAAGATTAACTTTTTTTTGTTATATAACTTTAAGCAAAAATCTAACAACTATTTTATATAAGTTCTGTGTTTTCTTTTTCCCTGTAATGCTAAAGCCAGAGGTACAGTATGCATGCTGTACTCTCATCATGTTTACTGCGAAATAATGCTTGGGGCAGCAACTTACTGACCTCTACCACTGGTCTCCAGAAGAATAAGAGGTCAGGATGAAACATAGAGCCGTTATTCACTCTCTTCCTATGTGCCGCTGTTCTTTGTCATTAGTGGATATTATATGGGTGCTTCCTGCAGACAAGTGCTGCTGCATCAGCAACATTAAAATATTGGTACTAAAGAACTCCCATAGGCCATGGAAGCCCTGAATAAGCAATATTGCTCCAGTGATTGACACATGGCACAGGCAGCACATAGATGACCCACCACTCAATCGAGCGCTACTACATAGGCATAGCCCATAATGATCACTAGTGGGCAAGTCAAGGAGGTGCATGTTCCCCTGCTCCTCCTCCTGTCCCCTGTTAACTATAAACCTGAATCCTGCAAAAGCCATTAAAGTGGCTACATGGTTCTAGAGTTAGAATTAGAAGAATTACTTTGCAGCATACTGTAATTCCTGGTGATTTAATGCAAGGAGAATTGCAAGCATCCAAGTGATTAAACAAAGAACTATAGTGATGGGATGGCTATTTATTAATTCTAATTGTGACATTTGATGTCCTCAGGGACATGGAGAAGGATGTGCAATTGATGAGAGCTGTCCACCTGCCTTGCTCTTGTCCACAGAGCAGGGCAGAGGAAGTAGTAGTGTTGCTGTCCCAGTGGTACGTTGCAAATAGTGCATCCTTAGAGCGCACATATTACAGATGGAGCACCTCTCAGCGAGTGCTGGGGATCGCCAGAATGCCCCCGTTGGCAAGCCGGCGCTCCATCTGACGTCCCAGTTTCCAACCCAGGGACGGGCAGGGTTGGGGGGGAGCGGGGAGGTGGGATCGTGCAGTGGGGACCAGCGACAAAGCGGTGGGGACAGGTGGGGAGCTCTGTAGTAAGGGGACGCACACTCATTTCGTGCGCGTGTGTTCCATTCCGGGGGCTGGCGGCTGGCGAACCCACCGCCAGCCCCTTCAAGAATGAAGGGCGCTCCATCTGTACTTGCGAAATTCATGATATGTGTGTGTTTGTGTGTGTGTGTGTGTGTGTGTGGGGGGGGGTGTTTGTAGGTCATAATGACATGATTCCTTCCGACCCTCACAGAAGACATCTGCAACAAAAAGCTTACATTTGGGATCTGTTTTTCATTCTTGGCTCACATCTGGTATTATACGTCAAATAATTTTATCCAATATTTGACATATTGAACATTATATTAATATGATGTCTTCTATTTCATAAAATGCAGCTAAAAGAAAAACATTTGGGACACAAGTACCGCATGTCCTTATGTGTTGCCAGTATAGCTCTCATATTCAGATATATGTAATACGATGCTTATGAAATATACACAAAAGATAAATGATCCCTAAATTATAATAAACTCTCTCATATTACTGCACTCTAGTTGTTTTGCTCGATTCTAAAACTGTACAGATATAGAAGGTCCTCATACATCCATAACAGTACATACATAAGGTGTTTACCCCTTTTCTATTTATATATTTTTATTGACATAACATCTACAACACTTCAATGTATTTCTCACTTTCCTTGCTATGTTATTTCCATGTTCTCCCCCTGCTGGCAACATGAGAAAGTGCATGTCTTAATGTCTTAATGTCTTTTTTTTTTTTTTTACAAAGTATTATATTTGCTTAGGATGCATATGGATGACAGATCCAGTGCTAGAATCACATACAGTACATTATTTTTTTTATATCGGTAAAACAGTAGAGATAAATCACCTGATCTGTAATGATACACTATCTTTCTGCATCTATCTGATTTTTAGTCTTGTTTTCCTGCTGTATTTTATACACATTTATTGCCAATATAATATAGATAAGCTTATAGTGAGGTCTCTGAAACCTCTTGGCCTACAAGAGAACTCTTCTTATTCCAAGTAACCAGTTTTGTTTTGGTTAAAAGATCCACCTTAGACAAATAGTAATATATTCTGCAGGACTAAACAGCATGTAAACACTGGGGTACTGCAATTTTGTTAAAGGCACTAAAGGGGTGACACTATAATGATCAGACGGACCTCTTTCCAATGGTGAGAGTCTGTGTAAGCGGCCTGGACCCTTGCTAAATCAGCCCTACAATATGTTACATCATAAGAATATTATGTATATTTCTTCATATATTTCTGAATATTCTGCAGGACTTTCTTCGGGCTGCACCCACTCTGTGGAATGCCCTCCCAAGCACAATAAGACTCTTCTCCAGTCTCCAAACCTATAAGCGTTCCCTAAAAACTCATCTCTTCAGGCAAGCTTATCAAATTCCAGAACCAGTCATAGAACCTTGCATTCTGATGGAATCGATACAATAAAGAATACAGTATCTATCCTTATGTATCATTGCCTATTTCCCTATAGATTGTAAGCTTGCGAGCAGGGCCCTCCTACATTTTGACTGTCTGTAAATACCCTGTTTTGTTGTATCACTGTCCCCTTTGTAAAGCGCAACGGAATATGCTGCGCTATATAAGAAACTGTTAATAAAATAAATAAATAAATGTATAGATAATTATTTTCAGCTCTTAATTTCAGTTCAAAACACAACATACTTAAAATACTACTAATGATAATGATATAATAATAATGATATTAATAATATAATTTACAATTTGTATCTATTCCTACAGTAGGTTATATCTTGTTCCCTGCTATTCCCAGAGGGTTATCAATACATAATCTATGGTGTATGACCTATAGTAGGCAAGTAACCTACAGTAGCCAATTACAAAACTGTTGTGTGTTGAACCCTCTCTGCAGTTTGTGTGGTTTTGAATGTTAGAAAATAAAGATACAACGGGGCAAATGTATTAAGCCTTAACAAGCGATATATGCAAGGGTCATAAAGAGAGATAAACGTCCAGCCAATCAGCTCCTTACTGACTTTTTCAAACACAGCCTGTAACAGGGCAGTTAGCAGGTGATTGGCTGGATGTTTATCTCTCTTTATCACACTTGAATTTATCTCTTGTTAAAGCTTAATACATCTGCCCCATTGTATGTAACATGATACTAACCATAGTATGTTAGTTGTCCCTCTAGGTTTCATGTTCTAACATATAATATAGTTATTAACCCAGAGGATATGGGAAGATTACTGTGCTCCTGGTGCCCCTCTGGCAGGTATAGAAGATGTGACCACAGTGACAATATTAATAGTCTGATGCCAGGGACTTGGGGTAGGTCATAGTGTCATAGCTTAGCCACTAACCAACTTAACTGGTTAATCATGTGAAAATCTGCTCTGCCACCGGGCTTAGAAAACTTGCAGGGTAGCGGGTCCCCGAGGGTACTGATCTGGGCTCCTGCACAAGTTTGAAATGACAGAATTATATTTCACTAAAAGGCCAACAGCCGCCCAGAAGGTTCAATTAAGACGTGAGTCTGTTGCTTGTCAGTATTGCACAACTAGGATGAGTTTTCCGCTGATTCTAAAAATAAGTTAAAGACAGTTCCCAGGAATCATGTCAATGATTCTTATTGCAAAATTTCTTTCTGAGGAAATACATAATGTAATGAAATCATGGAATTGGAATGCGCTTCCTACTACTATTAGTTATTGATCTCCTAGTCAGTACATAGGTGCACTGGCTGACACAGAGAGAGATGTACAGGCGGTGCTGATTTGTGGAGAGTGGTAGAACATTCGCTGTTAGCGTTCCCTGAGGACTGGAGTGGGGAGACACTTTAGTAGATCCTTGATGACTTTCAAATGATGTGGTAGAATGTAGTATTGTTGTTTATGTACATGATTAGATATTTGGTGCCACCCATTGTGCAGCGCTGTACAGTGAGATTGGGACACGTCATTAGGTCAATAGTGTCTAGGCTGACAGTCAAAAGGTGGACACATGATAATGGTCGATATGTATAAGGTCAACATGGTCAAAATGTTGACATGAAAAGTTCGACATGAACTAGGTCGACATGAGGTTTTTTATGAGTTTTTTTTTTTAAACCGACTTGTTCATACTGTGCCATCCCAGTGGGCAGAGAGGGTGAATAAAACAGTGTGTCTGAAGCCCATGTTCATGTTGACCATTTTCCAGGTTGACCTCTTTCCTGTCCATATTTTGCTTGTGTCAACCTTTTGACTGTCGACCAATAGTGGCTGTTGGGAAACAAGAGACTAGTCCCACTTGCGCTATAAGGATGTATCCGTCAGTCTCCTCGTTGAGTCAAATTCTTCTCCCACGCTCGAACTGCAATGTATGGAGAGAGGGAGAAAGAATGACGTATGGCTGTGGCTGTCGACCTGTCAACCTGTCGACCTAACAACCTGTACCAGAGAGATTGCAGTCTAAGGAGGGTATTCAATCAGTTCCCAATATTTCCGACAGTGACAGTCGGAATCCCGGATTAAATACCCCCCCAAATTACGAAATAAACAAACACACACACACACACACACACGCACTCTCTGTTACACAATTGGGTGATATACCAATTCCACAGAGGCTCCAGTACAAAATATTCATTGATCTACACATATCCATTCCGTGCTTTCCTACAATAACTAACAGCATTTATTAACGGCTTCCTTCATTTCCAAAAGTTCTTCTAATATGCTGTGATTTCCTGGAGCCTGTGCTGCATATTCACACGTCACAGTCCCAAACTGTGAGATTCATTCACAAATGTCCCAATCATCGCAGTAACACACTGGTAATAACAGGGATTTTCTGGAACCAATGACACTGGGACATAAATGAAAATCATTTCTGCGTTTTATGAAAGACTGACATTCTAACAGCATGATGCAGTGCTTGCCAATTAGGGTGTAATGGAACAGTAAAACATATTTAATTATAATTATTACACTGTTATGCCAATTCATGTGAAGGCTAAATTGCCTTTATTTAAATGGCATTATAGCTGCCGTCAGGTAGTGAAAATGAAATTCCATGTTTCCATGGATGTGTTTTATTAATGAGTCATAATATGACTGTGTTCGGTGATGGAAATCAGTATGCTATGTATAAAGAGCCAGGTTATTCAAGGCATAGGATCAAAGCATTTATTACATGTCCGTCACGCTAGGACCAAAGCTTTCATATCCATCTGCAAAAAATGAAATATTTGCATTGTAACCAAGTCATCATCATCAAGAACACTGTGATTATGTATGAAGCAGTGATAAGGGAGAAGTGATTAAGTGCCTGGTACTTTATCACTGGCCAATCAGCTCCTGACTCTTAAGTTACAGGCGCGGTTTTAAAAGGGATAGTCAGGAGCTGATTGGTCGGTGAGAAAGTACCAGGCATTTTATCACTTCTACTGCTAATTGGACACTGTCCCATCCACAGGTCACTGTGTCTTGCAGGTTTAAAAAAAAAAAATTACAATTAATTGAAACATTTAAACCAGACTGTTTGAATAGCAAAAATAAATTTGGACTGTCGCTCAGAGTAGGGATGCTGGGCCAGCGGGCTGATGGAGCCAGGGGGTAAGCTGATGGAGCTGGGCTGGGCAAGTTTGATGTCCGGTCCGGCGTTCCGGGGTCTTGCCGGAGTCCGGTTTTTACCTAGTCCCCGTTTTGCTCATACGTACATTTTTGCCATTTGTCCTATACAGTCCTCGTGGCTCCAGACCCTTAAGGGCACCATATAATAACACATAATGACAATGAAATGTTTCTGATTTTATTTATTTCATCATCATTTCAGAGAAGTACAGATGTGTTAGTGGCTCAGTTTAAACCTGATTAATGCACTGTACTTCTGACCTGACATCTCCGATATATTTGATCCAGACTGTGAAGCCTTAATGAACAACAGAGGAAATCTTTTCACACATGTCATTGCCAGATATATCACCAACTTTCTGCAGTGACCTGTTCCATGAAGGTTTAAATTGAGTGTGCTGACCTGCAGATGTCCCCATCAGGATTTAATGCAGATGGAATCATGACTTTATTACAAGTAATCGCGTACTGCATATCGCATGTGTGTAATATGTGTCTACTTTATAACCAATGACTTTTGACAACAGAGACAAATATTATGGCTAAATAAGGGCACTTTAAACGTTAATATAGAGTTAACAATTTATATTTGTATGATTAAGATCATTTGCTAAGAATTGGTGCATAAGTACACAATTATCTAGTTTTATCCTTTTGGATGTGCTTTGAGCTTGCATAATTATAATAACTTAGCTCCCAGCAGTTTTCTAAATGCGCACAAATAGCTGCACTGACATAATTGATGTGGAACTTCACATGAAACAACGTACGTTTGTGGGGATCTCAGGGTAATTAGTCGCCAGGGGCTAATTGAGAACATAAAGTGGCCCTGGAAAATATGATAAGTGGTCTAATGTAGGACGGACCAAATCATCTATAGGCATGGCCAACACAAAAGATGACAGTCTTTATAAATTTCCTTAGCAGTGTAAAAAAAATATATATAAACCACATTGCTTTGCCTAACACCATAACAAGCTAATAGGGAAACACATAGCAAACGGACCTAAACCTATCAGAGAGGACCAATTTGCATACTACCTCCCTCCGAAACACAGGACCAATACCTTCACAGGAAAAGCAACCAATCAACTGCAACGAGAGCCTTAAAACCCAGACCAGCAATCACTGACATTATCCTTGAAAAAGGCCTACTGGCCAAAACGCGTTGGACACAAGGCATTCAGCACCTTACATCAAGCGATATCCCCTGCAGACCAAATAACGACGGCAAAAGTCTCCTCCGGCGCGAGTCGAGCGCACCGGCACTGTCTGACGTCACTCCGGGGATCAACGCTGATCTCGCGAGATCTGAGACCCGGAAGTCGCGTCCAGACCGACGCCAGTGGAGCCGGGCAGGCACACATCAACAAACGGGGACCTGAGCGCTGCGGCTGCAGCGTCGCCCCAGACCCACGGACAGGCTCCCCCATCTAGCGCGGCTGCGCTTACAGAAGGGTAGAGCCCAACACAGCAGGAGCACTGAAGGCTATTCCAG
This sequence comes from Crinia signifera, assembly GCF_055691185.1. Classification (NCBI taxonomy): domain Eukaryota; kingdom Metazoa; phylum Chordata; class Amphibia; order Anura; family Myobatrachidae; genus Crinia; species Crinia signifera. Next base: position 55,215,660 of record NC_139224.1, read on the forward strand.
CTACAGGACACACAGGGTAAGAAGCGAGCAAGCGGGACGCCGCACCTCGCTGAATCCCAATACGTACCTTACACTCCTGCATACCTAAAGCACTCTGTGCAAGACTATACCACACTTCTGCAAAATTAAGCACCTTTGTGCCAGACTATACCACCCTTGACCCAGAAAACTGTCATTACTTAACTGCCTAAAGAGACATAAGCCCAGTTGGGCTTATGGTTTAAAGGGGTCCGTTGACACCCTCATTCCCCTCGGGGCTCTTAAACAGTGACAGACGGACGGGTATTCACCTTGGAGAAAAGACATTCCAGTTACTACTGGGAACACCCTTTTCCCATCACGCATGCCATTTTTACAGTGATTATTTGCACATTTTCAAATAAAAGCATTTATTTATCTTACAAATCACCTCTCCTCATTATTACACTATTATACATAGAGGCAGCGCTTCAGCCCAACCCATCTTTGTTTCCATTTAACACCATGAGCGACAGATATAAATTCCAGAAAGCATTTTAATGAGCACTGCATAACACAGAAATCATCACTGCGATCTCCATACAAGAGCAAAAAATAAAAAAAACATCCAAGTAATACAGAGAGCATCCATCAGACCACCATACAATTCAGAGAGCATCATACAAACCACCATATATTACAAAAAGCATCCCTGTGACTACCATAGAATACAGAGATCACCCTAGTTGTCGGACCAAAGTCTAGCTGCCTTTTCTATCTAATTCAACCCAAACTCTATTTCTTTATCCCCCTGTACAATGTACTGTAACAGTTCACCAATCTACCGTTGTTCTCTGTCTTTCATCCTTGCGGGATGTGCCCTAGTCTACATCTGTTTGCAATTATTCAAACACGCCCAAAATCTGTTTAGTCTGTTTTAGAACAGCTCTTTCTTTCCCTGTCCCTTCTTTCTAGGAGCACGCTGGTGTAATGCCAGAATGACTTAAAGATGCCCCTATGATTACATATCTTACCACTGCCAGACAACTAATCTGCTCATAGGTCAGTCTTTTGCATCAATGTAGGCTACATAATCACCAAGGTAAATTGTGAGTGACTTTTATTATTCAAACATAAACAATACATTTGAAAAATGTGTCCACCCTGCACATTACACACACACACACACACACACACACATACACACACACTATATCACTAGAGTCGTTGCCTCAGTCATTTCCATATACAATCCTGACAGTTGAGCAACGCTCTTTACTTCTCTATCCCCAAGGTTGGGACTAATCTCAGTGTATTCCAGCATTTGGCAGATAGACAGAACAACAGAGTCTACAGAGGCTTCTCAATCCACTTGCGGCCACTCAATGCTGTTCTGCATCTTTATTGCAGCCAATCCTCACTGCACGGCATCCAGTCCAATGGGAGATGTTGATATTGACCTTGGCACATACACCCTCCTCCACACACTGGGCTTGCAACTGAGTTGTAATCCCTTTTAAATGATTTTAAACTTTAAAAGCAGTGTATTGGACAAGTGTACAAAGTGCTCAGTAAAAATAGTTTCCATAAGCAGCAAGCGGATCATATATTTTTGGACATTCTATTTGGACATTGTGGCAAGTTGACAAAGCAGGGGGAGAGTTACGTAGTATCTTGCCTTAAAAATCTAAAAAAAAAAGCCTTCAATGGCTTACCAAATGAAGAGCCTGGTGTAGCTTTTTTCGGCTTGGCTTACACGATGTTTGCATACCAATGGCCAGTTTACCTTTGCCACATTTGCTGACTTGCAGGACTTATATTGCCTCCCCTAAATCTCCAATATCCCTATTTACAGATTGGCTACTTCATATATACCCTAATGCAGGGTACACACCACGACGACCCGCTCACGATGCACATCGTGAGCGGGTCGTCAGTGTCTCGTCCGACCCGCTCACGGTGACGCGGGGGGGGCACGACCCGCTCACGATGTGCACCGTGAGCGGGTCCGATCCGATGGTGACCCGCACCCGGCTGTATGGTCGTCATTCAGATCCTACCTGCAGCAGGTAGGATCTCAATAATGACCGACCCGCGGGACCGCGCATCGGATCGGTATCGGTGCACACCAGGATAGAAAAGGGCCCAATCACCACACAATCTACATCCAATTGATCGGAATTGGATCTAGATTGTGGGGATCGGGCCCTAGTCGTCCTGGTGTGTACCCAGCATAAGTCTTTCCTGGACACTACATACCTTTACATTTTGATTGCCTTTGCCTGTGTTCCATGAGGCGTGGGGGTGCTTTCCTGCATTTCGACTCTATGCCCAGAATAGCCTCCAAAATAATGCTTTAAGGTATCATAGGGACGTGGCTTGGGGCTGGAGTTAAACAACTAGAGATGGTCTCACATCAAAAGTAAGATTGCCCAGGATTCCATTCATGTTAGCAGGTTAACATTCGTTGGTACATGACTCCTGACAGGATACATCCACAGTCTCCAATCTAGGCATAACTGTGGCATGGTGGGGATGTCCTGTGATCCGGTTTTGGGGGATGATTCTGGTTGGTTTGTAAAAGCAAAAATGGACAAAACCATGTGCACTGCAGGTGGGGCTGATGTAACATGTTTTGCTTCTGTGCAGAGTAATTACTGGCTGCTTTATTCTTACACTGCAATTTCTATTTCAGTTTGAACACACCCCACCCAAATCTTACTCTCTGCACATGTTACATCTGCCCCACCTGCACTGAACATGGTTTTGTCCATTAAAGAAGGAGTTTGCTTTTGGAAGCCAACCAGAATCACCTCTTGTTGTTCCCATTTTTTTTTATTTGAATGTTTTATACTTTTTCATACTTTATCATCCACATGGACTACAATTGGGAATAGTAATGTGCGCCGAGTAAGGCACCAGGCCCGAAACATGGCGAACAAAAGCTACAGGCTATACTAATTGAGGGTCCATGTCAACAGGTGTCGACATTGACAAAATGTTGAACTTGTGAATATGTCCACCCTTTGTCTGTGTTGGCCTATTGCATTTAAACCTTTTGTCTGCGACCAACTTTTGCATGTCAACCCTTTAATATTGACTGTCTACCAAGACACAGCGGACCTTTCAATTCATACCCTGCAGGGTGCCTAGGCACAGTGTAGGAACCACTGGGTTATGTTATGACCAATATTTCTCTGACATGGTATTGGCCTAATGTTTATTATTTAGTTACATAAAATAAGAAAAAAACTCACTGCGCATCAATGCTTTGCTCCTATATTGTATTGGAACTATGGTCACGGTTTCCTGACTGCTCCTCTGTTTGTCTTATACATTATTTACTTTGTTTCCTTTTCTCTGTATTGCAGCGTCTAAAAAAAAAACAACGATAAAATATGTTTCTCAGCTGAAATATATTTTTATTTCTGCAGAGAATTGCAGATGATTTAATTTGCCTCTATAAACCTTTTGCGAGTTAAAAGCACAGCACTTTTATAGGTGCAATTAAAACCACTTCAAAATATAAGGCATGAATGCATTGAAATGGCTTGTGCAATGATGTAATACCACCTGAGGAACCCACTGGTGGCTACAGCAGTACCTGCAGACTGCAGTATGCTGCTCTCTGCTCTATTGGCAATTATTCAAAGTGTATCACTGGTATTTTAACCCTTTGAGGGCCAAGGTAAATTGCCAAAATTCATGTGAAAATTCCCAAGCAAACTTTTTTATGCATCATCATGACCTGTAATGTTTACCTTATATAGAAAATATCATCTTTTTATTTTTTTACACAACATTTTTTATTTGAATTTATATAACAAGTGTGAGCGATGCCGGCATTTGTAGTGGATATTTTGAACATCTCTCACAGAGATGTTGGCACTCAAAGGGTTAAATAACAAATCATCCATTTACAAATAAAAATACATTTTAAGGCTACTGCGCACATTGCGATCTAGGAATTTCCAGCTACGTTTATGTGTTTCTATTTACCAGATCACATTAACATTCTGTAGCCGCAGTCTGTTGCTATTCTGTTTCGGCTGCCGGTTCTCTGCTGCCGAATGATCTGAAAGGCCAGGATATGATGCAGGAATCTAAAGTGCCAATCTGTTTAACAGCGCCGGTCTCCATAGCGGCAAAGTATTTTGTTCAATGATTTGTATGAATATATAATATATACCTACATGTTTCTTACATATATTAGTGGTGGGCAACGATAAAAATTTTTAATCGCGATTAATCGCATGAAATTTTTGCGATTAACTGCGATTAATCGCGCTGATAGGCACATAAGTGGCGCTTACCTAAAATCTCGTTGCCAGGGGTTCCATGCTCGTTGCCAAGGGGGACTGCATGCTTGTTGCATAGTGGATTCCATGCTTGTTGCCAGGAGAAGTTTACTTGCTTGTTGCCAGGGGGGTTTTCTTGCTTGTTGCCAGGGAGGTTTACTTTCTTGTTGCCAGGGGGGTTTACTTGATTGTTGCCAAGGGGGCTACTTGCTCCATGCCAGGGGGGGTTAGGTGTTCCATGCAAGGGGGGGTTATGTGTCCCATGCCAGGGGGGGTTATGTGTTCCATGCCAGGGGGGTTTACTTGCATCATGCCAGGGGGGGGGGGTTACTTGCTCGTTGCCTGGGGTTGCAAGTCCACAGCGAACGCAGAATCCGCACTGGGTACTCTGCACTTCCCACCCTGACAGATGCTAGAGGTAAAGGAGCACCTCTAGCATCTGTCTCCTTCACAGCAGCGGCCATATTTTGAGGGGCACAGGGTCTCCGTCTGCATGTGTGGATGGAGACTCTGCACCCCTGCGGCGAATCCCCGTCCCCCGTCCGTTTCCCGGTACCCGCCAGCCCCGTTCCCCACTCCCTGCCGCTGCAGTGATCCCCCCCGCGCTTTAACTGCGTTAAGTTTTTTAATCGCAGTTAATGTGCTGGCGCGTTAACGTGATATTAATGCGTTAACGTGCCCAACACTAATATATATATATATATCATTACATAATTATTATTTTTTGTCACTTTGTATGTCCTTTGAAGCTGCTTGGAATTTGCCACTTGTCTACTGTGAGTAACATTCTATGTAAATGAGAGGGAACGCAAGATTGAAGAGACACTGTAGCCGCATAATATCATGTAATTTTACGTAATTCCTATGTAGCACAAATAACAGATTCCTGGTTAGTGGGATATTTATACACTAGGACAGTTGTACTGTGGCATTTAGTACTAATGTTATGGGGAAATTACATTTTTTATGTTTGCACATCAATCGGTTGTATAAAATCTATAAATGAGCCTCTATGGAATTGGTTTGGCATCCAGCATCTCCTTAATGAAAGATATAATCTATATACAGCCCCTCCGCCACCCTACACCTACACTCATGAATATGGTAGGCTTCCATCATTTTGAAATGACAATCAGGCAAGCATGTGACCTCAAGTTATGACAGGTCACAGAATATACTCTATACCTTATATTAGTACTCACTGAATGGATAGCAGTAATAGTAACCTATTGTCACTCATCTCTTCAGTGTGGGTGCATCAGAAAATGGATTATGGGGAAATAAACATTGCAAATTAAATATTTTAAATGAAAAAAAAAACTGCTCAAAGAACCAAACCAAAAAAGGTGACATGGGAACTTATTCTTGTCCACACGCAACGCTGTGAAGGGAGGATTTGTGTAATCATCCATTCGCAGCTAAATCATTCAGTGACATCAGCTGCCCTCCCCCCGCATCCGCGTCACCGGACCATTTGAAAAGGCATTCCCGTGGGTTGTGACCACCGCCACCACCCCACGCCCACCGTGCCCACTCGCACCCAGCATCTGCACATGCGTAGAAATGCGCGGGGACTGATTAAATAAGAATAACCCCCATAGTGGAAGTACTCACTTAGTATGTACAAAGTGTTCCTAGTTTTACCTTTTACTAAAGGTACTACTGGAAATGGAAAAACAATATCAAGCTGTATCATCTGTTTTACATTATTTTTGGCCAGTGAGCATCAGCAGTGGACTAAATGGTCTACAGTATCTAGTTACAGTCAATAGGTTGACGCCAAAGGGTTGACATGTAATAGGTTTGACGAAGGCAGAAGATGGTCATTGACAAAAGGTTCACATGCATTACCTTGACATACTCAAATTGTTGACATAGTCAAATGGTTGACATGAAAAGGTTGACACATGAAAAGTCATCATGAGTTTTGCAAGGTTTTTGTGTCAATGTCGACTCGCACCTGCTGACATTAGTGTCAAGCGTACCTTCTCATGGCTCGCTTTCCTCACCATGGCCCTTATTCTGATCGGTGCAGCCGGATCCGAATATGCGGCCAGGACCGTGCGTGCGAAACCCCGCCTTCCATACGGATCGCCAACTCCGTCCGTACGCGGTAAGAAGCTGGCCGAACGGACCGCACGTGTATTTTTCACGGAATACGCCTCCTCCATCTCAGGGAACCTCCCCCATCATTCGATGGTCGCAGACCATCGAATGCAGGACCGAGTGCTCCACCAGCTCCCGCAACCTCAGACCACACAGACATTTTTCCGTGCAAAAGCAGGGTTCTGGGCGGGCAGCTGACATCCGGCGATGTCATATGTCCGCCCCCTACACGTGCGTCATGGCCGCATTACCATACATACGCCCAGCGTTTGCATGGGAACGCCCATGAAACGCGGGGCATATGCATATGGTAATGAGCCCAAATAGCCCTTCACGCCCCTCTCCACCCCCTGTTCGGAGTGTTCACATTTCATGCGGGATTTGTCCGTACGCCCCGCTCGCACATGCGCAGAGATGCCTCTGCACATGCGCAGACACAAAACATCGGCGGCACGAACGCACGCGGATATTACCAGAATAAGGGCCCATGTTTTGGGCCTGGTGCCTGGCACACTTTACTGTTGCCAATTATAGTCCACATGGATATTAAAAAAGAGAGAGAAAAAAATCCCAAAAATTGTGAAAAACAAATCGACTTTCTCATGTCGGTCCAGCAGGATTGAAACGTGTTGGGTTACAGAGGGGAGTACCTTTTTATTAGACACTCCAGCCTGAGGATGATTTGGGTTGACCACCGAGGGTTTTTTTGATTGGAAGTTCCAGACCTTTTAAATCAGGTTTTTTTTTTCTCCCTTTCTACTTAGGGGGGTATTCAATGTCAGGGTCACGGCAGTCGAGCTTGCTCGACCGCCGTGACCCAGTCCCGTTCTCGATCAGCTCGACCGAGAATACGCAGGCGGGATTCAATGTCCCGCCTGCCGGGGAGCGAAAAGAGGGCGTGGCCGCGAGTTGCGGCCGGGAAGAGGCGAGCTGTAGCCGGCAGCTCGTCACTTCCCGGCTGTTCTCGGCAGAACGAGCCCGACAGCTAGTGATGTCGGGCTCGTTCTGCCGAGATACCCTGCTCAATGCAGTCGGGGAAGACAGCATTGAATAGGGCCCGGCGGGCATCTCCCCGATGGGAGGTGCTCGCCGGAGATTGAATATCCCCCTGTGTCTTTTTTCTGTATGTGTTGTATCGTGCTCCCTTCATTTTGTTATTTTGATTAACTCAGATTTTATGAGCTTTTTATATCAGGAAAAAGGAAAGGGGATGTTAATTGCACAAGACTCTCTATATCACTAATGGACCCCCTAGTATTGGATTCAATGAGGTAATGGTGTTGAGGGTGGGGGTGTGCAACCCACGGACATATGTCCAATTTTGTAGGTGCACCAAGAGAAGTAAATAACATATAACCTTTATTTCACATTCATTAAAAGGCTGCGAAAAAAGAAAACACATTGACATACAGTCAAATTCACACAATATTAAAACAAAGGTGGTGGGCAGGTGATGCAATAGAAATTTCTTATAATCACATGCACATGTGTTCCTTATTAATAGTTGGTGGCAGAATCATGCAGTAATGATGCTATAGAGATCAATAGCTCTTGCAATATTTTAGTCAAGTGACCTTACTGCAGTTCAGCTTTGTTTGTCCCAATAGCAGTACTTATATTACACTATATAACACCTGCTTGTAGAGTATAATCACGAAAGCGTGTAAATAAATAGTAAGTATTCCCTCACGGGGTGTGTTTTGATACAATATTCGTAGTGTATTGTTCAGGGTGTCCCGCAGCAAAATGTGCCTTGGGGAACCGTAACCCTGTCAATAGCTGATGTGGTCATATATGCAAGAATATCAAGCATATTGCCACTTAGTAAAGATATGTAGCAGGTTAGGTGAAGTCTCAGCCCTTATAAGGGCTACCGGGACATCACACTATCGGACACAAAATCGGAAATGCATTGTATGAAAAATAATAACAAAGTGCACCAAACTGCCCGCGCACCGCTAGCCGCCACGCGCTTCACAGTTTCAGCTTACTCAGAGCCCTGTCAAGCCAATATATATATATTCTGGATGTATAGTACCACACATTTGTGTTTTTTTTCATGTATAATGTTTCGAGAATACCAAAGTGATGCGATTCTTCTGAATATATTTAATATTCGGACAGGAAAGTACTTTATATTTCATGTTAGCGCTCTATTCACTTGTGTTTCACTTTTTCCCATGTAATATATGCAAAGTAAGGTGAATACTTCCAGTGAATATACAAGCTTCTAGTTGCTTTCCAGCGCCTGAAGTGAAATTTCCTCTATTCCTAGGTAAAGTGGCATTTGTGTCACTCATGTGTAGCAGTATGCAATGTGATGAGCTTATCACATGTCTCATACAATATAACACAGGAGACAGGTGGCATCACATACGCGGAATTATACTGGAGCTCCGGCTATTTATGAATGTTTAGCAGTTTCGGAATCCATGGTGAGATACCACTTGCTGAGGTGGCATGTTTTATATATGTCCTTAGGCTGAACTGTATGTAATGCAAGATACAGATGTCAAATAAATCTAGCATTCTCATTTTCACAGGATTACTATTAATGTCAATCACTACTGTGATACATTAACATTGCATATTTCTTATAAAGTCTGCTTATTATAAGATTGCTGGTAATGACTTGTTTTCAGGTAATGTGAGAATGGCAGCTACTGATCTGTGTAATTACAGCAACTCGTCACCAACAACTATAGTACATGCAGGACCTGGGGCTGTGGAGCAGTTATGGGGATCAGTGGATCCTATATATGGTTCAGAGAGATTAACAGGATCAGAAGCATTACACTTCACAGTACTCCTTTTCCAATCCCAGCATCTAATTCAGGAGTTATTTCAGTATCTTGGGATTTCTCAGTACTCTGTCATTTGCTTAAACAATGGCTGCTGAAGTTTTACACCACCACTGAATGGGCCTGATTCAGACCTGATTGCTGCTGTGCGAATCCGCACAGTAATCGATTATCGATACACTGCATATGCGTATGGCCCTTAGTACGCATGTGCGACGCCTGTTAGCAAAGAAATCTTGCTACTTTTTTTTCTTCGCTAGCCGTTAGCAAGTTGATTGACAGGAACTAATTCTCCGGGGGTGGCAGCCGGACGTTTAGTGGGAGTGCTTAAAAAAATGCAGACATAGAAACATAGAAACATAGAATTTGACGGCAGATACTGTAAGAACCACTTGGCCCATCTAGTCTGCCCCTTTTTTTAAACATGTTACCTCAAACCATATTTGATCCTTATTTTTATGTAAGGATATCAATATGCTTATCCCAAGCATGTTTAAATTGTACTACTGTATTTGCGTCTACCACCTCTGTTGGGAGGCTATTCCACTTATCTACTACTCTTTCTGTGAAAAAATTCTTTCTCACATTTCCCCTGAATCTTCCTCCCTCTAGTTTCAGTGCATGTCCTCGTGTTCTGTTGCTCCTCTTCCTGTGAAGAATGTCTCCCACCTGTACCTTGTTAAAGCCCTTGATATATTTGAAAGTTTCTATCATGTCCCCCCTTTCCCTTCTCTGCACTAAAGTATACATATTAAGATCTTTTAATCTTTCCTGGTACGTTTTGTGGTGTAGGCCATGCACCATTTTAGTTGCTCTTCTTTGTACAGTCTTTGTACAGACATGTCCGAAATAACGCTAGGCGTGCCTAGGAAACCGCAAGTGTTCCCAAGCGTTTTAGGAAAGGGTGTGTGATGTCAGCTCCAGGTCAGATACGCCTGTATTCATCGCAGCCGCCGATGACTGGTGCCCATTGGAAAAATCATTTGATGATTCAATTTTCACAGCAAACTCTTCGCTAGGCGCACACATCCATTCTCACAGAGAGGACATTCATTTGCAAGGTGGGATTTTACTATAGCTGGATGGCATATTTACACCTTTAAATGTATTCTACCATACATTGGGGGCAATTCAGACCTGATCACTGCTGAGCAAATTAGCAGCATCCAGTGATCTGGTCTGAATTACCCCTAATGTATGGTAGAATACATTTTAGCGTTTAACCCTTTGGGCGGTATTCAATGAGGCTGATTCGCCATGTTTTATGGCGATTTTGTGCTATTTTCGTGCTGTAAGGCGATTTTTTTAACTAAAACGGTGAATCACCCTATTCAATGACCAGATGGCGAATACATTTCAAGGTTTTTATCGCCATGATTCACCGAGTAGCAATCGCTATCTTTTTATGGTGAAGTGGAATGTGAACTTTTAAAATAAAGTGTTTTGTTTTTTACATTTGGTGTCAAAAAATCAGGAATTTTATTCTGAGGAGGGGCATGCTATTTTGATTCATGTGCTGTAAGCACATGAATATATATATATATATTTTTTTTTACACAGAGCAGCCAGCAGGGGGCTGGGAGCCGAGCCGCTCATTAGATATTCATATATTTTGCACCCGATCATTACATATGCACGATCGGGTGTAGTGAATACCCGGTCCCCTGTTGGCTATCCCGGGGGGCAGCCTGTGCTGCCTGGCTCCCGGGGAGCCCACCTCCCCCCCACAAATGTTCTGGGGCAGGCAGGGAGACTTCCATCTCCCTGCCTGCCACCGTCCTCAGGCTCCCTGCGGCATCGCCGCAGGAGTTAAAATTTGCCGGTCAGGGGCAGTGAGCCCCTGACTCGTTGAATACTGGAGCCGGCGAGGCTTCGGAACGCGGCGGGCAGTGGCGAATGTGCAGCGAATCCTAAACAGGATTCGCTGCACATCGTCAAAATTCTCATTGAATACTGCCCTTTGAGTGCCAACGGAATTTGTCAACATAATTGGGAAACTTGCCAAGCAAACATTGTTATCCATCATACTGCCCCATAATGTTTACCTTATATATAGGAAATATAATCTATTTTTTTACACAACATTTTTTTTTTTAGGAGACTATGCAAAGGGCACACACAAACACCTAACAGCTCACACCCATTATGTAGGGAAATATACAGGTAGTGGCACTTGTCACTGTGGGCATACAATACATCATTTTGCTGACTGGGATAAATAAGAGCCTTTGCTCTGATAAAAAAATTCCTATTATTTAATAAAGAATTATAAATCAGAAAAAGTAATTCTGGTAAATCAATAAAATATTTCTTCATATTTCTTTATTTTGGTTTGTTTTGCTACAGACTCAGATACCCTTTCTGGGCACTGACCTCCTTATTTGTACTTCTCACAATAGGCAGCCATTATCACAATATGCAAATTAGTGTATACTGTAAAACATGGTTGACGGCAACCAGGATGGCACGTGCTGTGGACAGTGCAGAACTTCGTGATGCCTTATAGGAGGCATCACAGTGCAGGGCAAGGCTTAGGAGGTGGCATGGGGCATGGTGGAAGCAATTGTGTTCTTGCGGCTACTCATCCTAACCCCCACACACTATACAATGCTGAGATTACCAGAACTGTACATCAGGGGTGTGGCTACAATGACTTGATTCAGCACAATATTGTGCCATTGGTCACTGAGATCACCTACCTCAATCAGTAAGTAAATATTATCTAGCGCCAGTACCTGTCTCTGGGAGACTTGCCCACTTATCTGGGTGTCTGCAATTTTCGGGAGCCTCTTGGCTGTTCTGGGAGAGTAGGTAAATATGCTGTAGATTTATGTTTTCCATATTACAGATGAGTAACACCTACATGTTCTCTTTTGATAATATGCTGTGCACTATGCTGACATCTAACCATAGGTGATCTCTATATGAGTATGTCTGTATTTTCCCCTGCCCCCCCAAAAAAAGTTAAATAAACCAGAACAGAGGATTCAAATAATAAAACAAATGCCTGTGTGGTTTTTACCTTGTTCAGTTTGAACAATGGCCCTTATTCAGATCTGATCGCAGTACAAATTTGTTCTCAAAATGGGTAAAACCATGTGCACTGCAGGTGGGGCAGATGTAACAGAGAGCTAAATTTGGGTGGGGTGTGTTGAAACTGAAATCTAAATTGCAGTGTAGAATTAATGCAGCCAGTATTTACCCTGCACAGAAACAAAATAACTCTAACTCTCTCTATACATGTTACATCTGCCCCACCTGCAGTGCACATGGTTTTGCCTATTTTGAGAACAAATTTGTACTGCGATCAGATCTGAATAAGGGCCAATGTGTATGTAATGCTTAGTAAGACAAAGGGCATGTGATTAAAATTAACTTTTAATATTTTCATGTCAGCTAGTTTGTATGCAAGCTGCACTTTTCATTTTGGCACAGAGGTTCTTATCCCCCCCCTCCCCCAAAGGCATGCAGATGGTTAATTTGCATAATCATTCATTTGCAGCCTTGGGTGCCAGGGAGAAATTATTTGATGGTCGGTGACCCCCAGAGAGAGAGAGAGAGAGAGAGAGAGAGAGAGAGAGAGAGAGAGAGAGAGAGGATAAATGATCATTTAGCTACTGCAAATTGATGTCTTCCAAGGATTTTTTTTTGTGTGAGGTCCGTATAATCTTAGGCAAATGTAAAGGTATCTTTTTGTATGCTCACATAAATGCTTACACCATCCTGGCGGTTTTAAACCCCAAAGGGAGACTAAAAGTAGGACCAGGCAGACCTGTATCTTACACCTTGAAAAAGACAAAGCATTGTTGAAACGCGTTGGTGTTTTAAACTTCTGTAGGCACTACTTACAACTGAAGTGGAACAATTTGCGGTGAGTTGAATTTGGGTGCCTTTTTCACTCTCCCACTTTAGTACCCACCAGCTGCTCCATCTTGTTGTAAATGCTCCCTTTTTTACATATTTTTTACTTAAAATAAATACCCTATTTTTTAATATATGCTTGGTACTTAGTCTATTAGTCAAAGAAACCTTTATGGGAGGTGTTAATACTGATATTAATATAACCAGAAGGACAATAAGTGAAATGCGCAGTTTACGTAATCTTTCCGTAACCTGCGTACCCTTTATCACTAGCTACGTGTGAACAAAGCGTAGCGGACCTTTTCCTTATGTTGTACACGCTGGATCAGTGCCAGTAATAGAATATCCCTTCGCAGTACTTAATCCCTTAAACTGCGAATACCTTTTAAGGACAATGTCCGTAATAAACCTTATCGCTAGATGCGAATAATAGACGAGACCAGGATATAACTCAAAGTGAGGAGATAGATTCTCCAAAATAGTGTATTTTAGTCCCTAGCAGACAGCAGGGGGTTACAGAAAGAGAGAACACAGTATAACACGTGATACAGTTAAATTAACAATACTAAGTACACTTTAAACTAACAGGGGAACAGAAACAGATACAGAATATAATCAGCCACATTACATAAACAGGAATACAAATGTTACCGTCATGGAATAGCGCAGTGCAGTCTGGGCGGAGCTCGCTATATTCAAATTGAACTATAGCCCGGTCAATGGTGAAGGGATAGATGCAGTGCCAAAAGTGACCGAGCCAGCTCAGGGATAGCTATTTTATAGGGTCCAAGAAGGGGGGTCAAAGGCCATTGCAATTGGTCAAGGGTTCGAATGTCCAGTCCTTGGTGATTGGGGCAAAGAATTACACTTGAATAGGATTGGTGCAGGGGGGAGTGTACTCCAGTGTCCTTTGTGTGTTGGCATCGTCGTCGGGGTCGTAAAAGCAACAAGAACCGGTTATAAATTGATTTCCTTTGTCTCACACAGTTTGGCAGAAATAGTACATAGAATATGGGTTTTGTCCGTAACTTTCGGACCTTATGGTTTGCGAAGTTTTCGCTACGACCGGAGTGCTGCGCATGAGAAATGGAACATAACGATACTAAACATTATACAGACATAATTGTGTATTGCAGATTAACCTATGTGTGGTGCACTAAACCTTTAATAAACTATATTTCATTTGGTGTAAGTTTGGTATTATGAATTTATGTGTATTAGTATGGCTGCGCTTATGGTCTACTTTGCTACACAGACTCGGGTATAATACTTTATTTGCGCAACTCTGCGAACCAAGATGGCAGCCATACTATCCTAAAATGGCGTGTGTGCAACTCGACTTTAACAGAGGATACGCCGGTAGGATGATGTAAGCATTTATGTGAGCATACAAAAAGATAACTTTATATGTTTGGTATTCATATAGTGAATGTAAGCTTTCTGTTTGCATTTCTTATTAACTTCAGCACAGGGTGACCACTTAAGGATTAACATCACAATCTCATATAAGAAGAGACCTTACTTCTTTGGATTTAATTTATTGAGAACTTTTTAAATTTAACGTACTGCACTGTCAATATATTTTCTGTTTGATGTTTTGTATATGAGATGGTTTAAAGAAGCATGAAGTGAACGTGAATGTATTCTTCCACTTGCTCCATAATCCCTGGATACATAATTATAATTTTTGAGTTCTATATTGAGCGCTATTAGGAATAACCAATTTTTGTGTGATATGTGTTTTGGGGGACTGAACTATCCCTAATTGGTGTTTTCCCTATTGCTGCTCAGGGTGCAGTAAGTTCTGCAGAAAACTGTCATTTTTGTAGTCTCTGAGCTTTGTTCCCAGTGATTTCTGTGGCACCAATGGACAAAGAAGTATGTGGGCAGGTTGTGCACTACACACCTTGTACCCTTTCTAGATATGCCCATGGGTCAGCATTATTTACACAAAGTTAATAAGTTTAATTCCTGATCAAGGTGCACTCTGTGTGGAGTTTGTATATGTAACTTTTCTGTTTGTTTGCATAGTGTACATGATTGTAAGACATTGTGAATGTAGTGAAAAGCCATGCAGATAAAGGGTGACTATAATAGAGTGAGAGATTCAGAAAGTGAGATTTGCTAAGAAATTTCCAGTTTTTTTTTAAAGCGGAAATCATTTACATTTTGCAACACTTGTTATGAATACAAAGCTGCATTTGCACTTGGATGCATTACACTGGCAGTGCTGCTGGTTGTGACGTCCTCTGTAGATAAACCAGTTCTTGGGAAGTTCACAGTGAGCCAGCGGCATTCACAGAACTGCTCACAACTGTAACAGACACAGAGCTCTGGAAAGAGTCAGAACAATGGTGAAAGTCTTACAGAATATAACAAATTGTTATGAAATCAGGACTACAAAGGATTTCATTGCAGATCATCCTGCTGCATATTTAATAAGATCTTTCTTTATTTACTGAGCACAGATAGACAGTAGGATGGAGTGTGGATCTATGGGTATATAGGGTAAGTGTCACTGGTGATTCCTGTAAACTAGATATCTTAATCTATGTATATGATCAACATTCACTTACATTGGCTGATTCATATTTGGGACCAAAGGAAAAGCAGTAACTTACAGTATCACATGGGCAAAGCTACAGTGTTGGGCCATACACACAGCCCCATTTCTAAAGGTGTCCACACACTAGAACGATTTTTGGGCCGATTGGACGATTTCCGATAAATCGGAAATCGGATGTTTACCGATAATCGGTCTAAAATCGGCCGATTTTGGTCCGATGCGCGGTCACGTGGATCTTTAGCTGAATCTTCTGATCTTACGTGCTGCACAAAAGATCAGAAGATTTAACAAAAGATCCATAGGAACACACATGGGATCTTAAGAAAAATCTTTTGTAAAGATGTGCACTTGCCTGAAATCTTTTGTCCAGGACGAGAAAAAAAGATTTCAAGGCTAATTTATGCACACATCTTACGATCGCAGATCTTTCTAATGTGTGGGCACCTTTAGTGATCTGACTCAGGGGCGGATTGGGACGACAATCCAGGCCAGGAAAAAAACTGCAGCAGCCCGGGGGGGGGGGGGGGGGGGGTTGGGTGTGTGTGTGTGATGGCGGCGTTCGGGCAGCCCAGGGGGGAAACACTTGTGTCGAGCTTTTGGCTGTCGATCTTGCCATTGTCTATCTAATGCTTGTGTCGACCATCCAACCCCGTCGACCTGAGCAATGTCGACCACTAAAGGTGGTAATGGACCTGTATACTGGGTGTCTACCCATAATTTATACAATGTTAAAACTACACATTTAAGTACTATCAGCTAGTGCAAGTAAAGATATCAACAGTGATGCTACCAGTGATGCACCCAGGAGAGCATCTCTCTGCCAAATGCCATCCCTTAGAAACCGCCTGGCAATCAGCAAATGGCAGGACACAAAAAGCAACTTACTTCCTTCACAACCAATGTACAGGGTGCAAATGAGGCATCAATCTGAGGGTCCACAGCACATCTGCTGGCGGCGTTGGCAGCCAGGGGGGAGGGGGGGAGGCGGGTGCTGGCGGCAGTGCTTGTAATGCGGGGCAGGGGGGACTCACCTGCTCCGTTCTGCTGCCTCCAGGGGAACGGGAGCTGGGAGCCCGCTGCCGCCGCACATGAATGTCCATGGGAGGTGCTGTGCGCTATCGCGCATGCGCAGCAGCCCTCTCGTAGCCATTTTGGATGTGGGCAAAGTGCCCACACAGTCCGGGAGGAGACTGGCCGGCCCATTTTTACTGAGTTTTCGGCCGGCCCACCGGGAAATGCCCCGGTTTCCTGGTAGGCCAATCCACCCCTGATCTGACTAGTTGCTTAGAAATGAAGTATGGATCACTCTGTGTGTATGGCCCCCGGGGATGGCGATGCCTGGTCCTGCGCGTCACTATTGCCTGGCTAGATTTACACTGAATACAGTATAAATCCAGTTAAGGTCAGTGTTCTCTCACCAAAAACACTGGCCATTACAGATTGCTCAGCCATACGTCCCAACTTTGCTTTCCAAGGAGGAGGGACCCAAAAATAGGAAGCGTGGCATGCCCCTAAGAGCATGGCCTAAAAATAGTGTCATTTTCACCGTTCTGGGGTCCTGACCAGCGGCTCTGTAGGCTGCTGGCCAGCAGATTGAGCAGATGTAATGTGTTTAGAGATTTATATTTGGAAGGGGCATATGTTACATCAAATATAAATAACACTGTATAATAAAGCTGTGCAGTATGCAATAGCTAGTAGTTACCCTGCATGCAAAAGTAGCCAGTATTCACCCTGCATGCAAAATAGCCAGTATTCACCCTGCAAGCAAAGTAGCCAGTATTTACCCTGCAAGCAAAGTAGTCAGTATTCACCCTGCAAGTAAAGTAGCCTGCATGCACAAGTAGCCAGTATTTACCCTGCATGCAAAATAGCCAGTATTCACCCTGCAAGCAAAGTAGCCAGTATTTACCCTGCAAGCAAAGTAGTCAGTATTCACCCTGCAAGTAAAGTAGCCTGCATGCACAAGTAGCCAGTATTTACCCTGCATGCACAAGTAGCCAGTATTTACCCTGCATGCACAAGTAGCCAGTATTTACCCTGCATGCACAAGTAGCCAGTATTTACCCTGCATGCACAAGTAGCCAGGATTTACCCTGCATGCACAAGTAGCCAGGATTTAACCTGCACACAACGTAGCCAGTATTGTTATTATTATTATTATTATTATTGATTTCTGTCAATTTGTGTAACTTTTTGTGCTTGCAGACTTGTTCTGTAAACACTAGTGACACAGAGAGCAGTTTAATTCCAGTAAGTAACCATCCTTGTGAAGCAAAGACTCATTTAATTCCATTAAGTCACGTGCTGTGACTTAAATCATTGGTTATGTACAGTTCAGCTCCAATCTCTTAAGCCCGGAATATGTCTTCAAGGATGAGAAAAGGCCCCTGACCTTGCAATAGTGTCTGCAATCACCATGCAGATTGGGAATTACCCTGTTTATAGGGAAGGAGCAATTGAGCAGCAGAAGCTATACGATCCAGCCCTCACCACAATGTTACATGGTAAATGTGCTGAGCACTACAGTATGGAGTATCTTGCACGTTGCTAGACAATGAGGGACTGACCTAGCTGCATCCTCCTATACAAGCACAAAGCGTTGTTTTTCCTGTGTCATTACGGAATATCCACTGCAAAGTGACACAGGCAGCGTTCCACCTGAGCTGGCGCTTCTCTGCCTTTGTCCCCAGCAGCCTTTCCAGGGATGGAGTCAGAGGTAGGTGACTAATGCAGCGCAGGACACTGTGCCGCAGGAGACACAATGATATAGCAGCAGTGAGCGTCTGCAATGTCTGCTGTTCTGCATGCCCGTGGAGGAGACTGCTCCGTATGAATGCGGAGCATTGTTATTTGCTGGTTAACCCTTCTGTGGCTGCTCTGATGTCATTGTCAGTAGGGATCGGTCCGAGAAGTAGCACCTGTGATGGTAGAAATCTAACAGAATTATTACATAGAAATTTATTATTATGTATCCCAAGTGCTAGGCCCATTGCTTCCTATTATCTTGGAATTGCTTGCAATATCTATTCTATCTATCTATCTATCTATCTATCTATCTATCTATCTATCTGTATCTGTGTATTTTGCTCTAATTCATAATGTAACATGGTATTGTATTATGATGTAGTTATTATATGCCATTATTATGTCTAGTAATGTTTCTCAGTGTGTGCTGTTTCAGGTAGTTGTGGCAATGCTATGTATATACAGTACTGGTTATACGAGTAGAGGAGAGCGGTCAGTAGTCTGTAATGTTGGGTACACTACACTGTGGCTCAGGGTTATTATACAGTAACATGAGGGAGGTCGTAGAGAGTAACATTTTATAGCAAATTCAGTCTTGTACTCCATGTTCCACAGAGAACGCTCCAAGGGCTCTTAATAGGTATTAGACACTGACCAGAATAGCATTGATACTTACTGTAGCTTCTTCTTAAGGGAGCCCTGCACCAAAAGGCTATTAATAACTTACTGTTTGTGTGCGTCACCATTCAAGATATCAAAAAGTGTTAAGGAATTTTGACATGCTTTATGTCAAAAGCAATATAAAATACTTTTATTTTTTGTGCTAATATAAAAAAAAATCTACCTCCACTTGCGCTAGATAACATTTATTAAAATAAAGCCAATTGGACATGTTGGAATCCTTCCACCCAACCAATGATATGGACTCATATAAACAGCTGTTACTGTTTCAAATCAGATTGTGTACAGTACACACTCTGCCTGGCTTTTTTGCAATTAGCTTACATGCATGCTGCATAGTAGTTAGTGACAGTATGCACATGCGCTGGTTTCTTGTGTCATTACTGAACGCTTCTGAACGGCAATACATGTACTGCAATTCAAATCATTTTACAAACAACTGTTCAACATGTTTGTTGATTAATAAAAAGTATACAGGCCATAACAAAACAAAGGTTTTCCTAACTGCGGGACAGCAGCATACAGCACTATACTTTTAGCAAAGGCCCTAAGCCTGAAGCTTAGAACCCTGAAGTTCTACCTACGCTGCTCTCCTTATGTCAGTACGTATGTGTAGGTGTGGAAGCTAGGTTCTTTATTTCTTCGGAATTTGGGATTTCCACACACTGCCCCTGGCGGTATCCGCCTATTGAACGTCTAGGAAAGCTTCTCACAATAACAGTTTGCAATCTGTATACATATATAGATAGCGCTGTAAGACTGTAATTCCATAATAAACCCTATACCCTGCCAGCTTACATTGATCTGATAAATGACATCCACGCACAATCACAAATCCTGACTTATTTCTCATCTGACACAATTTTACCAAGACCGTTTTGCATGTAAGCTGTATTCCTAGGCAGGTAGGACAAGTGTGCTACTATTGTAAGGGGTGGTACCATCCAATCAGAAGCTACAATCACAGAACGTGGTGGCTCATCCATTCAGTCATGTGGCCTATCAGACACCATTATTGAATGGTAAACAACAATAAGATTAATGTGACTTTCAATTACCTTTTATAATATTATGAAGGATATTCTGTTTATTTCCATATATGTATATTATTTGGTGACCATTGATGTCACTTTTACTTGGTGGGGCTGCAATTACGCAATTCCCTGAGAGTGATGGCAATAATCTACCGTCACATTAATTTCCCTAACAGAGTAGATGGGGTCATAATGACACAATTCGTATTATAGGCCCGCCTCATTGTATGATTGCACAAATTGGAGAGTAGGCCCAGTGATGAAAGTAGGCGTACCTTTACCCAATAGCTGGGCCCATAAGGGTTTTCTGATGGTTTCCTAATTTATACAACCTGACGATTCATATAGAAAAGAAAGAGCACAAAAAGAAATCATAGAAAGTTCGGTATTTCTTCTTACTTACATGCTACATACAGTCAGTGTTTTCAGTCGTAAATGGACCTTTGACATTCACAATGCTATTTGTGGATTGTACCTACATTACTCTCGTTATCCTGACAAAGGTCCATTGAGGCACAAAATATGTTTTCTGTATCTAAAGGCACTGTAAGGATACATACATACCTTTACATACCTCTATGATTGATCTTTGATGTTTAATATAGCACTCACTCTGTGTGAGTGCAGACATACTATACATAAACCACCAACAAAATGACTTCCCTTGCGCTTAAAGAGTACAATAACAGCATTATGTATAATAGACTGGTCCTCGAAAACAGATCTCTTGTCAGCCAAAGATCCAAATTTTCAAATTAGTTCAGCAATGTCTGGAAGGCTGCACCCAATGTGGTGTCAGTTATTATCGTACATGTACCAGACTCCCAGGGGGAAATTTACTAAAGGAAATTTGTAAAAAATAGGTGTATTTGTATCCAGAAATACACTTATTTTTGACATTTACTATCCTGAAAATACGGCAATTCGTATTCGTATTGATAGCACATCAATACGACTACGAATTGCCGTATTTTCGGCAATTCGCCTATTTTTTTTTACAAATTTCCTTTAGTAAATTTCCCCCCCAGTGTCGGTTTTTGATGACACGGGCCCTATGCGGAACTTGGTGTAATCTTTGCACTCAGTAGTCCTCTAATTTAGGGTGTTAAGGTTCCCATCCACTACTGCGAGTTATCGCATGCCATAGTTTGCATACAATACTCTGCAGTATCCCGGGCGTTATAAGAACGCACATCCCAAAGCAAATAGGGAATGATGTGTGATTATATTTTAGGGGATCACAACTGTATCGCACAATAGCCAATAATATGATGAGAAGACAAATTTTTGGGATTTCTTTTTGGAAATCCGTAAATATGGTGATAGCAGAGGGGCAGTAACAAATTAAAGAGGCCGACATTTAGAATGTGCTTCACACCTGTGTATTATAATGATAGAGCATAGAACAAGGACATAATCATGTTAATGGATCCTGCTGTAGGTTGAATGGAGATTTATACTATTTTACTTGCATTCATCACATGCACAAAGCTAACAATTGCCTTCTGTCTGTGCCTATTGCAGCATTTCTTTTTTTACTGTACAGAAGGCCAATTGACTCTGGAAAATGAAATGCAATTAGAAAATAGCAATAAAAAGCATTTGCAGAGTGGAGAATTGGTTCCCGCTGTCCAAGGGAACAGGTATGTTTGTTAGTTATTCAGAAAAGATTGATTGACTATTTGAGATATTTGTGAGCTGAAAATGTCAGATCAAAGAGCACACAATACAGATAAATGGTGCTGGTCTTGTGCTGAGCCTCTTTGTGTGACACACATAATGGGACTGTTATTTCAGCTGTTGCCGTCAGTCATTGACCATTGAAATGGGGCTAATCCCTCTACAACGTAGTATGTTTTGCGCACAAGACTGCGAATTGCAGTGTATTACATCTTTTATGTCATTGATCAGTTATTTATCAAATGATTATTCCTCCCAACTGTCTCCATTCAGTGGGACAATGCACCTTTTAGAAATCTTTCCATACTCGTAGGCTGTTATATGAATCACATCGGCTTCTAAATGTCCATGTTCCAATATTCATTTTTGGAGCATCAGAATACGAGCAAACATTTTGAATGACCAATGATCTGTATGTAATTAATATGAAATCATTTCACATATGAACATTTTTGTTAATTATAAGATTGTTGGGGATAACACATATGAGATTGAGATTCAGCATCAAGGGCGTAACTGCCATAGGTTTAAGGGGTGCAGCTTCTATGGGGTCCAGAGCTGAAGAGGGCCCATCTTTGCTGTCTAAGTAATATGTTTTACATACAATTATCAGTTGCTAAATAGGGGCCCCTTAAAAACATTTGCTATAGGGCCTAAGAATATCCAGGTACACCTCTACTCAGCATTACCGAGATACATTCCCCTAGATCAGGGGTTCTCAAACTTGGTCCTCAGGTTCACGTTTTCCAGGTCACCTGGCAGGTGCACAGGTGAATTCATTACTCAGTGACAAATTTTAAAATATCCACAGGTGGAGCTAATTATTTCACTTGTGTTTCTGTGAGGAGGCCTGCAAAACATGCACCGTGTGGTGTCATGAGGACTGAGTTTGAGAACCTGTGCCCTAGAAAACTCTCCTGAGTGGACTTGCAATCCTCTCGCTACTTGCTGAGTCTACACTGTAGTACACTGTGTAAGAAAGGTCTCTTGGATGGTTTCTTTAATATTATGATAGTAATGAGAGATAATACTAGAAGACAATAATAAAAAGTTTAGTATGTTTATAGTTTACTTCTTACCAGTTATTTATATAGCGCACACATATTCCGCAGCGCTTTACACATACCTCCCAACTGTCCTGCTTTTCGTGGGACCGTCCTGGTTTTTTGGGACTGTCCCACGTACCGTCCGGGACTGGCAGTGTCCAGCGGCGGGGGGGGGGACAGTTGGGAGTCCCCCCAGGCTGAAGGGAGTAGACGCTGTTCAATATGGCAGAGGGGGGAAAACAGGGGCGTGCCCCAACGGTACCCTATTTTGCATATGGCATGCCGGCATTTGCATACGACACGCCCCCTTCTTGGATACCCGCGCGGCTCTGCCATGCAAGTGTCCCTCTTTTACAGAGGAAGAAGTTGGGAGGTATGCTTTACAGAGATTATTTCTTCAGTCCCTGACCCCCCTGAATCTTACAGTCTAGATCTCTGCCATATGTACACACATTTCATAAGGGTTTATTTTATTTGCCAGAACAAATTAACTTATCAGTATATTTTTGGAATGTGGAAGGAAACCATAGCACCTGGAGGAAACCCACATAAACACAAACGCATGTAGAAACTCCACGCAGATAGGACCTTGATGGGAATAAAACCCAAGACCTCAGTCATGTGAGGCAATAATGTTAACCACTGCATTAACTGTGCTACCCCATTATCTCTTTATACATAATTCCATTTTACATTAAGACGTTTTAACAACTACTGTACATACAGAAGCAGTGTCTTCCAG
The DNA here is from genome assembly GCF_055691185.1 of Crinia signifera. Taxonomy (NCBI): domain Eukaryota; kingdom Metazoa; phylum Chordata; class Amphibia; order Anura; family Myobatrachidae; genus Crinia; species Crinia signifera. The sequence goes on from NC_139224.1 coordinate 55,239,181, forward strand.
AATAAATAAACATGGAACAGATATTATACATAATCCATCTTGCAACAGACCTCTGAGGAATGTTTGTACATCCCACTGCCATAGAAAACCTAAGGACAGCAGAATGTTTCCATTCCACAGATAACGCCAGTGTTCTCATTAATTACTGTGGCTTTTTATTCCGGTCAGGTGACTCTGAATGTGACCTTTCCTTGCAACGCTGATATTGTAATATTCCATAGTAGTAAGCACTTCTGCTGGCCTGGACATGTGCTCCCGGCCGAGCTGATGGTCAGCATTTCCTCTACTTCCAGATAATAACAGTCATTGCTTCCTCATATCCTCCCAGCTGCCGCCAGCTCTTGAGAAATGATTGTTCATGTACGGTGCAGAGTATACACCCTGTTCTGCTGTATTATAGTATCTGCCAGTGTGTATATTGACTAAAGTGCTAAGCACTGGATGGCTACTGTGTGGGGTATATAAACCTGCAGATCCAGGGTCTGATCCAGAGATGTACATAAATGTGTTTGCAGCAGCATCCAATTTAGTAGCTGTGCAAAATTACAGGTGGCACAGCAGGACGGTCCCATAAAAATGGGACTCTCCTGCAAAAAGTGGGACAGTTGGGAGATACGGTTCAGCTGATTCTGAAAGTTCTGAGTAGCGCTATGGTTAGGCAATATGGCCACAGGAAGTTAGATGCAGGAGATATTGCAGCTGCATACGGGATCGAAGTCGCAGTCAAATTGATCATGACTCGCCTGTGTTTTTGCCTCCACTCACTGTTACCTCTCTGCAAACGTCGCCACAACACCATCACAGCACATAAATCCATCGCAGCAATAAATCCACACTGCAAACATCGCCACAACACCATTGCAGCACATAAATCCATCGCAGCAATAAATCCACACTGCAAACATCGCCACAACACCATCGCAGCACATAAATCCATCGCAGCAATAAATCCACACTGCAAACATCGCCACAACACCATTGCAGCACATAAATCCATCGCAGCTATACATCCTCACTGCAAACATTGCCACAACACCATCGCAGCACATAAATCCATCGCAGCAATAAATCCACACTGCAAACATCGCCACAACACCATCGCAGCACATAAATCCATCGCAGCAATAAATCCACACTGCAAACATCGCCACAACACCATCACAGCACATAAATCCATCGCAGCAATAAATCCACACTGCAAACATCGCCACAACACCATCGCAGCACATAAATCCATCGCAGCAATAAATCCACACTGCAAACATCGCCACAACACCATCGCAGCACATAAATCCATCGCAGCAATAAATCCACACTGCAAACATCGCCACAACACCATTGCAGCACATAAATCCATCGCAGCAATAAATCCACACTGCAAACATCGCCACAACACCATCGCAGCACATAAATCCATCGCAGCAATAAATCCACACTGCAAACATCGCCACAACACCATTGCAGCACATAAATCCATCGCAGCTATACATCCTCACTGCAAACATTGCCACAACACCATCGCAGCACATAAATCCATCGCAGCAATAAATCCACACTGCAAACATCGCCACAACACCATCGCAGCACATAAATCCATCGCAGCAATAAATCCACACTGCAAACATCGCCACAACACCATCACAGCACATAAATCCATCGCAGCAATAAATCCACACTGCAAACATCGCCACAACACCATCGCAGCACATAAATCCATCGCAGCAATAAATCCACACTGCAAACATCGCCACAACACCATTGCAGCACATAAATCCATCGCAGCAATAAATCCTCACTGCAAATATTGCCACAACATCATTGGAGCACATGCAGGACATGTCCAGATCTCTGATTCATGTGCAGAGCAATGATAATCGCCCAGCTGTGTAATTGTTGGGTTTGTGTACATCTCTGAATCCGGCCCTCCAGTCCCATGTTACTCTGTGTGTCATACATTTGCATTGATGGTTTATTGTTGCTGCAATTGTTGGTAATTATTAAGCTGTATAAAGCTCGGAGCATTTTGTGATGTAACTTACTCATTGGCTTCTCATAAGAATGCAAAGCGTGAAATAACGTGTGACAGAAAAAAATACTAAAATCTATTATATGTCGTTTCTCAGTGAAAGAAAAAGGGTTGTAAACAAGGTATGCCATTAAAAATATATGGATTTTGGATTTTGAAATTTTATGATTAATCTCAGTGTCCAGGAATGTACTCAGTGTACAATTTACTCAGAACTGTCATAACGGTTGATGTTCAGGCACTTAATAATCAGGGTATCCATATATCTATTTCTAGGGGACTCTATAGGCATAGAACCATACAAACAGGGTGAGGGGTAGAGGGGTAAATTATTACATTTTGGAGAAGAAAGCTGATGGATACAGCTTTCTCCTATTGGATGCAATGATTGAAGCAACAGTACACCAAAATACATTAGATTGTGGTTCACCATACAGAGATCTGAGGGGTTGGGTCACGGGTGTAGGAACAGCGATTGTACAGGTGGATGTTGGAAGAATAAATGTATATACTGTATTCTTACTACTGCCTCACAGCATTGAGGTCCTGAGTTTGGTTTCTACTGAGCTAAACTGTGAATGTTTGTTAATGTATGTATGTATATAACACACCATTTTCACCAAAAGCTTTCTATGAGCCTATTGTTTGCAGATGCAAAGATATGAACAAATTTAGTGATGTGTCTATGTACATTAGGTTACTATGTACTTTTAACGGAAATGTGAAAAAAAGCTCTTTGATATTTGCCAAATTATTTTCTTATTAATAATAATAATAATAATGATTTAGGCAATGTTGCCTCCTACTGCTAATGCAAAATAGAGTTTATAGTGAGTACATGATTTTTGTATACTTTTTGGAAAAACGACATGCTTTGAATATGATATTCCTTACACCTGAACATACTACATAGCCAAATTGACCATTGTTCAACAGTCATCAATGGTCATCAACGAAGCTTGTATGCGTGTTAATGATACTGAGTGTACACACTAGATATTGTGAAAGATATCCCTCAGAAGGCCCTTTCTCTAGTGTGTTTGTGGCTTAAGAAAGTAGGGGGCCAAAATGGGGGGAGCGAGTGCCAAATACCCCGGCCTGGGCTTCTTGAAGGTGCCAAAGGCCATCCACACTTCTTCCGTGTGGTTGGTCTTTGTAGAGTACAAGAGTCCTGTAGAGTAGGTCAGTATTGCCTAATGGTGCCTAAACACAGCCATTTTTAAAGGTGGATTGGCCATACCTACGTGATTAGGCCACACACATTTTTCCAGGGCCCGCAAAAGCTTGGCCATGCATACCGTGGCTCTCTTCAGTTTATTATGGTATGTCTTTTTGTCCTGTGCTATGTTCACGTTACAACCGGAAGTAGTTTAACACCATAATAAAAATAAAATAAAAAATTATAATATTTTGGCGGTCTATATTCTCCTATTTCACATCAACCCCAAGACGTTTGCAAATCTGTGGTTTGTATTAGAATATTACCATTTGGAGCAGTGTGATTAAGAGATTGGTTGTTGGGTGGCTTGTTGATTCTGGGCCGTAAACTGGTTGTGTCAGCATATGTGAGGAATTCCCACTGCTCACAGTGCAAAACAGACTGTGCACACAAAGGACCGTGCAGCACACAAATGTCAGCCCTGAGTAATATGAGACTGTGCAAGAATGGAGATTCGCTTGTAACAGGAGCGCAGGTGAGAAGAGTGACTGTATGTTATCGTACGGTGACAAACATATCAGGAGCAGATTTGTAATCCCTGTATATTGCTGATTACAGTTGTATTGTGCATTCCTAGAACAGGGCACATCTTCCTTCCTGAGTCCTGACTTAGTGCATTCATAAATTCTTGCATCAGCAAAAAGTTATGCATTGCCCGGAATATTTCCACAGTTTCACTGTAGTTGCATGTTTTCATAAAATGCCAAGCTAGTCTTGTTATAAAATAATGATTATTGTTTCTATAACTTCTTGCAAGAAATGTTACATTTCCTATTGATTCCTACTTTTTAATAAATAAAACAGAGCTGTTACCCCCAACTGGGTCTATTAACTGCTGTCATCCTTTTAACTGACAGCATCCTAATTTAGTAGTGTTAAATTATAGCCTCACTGTGTACTAACATGGCTACAGTCACATGGTGCAGTAGCACATAAGGTAGAGGTCAGACCTCACTGGGTCCTAGTGCCAAGCATGTGTGCATATTAAGGAGTACAGTACTGCAATGCTTTCTGGGATGTCAGCAGTCAGAGGCCAGATGTACTAAGCTTTAAAAGTGATAAAATCTAGAGTGATAAACTGCCAGCCAATCAGCTTCTCACTGTCATGTCACAGGCTGAGTTTGACAAATGACTGGTAGGAGCTTATTGGTTGGTGGTTATCACTCTCCAATGTATAACTTTTCGAAGCTTACTACATCTTGACCCACTATCTTAATGCAAGATTCCTAACTGACGTCCACAACATTGGCACCAGAATCCCGACAGCGTAAGTATGCCGGGGACTGTTAGTGTTAGGATGCAGGGAGATGGAGGTTAGGTTTAGGAACTGAGGGATTAGGTTTAGCGTGGAAAGTTAGGGTTTAGGGTTAGGCTGCTTGGAGTGAGCACTCCAAGCAGTCACTCACATTTGTTATATAAATTTAAAAAAAAAAGTTGTGTAAAAATAGATTATATTTCCTATATAAGGTAAACATTACAGGTCATTATGATGAATACAAATGTTTGATTGGCAATTTTCACACCGATCTTGACAAATTCACTTAACACTCAAAATATTAAATATTCTCCTTAGTCTCCCTTAAGGTGCCCATACACGGTGGAACGCGCTCCCGTGCACTTCCCATCGCACAGCACATAAAGTCTGTGCAGCACGTGCTTTTAGTACTAGATTGCATCGTATCTAGTACAACAAGTATGCAATGCTGAAGCACATTGTATGCTTTTTGTACTAGATGCTATGCAATCTAGTACTAAAAGCACAGAGTTCATCGCACCGTGTATGGGCACCTTTACATAGCCTTTATTTATTTATTAATTTAAACATAAGGTTTACTTGCCTACTTTATCAAGAGTGTTGCGGTGGTGGGCTGGTCCATAATGATGCAATCACCTTGCTCTATCTGCTGTATTAGGGAAGTGGACACGATGCGGGTGAGCATGGGTCTCTTAAGCTGCCCATACACGCTGCTTTGTGGGCGTGCTGTACTAGCACAGATCACATTGCATTGCATTGCATGTTCATCCGTTGTGCATGCAATTTGATGCAATTTGATGAAAACTAAGTACAAAAAGTATGTGCAAGCACATACTTTTTGTACTTAGGTTTCATCAAATTGCATCAAATTGCATGCACAACGGATGAACATGCAATGCAATGCAATGTGATCTGTGCTAGTACAGCACGGAAAGCACGCCCTCATAGCAGCGTGTATGGGCTGCTTAAGGCATTCTGGGAGAGTGGTTGGGTACTGTACATTAGTCATTTAGAACGGCAACACATTGCAAACTTGTGATATGTTGCTCTAGAAGCTGGCGTGATGTTGCTGTAATTGGTGGCATGTATTAGCTGATTCCAGTTATTTATTTGTGCATCCTGCCTTTCTTCCTTTGTAAATCTTCTTAGGGTTTATTAGCCTCATTTAATGTGAAGATGTACAGTATATCTAATAGCTGTGTCTCATGTTAAGTTAGGGTCAGCTAGCAGCTATTCGTTCAGTGTGGGCTTGGGAATTCTGAATATAATTTTGTTTCTGAGTATAAGATCTACAGCGTCTTTAAACACACCAGGGGTGATGCTGTGTTGGATGTACAGTATGCCAGTATTCTTAAAACATATGAAAATTGTTTCTCCGCATGTACATAAAACGATGCACCTAGGCGGAATTGCTTGCCATGGCTTTTAGTTGTCAGCACTGTCACTGCATAAGTCATACCTCCCAACTGTCCCACTTTCCGCAGGAGCGTCCCATTTTTTGGGGATGTTCCCATGTCCCTCCCGGGGCCAGCAGTGTCCCGTGACGGGACGGGCAGTTGGGAGTCCCCGCTGTCACCCGCTGGGCAGCAGTGAATAAATGCTGACACACTTTGGAGGCCATACCCCCAAATTTCCGGCCGCGCGGGAGGTATGCATAAGGTGCACCTCAGCTCCAAACTAAGAATTAGGAGCTGATCGCTTGGTGTTTTTATCTCTTGCCATGCTTTCATACTGTAAATCTCCCCCATTACTAGAAGTTGAAGTTCTTGGTTTTAATACAGTATTTATTATTGTTTTTAGAAAATATTACAATTCTGTATTTGTATTAATATTGTGAATGTATTGTTAATTAGATTCATAGATGACATTTCCTATATCAGTGTGGTAAACTCTTATAAACCAGACCTTAGAGAGCTTTTTCTTTGATTTTGAGGTTTTATAAATTCTGTACAGCTGGCCATACATCAGGATTAGGGCATTTTGACAATTTTGTGATGATTTCCCTAAACCGGTGGTTCCCAATCCTGGTCCTCAAGTAACCCCAACAGGTGCACATTTTCCAGGTCTCCACACAGAATTACAAGTTAAATAATTCCCTCCAGCTGTGGATCTTTTAAAATGTGTCTGAATAATGAGTGCAACTGCAGGGTGATTTGTTGGGGTACTTGAGGACCAGGGTTGGGAACCACTGCACTAGACCAGTGACGGAGGACCTTGGCATTGGAACGCCAACTGTTGCAAATTGCTAATGTATGGCCAACACTCAGTGACCATCTTCGTCCGCATACTCTTCTCCATCATTGGCCTCAAGCCTCTAGTATTATGTTGATTGAGTCCTCACTACTTATATTTAAGCTGTAATGTGTATTGAACTGTTGCGCTCTTTATTTGTACTCTATTTTTGTTATTTATTCAATGTTATGCCACGTTTTGTCTCCCTGTATTGTTCCTTTGTACGCTGCTGCGAAACACTTGTGTCGCCTTATAAACAAAATTATAATAATAATTAAAATAATAATAATCTGTGTCTGACATTGGTACACCAGGAACTGATGTCTTTATACACATTGGGGTTTATTCTAGTTCATTCTTTCTGACAAAATCCTTCTTAGATGGACAAAACCATGTGCACTGCAGGGGGGCAGATGTAACATGTGCAGATAGAATTAGATTTGGGTGAGTTATTTTGTTTCTGTGCAGGGAAAATACTGACTGCTTTATTTTACACTGCAATATAGATCTCACTTTGAAGAAAAACCCCACCCAAATCTAATTCTCTCTGCTCAAGTTACATCTGCCCCACCCGCAGTGCACATGGTTTTGTCCATCTAAGAAGGATTTTGTCAGAAAGAATGAAGTAGAATAACCCCCATTATTTGTAGGGTTGCTGTGCTTTATCTAATGAGCTGACATTTCATTCATTGTGAGTGTTGAGGCTATGCACCAAAACATTATTTTAATAATACAAAGAAGATATTTATAACATGTAGAGAGGTGAGTGGGAGAGGCACCGCGGACTGGAAACACCGCCTGAGAAGAATTTGTCAGTCTTTTGTGTTAAAAGTTAATTACTCCTTATTACACCAATACAACAATACAATGAGTTATTACTAGTAGTATGTTTCATGCAGAATATTGTACACCATAATGTACGTACACACGTACAGATTGATCTTTCCAATCTATCTGGTGGGAACAAAAACCTGGAAATGTATGGGAGCATATGACAATCAAAAATTTCCACCATAATGCAGTTCCCACCAGATAGATTGGACAGATAAATCTGTACATGTGTACGCACAGATAGATAGATAGGTGTGTGGATGAAAAGGTCTACAGTGTCTATGTCAACAGGTCGACCTGCAAAAGGTCGACAATAACAAAATGTCAGTGTCAATCCATGTGATTTATCTTATGTGCAGCACGTTCAATCTCCCGATCAGATACACGATAGGATCGAATGGGAGGCCAAACACATGCTTGTTTATTGCACCCGATCTCCCACCAAACAGGTCCCACTTTGCTTACAGTATTTCAGCTTGCCTCCTCTAGGGGGTGATGGTGCGTGAGACGAACCGCCGGCGCCGGCAGCTGTTCTGGCCAAATGGAGTAACAATTGAAAATAAATGGACATTCAGAAAAATATAATAATTTTGTACTTGTAAAACTTAAAAGTGCTTCGAAAATTGCCAAGGCAGTGACATTATAATCAATTAACTAGTTTTAATGACTGTTCTAAGGTCACTAGATTTCTCTGGCATTCCGTACACAGTTATTACATATTTATGGGCAGCTATTACATATTCATGAGTATAATTTTAGTGCAAAAATTAAAGCCTTTTTCATAGATGGAAAAATCCATTAATAGCCGCTGAAATGACATGTTTTATGCATGTCAGTGTAATGATTCAGCAGGGGTCCGTTCCTCGGCCATATCACTGGCAGAAATATGACATTGATGTAAATGTCTGGTGTGAAATGTGATTATTACAGTCCCAACAAATGTAAACACAACAAGTACTTTGGATATGATCTCTACAGTTCACATAAATGTAATGTTCCCTTAGTGATGTGACAATAAACAAAACACAGACACAGAGAGATTTGGTAGCTATGAGAAAATGTGCATCGCTCATTATTTCTATACTAATTACATTCTATTTAATTATACTGAGAAGATCTCCCAGGGGTTTCCTGCATACTGTAATGATTGCTATGACCGCAAATGTCCTGTAGGCTCTCCCATGTCACTACCTTTTTTTTTATGTCTTATGCATCTTATCAGTGGCCCTTATACAGTGGCCCTTATACAAGTTGGCATTTTTAGGAGGACAGCTGTCAAATTTGGCAGGAGATTATGGATAAGGGGGATTGGGGGTCAGACCTGTTCATACAGGTCCGAATATGCATGCACATAGGTGCTAATGCGCATGTGCAAACCCCCAGCAGCTGACTGATTGACAGGTATGGGGCATTCCGGGGTGGACACCCTGTGTTTCATGTGTGTGCTCACAAAAACAGGAAGGAGCGCCCGTAGAAATGCTGGACGGACACCTACAAGCTCGGGGTGGGTGGTTGATGTCACATGATGTAACCGCCCGGCCTAAATTCGCAGAAGAATGCAGAAGAACGTGCCGCAGACAAGTAGGTCCTGGGCTACTTTTCTGCTGGGAACAGAGAAGAAATCATTCCATGGTTAGTATCCATGGAATCATTTCTCCTCTGTGCCGGCGCATGCGGGCGGATGTGTAAGCGTACACATCTGCTCACAGCGTAGGGAAGGGATCCAGCCAGCGGGGAAGAAGGGCATTCACCGGGGTGGAGTTGACCTGATTGCAGGGCTCCAAATATACGCAGCCTAGCAGGCAGGTCTGAATTGGGCCCAAGGAGTACAAGGAAAGAACAATTTGATGTCGGGGATTAGGTCAACAGTAAATAGGTTTACTGCTATTGGTCTAGAATGCATTAGGGTGACGTGGTCTAAAGGTTGACATGGCACTGACAGCACAGCATATGGTCGACATGAGTTTTTTTTTTTTCAATTTTATATGCTGTTCATCCTTTACCATCCACGTGCACGATTGGGAATGGTAAACTGCAGAAGCACTACACTAAGGCCCTTATTCTGATCGCAGTACAAATTTGTTCTCAAAATGGGCAAAACCATGTGCACTGCAGGGGTGTGGTATATGGTCCCGACAGTCGGGATCCCGACAGTCATTAGCCCATCATCGGGATCCCGACTGAACGGACTCAGACAGCATGGCGAGTGCAACAATGCCCCTTGCGGGCACGGTGGCTCGCTACGCTCGCCACCTATTCTATTTCCCCTCTATGGGGGTCATGGACCCACACGAGGGAGAATAGCCGGTGGCCGTCGGGAACCTGTCTGTCGGTGTTTTAACAGTCGGGATCCCGACGTCGGGGTAATGACTGTCGGTATCCCAACTGTCGGGAAACTGTCCGGCACCCCACTGCAGGTGGGGCAGATGTAACATGTATAGAGAGAGTTAGATTTGTGTGAGTTATTTTGTTTCTGTGCAGGGTAAATACTAGCTTCATTATTTTTAAACTGAAATTTAGATTTCAGTTTCAACACACTCCACCCAAATTTAACTCTCTCTGCACATGTTACATCTGCAGCACCTGCAGTGCACATGGTTTTGCCAATTATGAGAACAAATTTGTACTGCGATCAGATCTGAATAAGAGGCTAATTGTGGTAAAAATTCTAAATTGTCACCCCTCAAAATCTTAAAAACTCATGTGAACCTTTTCATGTTTAGACCATTTTCGTGTCAAACTTTTGCCTGTTGACCCTTTTTTTACGTCGACCTCATACAAGTCAATTTTAGTCAGTTTATCATGTCTAAAGTTTAAGGGGCATGCCTAATAATGTATATTGTGACAAAATGGCTGTTTTCAGGAGAACCCAAGAAAATCTATGCATCCCCAGGTTGTATGAAGGAGGTACTGCAGCAGAATCACTCTGATACAGTATATGCCACGGTCCAGCCAGTAAGCAGCTTACTAAACAGCTCAGCTTTACCAAGGATCCTTGCTCCAGCAGCTAATGCCAGGATACTCAAGTAACGCAGATCTATTTAGAGCGGGACCACAGGCTGACATGTCTACTATGCTCAACAGGTCTAAATAGTAATAGAAATATTGAGTCCGCACTTGTATGATGTATGTGGAAAATATAGCGTTAAACCAACATAAAGGCCTCGCTTAAAAAAAGCAGTATAAGACAGGACTGGGTTAGTTGTGGTCCCAGAGTTCTATGAAGTATGAAGAACTACTAAAGCACAAGGGAAAAAGGAGACAACAATACACTTTCTGGGGAACTCTTGATACAAAATGTACTGTATGTAAATATCAAACTGAACTTTTAATGGAAAACCTTTTGTAAAATGTATACTGTTGAGTGTATTAGATATATTTTTTAATTAACGGTAATAGATGTTATCATCACATATCTAGTGCTCAATGCTAAAAGGTAGAAAGCAGGGAAAATAATGAAATCAATTCAAATTTTGGTAGCACAGGGTGAGTGTCCTTTATCCAAAATGCTCGGGAGCAGAAGAATTTGGGATAACAGATTATTCCATATTTCAGAATATCTTTATATTTCAATGATGAATCTTGAGGTATCTTGCATTTGTACAAACACATCAAAAACATGAAATAAACACAAATAGATTTTATTTGTGCATAAAACAAGATTTTAAAACATGAAACAAAGTGTGAAAAACCACATGTCGACCTTTTGACTGTCGACCTAGCTCATGTCGACCTAATGTCCCTGTCGACTTAACCCCATGTTGAACTTCAGACATGTCGACCATGATGCATTTCGACCTAGGGACCATATACCTTATTTTACTGACATTCCATGGGGAGCACGGATGGTGTAATGGTTAGCATTCCCACCATCGAAACCCATGACCCGCAAACTGTGTGGAGTTTGTATATTCTTCCTGTATTTGCGTGGGTTTCCTCTGGGTTCTCAGATTTCCTCCTACAATCCAAAAATATACGGGTAGGTTAATTGGCTCCTAAAAAATTAACCCTGGAATGTCTGTGTGTGCGTGTACATGTGGTAGGGAATATAGATTATAAGCTCCACTTGGGCAGGCACTGATGTAAATGTTAAAATTTTCCCTTTAAAGCGCTGCAGAATATGTGTGCCCTATATAAATAACTGGTAATAAATAAATAAAATCTACTGTTAACAGGTCTAAACCAATACGTAATGTAAAGGCCCCTGTACATTAGTGTGACTTGTCTGAAGGGCAAGTTGCATCCGATTTTCCTTGAACTCCCCCAGAGCACGGAAGGGAAGCTGCCGGGGGAGTTCAAGGAAAACCGAATGCACCCACGATGTGCGCTGATGGCTGTGGTTCCAATTTATCTAATGAGCAGGAGGTTTAATCTCTGGATCCATTCTGATGGGCATGGGGCCGTGCATCAAATCAGATCCGATGTCAAACACATGCAATTTTACCTGTGACTGTGTGATGTTGTCAGACTGCGCGGTACTCCTGTGCTTCTCTTGAGACTGCCTGTTTGTGATTCACCTGCTTCACTCGCTTGCAATTCTGCAGGCAAAGGGACAAGGAACCCCAAAGAGCAACACCCTGACACACACACACACACACACACAATAACGCGCTCACCACACATGAGGACGGTGAACAAATGTTATTTGACAGCTCTGTGTACGAGTCACCGCCATGAAAAAGGATAAACGATGCAATGATAATAACAATACTCTGTAAGCAATGACAAAGACTGGCAGAAGATTTCACTGAGAATGATATTGTGCGCGATGGGGTCACTGTGGCAATTGTAGGCCGCACCTCACACAATACGCTGTGCAGCAAAGGCAATACACTGGGCAGTATTCAATGAGAAAAATTTGCCGTGTTTTATGGCGAGTTTGTGCTATTTTCGCGTTGGAAGGAGCATTTTGCTTTCCAAAAGTGAACCACCCTATTCAATGTGATATTTTCGCCGTCTTTTTAAGTGATTTTCGCCATGTCTCTCCGTGTAGAAATTCTCCATCTTTTCATGGAGAACTGGAATGTGAACTTTTAAACTAAAAGGTTTTTTTTTTTTAAATTTTGGTGTCAAACAATCAGGATTTTTTTTCTGTGAAGGGGCATGTTATTTTTATTCATGTGCTTATAGCACATGAATATATATTTCATTTTAAAAAATATATATTTTTTATTATTTTTTTTTTTTTTACACAGAGCAGCCAGCAGGGGGCCGGAGCTCTGGAGACGCTCATTAGATATTCATATATTCACTGCACCCGATCATTACATATGCACGGTGCAGTGAATACTGGGTCCCCCGCTGGCTATAGGGGGGGGCAGCTTGTGCTGCCTGGGTCCCGGGGAGCCCTCCTCCCCTCCACATATGTTCTGGGGCAGCCAGGGAGACTTTAATCTCCCTGGCTGCCACCGGCTCCCTGCCAGCTCCCTGCCGCGGACGCTCGTCCGCTGCAGGGGTTAAGACTCGCCGCGAGTGGCGGCGAGTCTTAACCACATTGAATAGTGGGAGCAGGAGTGGCAGCGAGCCCTCCGGAACAGGGCGAGTGCATGGCGAGAGAAAAAATCTCTCGCCATGCACGGAGAATTTTTCTCATTGAATACTGCCCACTGTTACAGACAATCAATGCAATGAAAGACAAGATGAAAAAAAAATATTGTTTTGTAGGAAAGATATTGTGCGCAATGGGGCCACTGTGGCACCATAGGCCGCAATTCACACGATATACTGTGCCCAAAGTACCCTCAAACAATTATCTTGCAATGTAACCAAGTTCAGAAATTAGCAAGAAAAATATGTAGTACCATTTGAATGACAATAGTGCAATGTAACAGTTGCTGTTCAATAATGATAACCAGTGTCCAGACTCAACCGAATAAGTCCCTGAAGTGCGCAATTTACCCCAAAAGTTAGGTACCTCTGGCCTAGGTGCACCGTATATACTGTCAGGTGCAGTGTAGCAATAAAACACTGGAAGAACAGGCTCGGGCCTGTACGGTCTCCCACTGGTCACAGTAAGGGTGAAAGGGCTGTGTGGCAGTTCCTGCTGCCTTGCAAGTGAAAGGCCTGTATAGTGGCCTGTGTTAAGGAGGGCCTGTTTTGAGAGTCCGGATATCCTGAATGTAGGGTCTGTAGCCAAGGACCATTTAACCAGCCAGCTGAGGTGGTGTCTGGCAATACAATTCCTGAATGGGAGGGAACAAGGGCTGTGGGCCACGTGAGCTATCAGGGCAGGTGGCTGTGAGATACCGGTCTCTTTTGGGCACTTGGAAACCTCTGCTGGGCACTTGGAAATGTCTGCTGGACACTTGGAAACCTCTGCTGAGCATTTGGAAAAGAATGTGGGCAGTGTACACATGGAAAGACGCCTTCTCCCTTTCGACACTCACTCACTTCACCACGCGGCTCTCTTCTCTCCCAGTGGAGCGCCTCCGTCCATGCGTGCTGCTGTGCAATGCGCCGTCTCACTGCTGGTGCCGGGGATCACTGCCTTGGTTCCCCCTCTGTAGCCGCTGGGCTATCCTCACTGCCAGCAGCTCAGTCCGGCTCCCTTTTCCCAAGCCTCACCCGGTGCTGTTCTCTAGCTGACCGTGGCGGCTCCGTCCCCGCCTGTCAGCTCCTGTCCTAATGTAGAGTCCTGGTATCACCGCCTGGGATCGTGGCTGGAGGGCTCTATCCCCTGGCTCCACGTCACCTTCTCTGCGCCGGGACTCACGCTGCCTGACTTCTCTCCGCAGCCGCCGGGCAGGATTGATCAGCAGCAGCTCCATTCACTTTCCGCTTCAGCGCCCGGGCTCCAGACGCGCTCTCTCTCTCTTCCCAGGTCAGTGTACTCCCGGAACAACCTGCAGCGTGTCTCTCCCCAGGCCACACTGCTTACTCCTTACTACGTACCTCTCTCTCCCCCTCTGGGGCACTTGATACATGTCCATCTGTCCAGCAACAGGCAGTGCAGCCCCTCCATTTTGTCGTCCTGCTGAGCCACCAATGAAAATGGCCCTTTGGCTGCAGGGACTCCAGGTAGGCTCTGGGTCCCACAGCCTATTATCTAGTAGCTAGCTGCCGGGCGGTTGCCTAGCAACCCCCCGAGGCCTACACTGCAGGCCACTGTTATGTGTATAAACAATCCTGATGGGACAAAAAGGGGACAAAGAGGGGTACCCTTCAGTCCTGGGGGTACCACAACTGTGCCACCAAATTTGGGACCATTGGGAGGCATGCCCTCTGATTGGAATTTGCCATAAATAGCCCATAGGCTATTATATAATAGGTGAACATCCTCTGCAGGTGGTAGTAGTTACTTGGGCCAAGCTGCAAAGCAGTCTCCATGGAAGCCTATGAGAGCTGATTATCAGATGAAAATGGAAGGACGGAGCCAGATATCGGACATATCTTTCCTTCCGTTCCCTCATGGTTAATTCAGATGATCCTGAATTCATGTGGGTAAACCATAAATAAACGTGTTTTCTGGCCATAACTAACAAATATTGTTTAATAAGTACTGTATGCATAATCAGAAATATTGGTTACAAATTTGCACGATTCCCTCTGTTTTAATCTCTGTTGACAAACTGGCCAGTTTTCTAAATGATGTCCTAAGCACATGTTGTGTAGTAAATGGCCCTTTACAGATAACTCTGCATCAGGCAACAAAAAGTAACCTGACACATAGGAAATGTCTTTACGAGGATGATTCTTTAAAAATGTCAAATATTAAAAACATTTGGAAAGAATTTCCAGGTTTTACTGCCTCTCTCTCAGGTGGACATAATGGAGTTCTAAGTGTTGTGATGGACAGATTATACAGAGAACGTCTAGCCAGCCTATTGCAATCTCTGTGGCATATCTCAGGCCAGTGTAGACATGGCAGTCTGGTTACTAAATTTAGCATACCAAAATGATGTAATTCTGCCTGCAGTAGTCAGACTAGTGATAATGTGACTGCATTTCCTTCTACGTGAGCCCCTTTTCTCTGTGCATGGTGTATATACAGTAGCTTATATGATCACACATAAGCTACAGACACTGTAAACTTGTTCTGCAGGGGGGGCTACAAAAGCAGTAGGCTAGAGGGAACTGCTAGATGCTAGAAGATGCTGCAATCATGCAGAGATGGACAGTGGAAGAGCAATGGAGGAAATCTGTCTTGCTGTCTTTCAAAGTCTGAATAAAGAATGTGATAGAATGTCCAGGGATGGAACGCAAGCCTGCGGCACACCTCTTTCTGCTGAAACAATTGACACCATGGGTATGGATCATAGGGTAGACAGCAACTAGGTCGACAAGCATTAGGTCGAAACCACTAGGTTGACATGCATGAGCATCGACATAACTGAAGGTCGACATCGGTTAGGTCGACAGGGTCATTAAGTTGACACAAGCATTAGATTGACATGGGGAAGGTCGACAGCCACTATTTTATTCTGCCACTACGCCCTAGTGCAGGCATGTCCAACGTTGGCCCTCCAGATGTTGTGAAACTACACATCCCAGCATGCATTGCCACAGTTTTGCTATTAGAGAATGCTAAAACTATTGCAAAGCATGCTGGGATGTGTAGTTTCACAACATCTGGAGGGCCAACGTTGGACATGCCTGCCCTAGTGGATGGTAGGGCATGAAAAAAGTGAAAAACCCCATGCCAATCGACTATTGGCCTTCCCCACCTAATGCTTGTGTTGACCTAATGACCCTGTCAACCTAACCCATGTCGACCTTCAGTCATGTCAACCTTCATGCATGTCAACCTAGAGGTGTCGACCTAATGCTTGCCAACCTAATGCTTGTAGACCTAGTGACCGTATCCCGATACCATGTGTCACTATGCTCGTGCAACCAGAGCAATATATCTTCTTGAACAATAAAATACGTACCACACTGTTCTGCTCATAGTTTCATGTGCGTTACTTGCCACAATGAAACATTGATAGACAACTCAGAAAGCTGTATTAGTTGATTGATGGTTGTTGACATCTCCTCTTAAATATACAGTTGTATTCAGTAGCAAAAAATACCTTACTCTAGAGACGGCCATTGACCATCGATGAGTCAAAATCATCGATGGTTTGTGACCAATGTAGAATAGGTTTGCCATTAATGGGGGAGAACCACATGGTTTTCCTGCATTGATGTCAAGCATAAACAAATATATATATATACTTTTTCCCCCCAAGAGGCCAGGACACGAAGCAAAGAAAATGGATGACGATCGATAGGTAAAAACATTGATGGTCATCCTTTGCTTACTATGGCCAGTTGCACTATTGCCATCTAGAGCAATCATCAATGGCAATGGCAACGATGACCATCCCTACCATAATCCTGGTCATACAGGGACAGCTCTGCCATTAGGCAGTGGGTGCCTATAACGAAATGAAGATGTCCATGAGGAAGACATACAGGTGGTGACTGTGGAACTTCTAAAATGCATAGGTTACCAAGAAGCCTTAAACCGGCCATGAGGTCACTGTCAAATGTATTTATTACATACAAGTAATTGTACTTACAGCATATTGGACTTTCCAAGTTCAGTCAATGTAATACCACTATAATGTACTCCACTTTCCCAGTGCACCTAATGTAGAGTTCCATGCTCCATGTAAATTGTCCCCTAATATACCAGTGCAGCCAATATAAGGCACTCCCACTCCACTTTCCCAGTGCACCTAATGTAGAGTTCCATGCTCCATGTAAATTGTCCCCTTATATACCAGTGCAGCCAATATAAGGCACTCCCAGTGCAGGGTATTCTACTCTCTCAGTACAACCAATAAATGTAATGCCACCAATATAACATACTTTGCTCCCTTGTACTCAGTGGCAGATTCAGGGGGGGGCACCTGGGCACGTGCCCCCCCTGTCATTTCATTTTGTAGCTGAGGACCAGGGCTTTCCAACGAGCCCAGCCCCGTGCCTCTAGCCCCTCAGGAACCAAAGATATCGCCTGGCAAAGCTGTAACGTTTTTTCCCCAAAGGATAATATGGGACCCGGCAATTCCGACCCCCACCTAGTTCCAACGGCTACCAGTTCCCTCTCTGGCATCACAGAAGCTTGTGGTTGATCTTATTCAATTCCAAATCGCTGGGCCTTCAATATGATACCAGGCTGATCCATATTAGTCAATCGGTTCCAGAGATATTGCATGTAAACCGATTTTTTTATTTTTGAAATGTAATTTCATGGCTGTTCATGTTCTTTGATGGCAGATTACTCTGGAACCAAACGTTTCAGTTTCACTGGACCAAAATCATTCAAAGCCCACTCAAATCAATATGAGGTACTTGTGTATTTTGGCGGCGCCCATCGCATCGCATACCATAAGGCATACGATAGTATGCGATGCGACGCGATATTGCGCGATATTGTACAATGCCATACAATTTTAAAATTGTATGACATTGTATATGGCATACAATGCGATGCGATTAAACATTGTATAAGCACCCTAATGGGTGCTTACAATGTTAAATGCACCCCCACGCCACCCCCCCACTATAAACGTGAACCCGAAGCGTGGCGAGCGCAGCGAGCCCGCGAGGGTCGGCGGTACGCGTCCTCCGACCTTTTTCATACCCCCACTATCCACGTCGGCGTGGAGTTGAGAATAGAAAGTGTGGCGAGCGCAGCGAGCCACCGAGCCCAAAGCATGGCGAGCAGACGCGGATACCTGTGAAGCCCGCGAGGGGACTCCGATACCTGTGAAGGTATCCGCGTCCCCTCGCGGGGCTCGCTGCGCTCGCCACGGTTCAGGCTCGGTGGCTCGCTGCGCTCACCACACTTTCTGTTCTCAACTCCACGGCGACGTGGATAGTGGGGGTATGAAAAGGTCGGAGGACGCGTACCGCCGCCCCACGCGGGCTCGCTGCGCTCGCCACGCTTCGGGTTCACGTTTATAGTGGGGGGGTGGCGTGGGGGTGCATTTAACATTGTAAGCACCCATTACGGTGCTTAAAAGCACCCTTTAGGGGTGCTTATACAATCTTTCATCGTATAGGGGCCAAAAATCGCGTTGCATCGCATGCCATCGGGTGCATGGCATGCGATGCGACGCGATTAGAACATTGCGCAATGGAAATCGGGGGCGCCACTATAATACACAAGTATCCATTATGATACTTGTCTCATGTAAATGGGTCAGTTGGTTCCGAAGATATAGCCGGTTAAATGAGATAACTGGTTAAAGAGGGGGAGGGGTGGTTTTCTCTCCCCCTCACACCAGAAAATGCAGGGACTAGGCTGGTGTAAAGGGGGCAATCCTGGGAATGCTTTTTCTGGTGTGAAAGGGGTATTATTTCAAATAGCCGGGACCTGCAGTGCTCTGAATACAGCCAGGCTCTGCCACTGTCAGTGGCTATCACTTCTGCCTGGCGGCGGCTGTCCCCCATTTACCATGAGCATGTATTCTCCCTTGGCAATGAGCATGTAATCCCACATGGCAACGAGCATGGAACCTCTGGCAATGAGCATGGAACCCTTGGCAATGAGCATGTAGATAAGCAACACTTATGTAGCATAATTTTTAATAGGCATTATGGTGTTTGGCATAATACATAATGGCATGTAACTTAACCTGTAATGGACATTATGGTGTAAATTTTTAATGCGCGCCTTTGATGGACAATGTCCCTGTTTATGAAGCGTATTGGGAATTTTGGCTTAATCTGTGTGGCATTATGTGAATTTTGGCTCAATTCTAGTGGCATTATGTGAATTTTGGCTCAATTCGTGTGGCATTTTTTGAATTTGGCTCAATCTGTGTGGCATTATGTGAATTTTGACACAATCCATGTGGCATTATGTGAATTTTGGCTCAATCCATTTGGCATTATGTGAATTTTGGCTCAATCCATGTGGCATTATGTGAATTTTGGCTCATTCCATTTGGCATCATGTGTAATGGGCAAGTATAGTGGGGTCTAGTATTTTGTTGCATAATGTGTAGAAGTTGTATATGGTGTTATACACTACACTCAAGGACATGCCCCCTGTTGAGTGGCCACATCCCTTTTCCGGAGCGTGCCTTCGGCGCGCGCACAACTGCATCCTTCAATTTTGTCGCCATGGGGAGCCTGCGTACTTTAAATGCCAGGGCCTATTTTTAATCCCATTCCCACCCTCTCTCTGCCGCTCTCTTAGCATGTACACTGGCATTACTAACACCGCCCCTCCCCCACCTAAACCTTCTTTTATCATGGTGCCCCCCCTGTCATTTTATCCTGGATCCGCCCCTGCTTGTACTGTGTATTTGCTGCCATACTCCTGCTTTCTGGGAACAAAATGTTTACGAGGAATGCAACAAATGACTGCATGACTGCTTCCCTTTTACCTATTCATATGCTCTTCTCTACTCTTATTAGTAATAATGTTCTGTTCTCTCAGTGCAGACCTGTACACCGTCTTCGGTTTTTCCAATAGAGATAGTGTTCTCTGCTGTCATACTATACCACCACTACGCCACTTGTATTATGTAGTATAGTGTTCTACTTCTAGTGCATCCTGTGTAACATTCTCTGACTTTCCACAATATACCAAAGCTCGTTTAGATCTCTATGCATTTGCCTTATACTGTAATGTAATAATAAAATGCACCACACAAATAAATCACATTTATGGGCACATTATGAGTAACTACATACATCTTCCAATATGTGCGCTTCAAAACACACACACACGCACACACACACACACACTCTCATCATGTGAGACTACATCATCGCCATTTCATCATCATCAACGCTATACGTAATAATGAATGCAGGTTTAAAACAATAAATCTCAGCTCTGTGTTCATAGCCTGGACTAGTAGTGCTAATTCAGGTTGTGTTTATTTGGGTTGGCCTTGTGATACAGAGAAACCCACAGCATGGAGTTTCCCTGTTACTGAACTGTTGGGAGTGATGTCTGCATGGCAGAACAGCAGACAATAGGTTCTGCACTCACCTAACATTGGGCTTAATCAGCATGCGCTAATCAGTGAATTTTCAGTGGACTGCAAGCGGAAAGCCGCCGCCAAGGCAGAAAGAGAAGCCGTAACTTGCAAAATTCCAAATGCAACACAAATAGTGATCCATTCGCAGATCCATTCACAAAAACCAGACCAGCCAACAGTTTTTTCTATCTCTATCTCCCAACAGTTCGGTCTAGGGCTTTCACCGATCTACTCCAAAACCAGACTGTAGGTGGTCATCGCTGACAGCAGAGACCCACACAAAATACACCTTGGCATGCCTGCGTTTTTTCAGAAACACACCCAGAAAATGCCATGTTTCTGCCTCTGAATGCCGGCTTCCTGTCAATCTACAACTACTCTGTGACTTCTAAGCGTATGGCTATTTATTTGGGGTGTGGAACATTGGACAGACAGCAACTAGGTCGACAAGCATTAGGTCGACACCACTAGGTCGACATGCGTCAAGGTCGACATGAAGGAAGGTCGACATAGGCTAGGTCAACAGGTCGACACAAGCAGGTCGACAGTCAAAAGGTATGGTAGGTCATGGGGTTTTTCACTTTTTTTTTGTACCGACAAGGTCTCGCATGACTCGCTGAGCTTGCCATGCTTCGGGCGTGGTGCCTCGCTGCGCACACTATTTTATTCTCCCACCACGCCCTAGTGCATGAAATACCGCCTGTCGGCACATGTCGGCTAAAAAAAAAGTGAAAAACCCTATGTTGACCTTTTGACTGTCGACCTTCCCCATGTCAATCTAATGCTTGTGTCAACCTAATGTCCCGTTGACCTAACCCATGATGACCTTCCTGCATGTCGACATTTCTGCATGTCGACCTTCAGTCACGTCGACCTTAATGCGTGTCGACCAAATGCTTGTAGACCTAGTGACTGTATCCCATTTATTTGCTAATTGCAGTCACGCATGAGCAGGCGTTCCATTCTCTGATTAACAATCCATGTAGAATTAGGCCACTGATGCATGTTGCAGTGCAGGTGTGGTAGGGGATGGCTGGAAAAGGGTTAATGGGGTGCCTAGCGCCCTTCAGCACTTAGTATGCCCCCTCTCCCTATTAGATCACATCCAATGTCTGTTTAGCTCGGACTAACTTAGGCCCTTATTCTGATCTGTGCGGCCGGAGCCGCATACGTTGCTCCGGCCGCACAAACCAATCCCCGCCTACAATACGGATCGCCACGGCCGTCCGTACGCGGACGGCTGGCGATCCGCATGAAAATGGTGGGGCGTACGCCTCCACCATGGTGGGAGCTGCCCCCTGCATTCGATGGTCGGCGACCATCGAAGGCAGGGCCGCACGCTCCACCAGCTCCCGCAAGCTTAGACCACACGGACAATCGTCCGTGTGAAAGCTTGTATGGGGGCGGAGAGCTGACATCCGGCGATGTCAGCTTTCCGCCCCCATCACTGGCGTCATAGCCTCATTACCATGCATACGCCCCGCGTTTGCATGGGAACGCCCATGAAACGCTGGGCGTATGCATAGGGTAATGAGGCTATTAAGCCCCTCACGCCCCTATACGCCCCCTTTGCGGCGTATACATTTTTTGTGCGGCGATTTCGCCTGCACATGCGCAGAGTGACCTCTGCGCATGTGCAGAGTGAAAACATCGGCGGTACGGCCGCACGCGGGCCGTACCGCCGAGATCAGAATAAGGGCCTTAGTCCATAAACTGGTTGTGTATTATGGTACTATAAGTAACAGCATACCATGACTGCAGTGCATATTGGCCCTTATAAAACTACAAGCACCAGCATGCCCTGTCATCCAGAGCCACTGTTACATGTAGTGCACTGGTAAAAAGACAATAAAACGTCTCCCCCAATGCACACCCATTTTTTTTGCAGTTATTACTCTCCAGCACCCAGTTAGGAACCTCTTCTTTAATTCATAAAAATAATTGTCCTGAAGAGGAGAGCATACTTAGGGCTATATTTACTAAAGGACAATTTTATTGATGGATATCGATTGATAGGATAGGCATTCCGCCCAACTTTTGTTCACTAGAAGTGAGACCTGCTGATGGCGCTCCAGAAGATTAGAGGTCGTCTGTATGAACCAGTCACAAAGAAATGTTGGCCAAGGGTCAGGAGTAGTGTATAAATAAAGAAAGGAAGTATGTAATGTTATGGACTGTATAGAGGGGATGTATTTGGGTAGGAAAGCTAATGAAAGTTACATGGGTGGTTGTTGAGCTTGATACGCTTGTCCAAAGAGGTGAGTTCTCAGGGTTTTAAAAGCAGCTCTTGTGTACAAATCTATAAGACCTACTATGCATTCTATAGGTGCAGCTAAGATAAGGTGCTCTGAATCACCAGTGCCGTGTTCTCCTTTCCCAGGACAACATGCTCATAGTCCCCAGTAATAAATGCTGTCACATTACAATGTGAATTTGCTCCCAGTTCAACTCACTGGGGAAATGTAATAAGATCGGGTTTGCCACATTGCAGAACTTTCACGATTTTGTTTGCTTTTAAAAGAAACAAAGACGTTTCTGAAGACCAAACCTGCCAGGATTTTGCCTTTAGTAACGTTACTTAGTTAAAATAAAGAAATAATTATGAACAGAATTGCTGAATATTGTAGATTTAGCAAATTTAGAACATATTACATTTCCCTCTCTATGGCCCTTATTCTGATCGGTGCGGCCCGATCAGAATATGCGGCCACGACCGTGCAGGCGAATCCCCGCCTTCCATACGGATCGCCACCTGCCGTCCGTACGCGGATATGTGGCGATCCGCATGAAATTGGACGGGGATACGCCTCCTCCGTCTTGGGAGCAGCCCCTGCATTCGATGGTCGCCGAACATCGAATGCAGGGCCGCACGCTCCACCAGGTCCCGCCACACAAGACCACACGGACACTTGTCCGTGTGAAATCATGTATGGGGGCGGGCAGCTGACATCCGGCGATGTCAGATGCCCGCCCCGTACCCACGCGTCACGGCCTCATTACCATGCATACGCCCCGCGTTTGCATGGGAACGCCCATGAAACGCGGGGCGTATGCATAGGGTAATGAGGCTAAGTAGCCACTCACGCCCCTCTACGCCCCCTGTGCGGCGTATAAAGAATCCGTGCGGCGAAATCGCCTGCACATGCGCAGAGTGACCTCTGCACATGCGCAGACGATCAACATCGGCGGTCCGTCCACATGCGGGAATTTCCGCACCGATCAGAATAAGGGCCTGTGTCCTCTGGGTGTTTACAATGCTCTGTTCTCTCTGTACAACATGCTGTACTCCTCCAGTATACAGTCTCTCTCCCAGTTAGAATTCCTATGTTAGCTCAGTATATTATTTCTCCAAAAGCATTCACTGTGTTAAATTTTATATATTTTGACGTGTGACAACTTCATAGTTTAATTATTGATTCCCCGGGGGCTATTCAATTAGCCCCAAAAGTCGCCGCTATCTGGAATTTAGATGCAGGAAATGAAAATCTACCATAATGGACCAGTTTTCGCATCTGCGATTGGGAAAACACGTGGATCCAGGAACTTATCGCCGATACTGTTTGTGGTTGCGTAAAAAGAGGTTCTTTTTTTCCCACACACAAAATGCTGGTTAATTGAATTCTACAGAAATAAACTTTGAGGTAAAAAAAAAATCACGGAAAAAATATAAATGTTTCTTTTTACGCAAATAAATATTGCGCCAAATTGAATCCTCCTCTAAAAAGTTAATTTCTAGAGTTGTGCAGAGCGTTTCACTACTCCTGGAAATAGTCATAGTTCCTAAACGGAATTCTTTCAGAATTTCCATGAATCCCTTCTATAATGAAGAGAACGCTGTCTGTGTAAAAAGCTTCTCAAAACCTCATTCACGACTCTTCCCTCCAAGTGTACACTGCTCGGTTCCTTACTCTGCCAGTACAGCTCTGTCTGTGTAGCAGTTTCCTGTCCCTTCCCTAGGAAAACACAGGCACACAAGCCATAGGCAGCAAATGAGAGCAGTTTAATCCTTTGTTTCTCCTCCCTCTCTTCCCTCTCTCCCCCCTATGCCAGCTCTCCAGCCATCCCCCCATCCTCCCCTGGCCTGGAAGGGTGGACCTCTCAGCTGATTCTTCCGGATCACTGCAGTACTAGCAGTAAGAGGAGGGTCAGGGGGATACAGGATGTTGGGGTCCCAGCCGGGTTGATGTGACTCTGTCACCTTGTACTGTCCCTGCATAAAGCAGCCATGTGGTGTCTACAGTGCAATTCCGAGAGGACCCAGTCGCTCCTGGAGCTTGAACTGGACAGCTGGTAATATAGATTTATTTATACATACATGCAAAATTGTGCATACAGAACTGCACACGCAGCGAGAGAACCCTGTCTCGCCTGTTAATACATACACACACAACTAAAGTACAGTACCACAGTACTATATACAAAAGATAGAAAACTATGCCAATACAAGGCAGCTTTATATAATCTATAGCACTATTTGCAGATTGTCAGAGAATATAACATATACTGTACAGTACATTATATCACCAAACGCATACTTCTATATACATTACCACGGAACACTGCATCATATTGTTGGAATAAAGTCTGTTTTATCCATCCGCAGTATGGGATGTACGTAATCTAATAGCAGGGAATTTAATCTGTTGCACACAGCATGCAATAACAAACAAGCATGTCACTGCAAACATTGGAAGGAACATTTTATAACATGACGTTGTCTATTGTACAACACAATACACTGTATATAAGCTGGCTACACTGACTGGCGCTCTCTACGCATTGGAATGTATATTGATGTGAAAGTGTTTTCTGTACAACTCTTGTGCTATTAATATCACTGTTGGTTGTGTCCTGAAACATCTAAGTGTGCATGTATGGCATGCTGCAGTCAGGATTACTGTATACTATGCACGTCTACCTATTGCAATCGTTCACGTCTCATTGTATTTAGGATCATATGCAAAATATGGCATATGTATTTATTGTAAAGCAAAATATCAGTCAGTTCCTGATAGTGTGAATACGTGTGCCTATGCAGAATTGTCATTTTGGGAATGTTGTAAGAAATAATCTATATTATAGTAAATGACAGTATTAGGTAGCGGTGGAAAGTCACGTTGCTGTGTATTTTATATACAGCGGAATATGTTACACATAGGTTACACAAGTTATTACCGGTAACAACATAGCCGATTCTTTTCTGTAGGTGTAATAATCATTGGGCTTGGCTGGTCCGGTAGTCTTTTTAGTGGATATTATTTCCAGCTACTCTACCAAGTATACAGATGGCGAACCTTCCATTGTAGTGTTCCGATTCATATTGTATTGACCACTGCTTTCTCTGATGTCATCGTACACATCCACTGTACAGTATATGGATGACTGATGCACAAGTTCAGGTCTCCTAACTTCTAAGCTGCTGAAATGTTATTTAATTGATACGGCTGACAAGGTGAATTGCGTTCCACCACCTCTCTAGGACCACTGTAAGCCCTGCTAGTGCATATATCTCAAATATATCTAAACTAAAAACAATTTAAAAAGTTTGCTTATATTCCCAACAACAACTCGGTTCACATGCACACTAGGGGTTATTTCAGCAGAAGTCAATATTCTTACCATTATTGGCCCGATTCAGACCGGCTCGCTGGGTTGAGAGTATTCGGAGCTGAGATCCCTCCCCCCGTCTCCCTGTGCATGGAATGATTTCCCCCTTGCTAGCAGCACTGAGTAAGTCTAGTATCACTGGGTGCTGTGAAGGCCGTGGGAAGAAGGAGACCACTGCTGGCATCAGCGGCCCTCCCTCCCAACAGCTGGGGAACGCTGACGTTTTCCTGGGATTGTCCCAATGACCCCCAAACTTCCAGCGCCTGCCAATCACCTTGCGAGCGGCCAGCGAAGGGTAGCCTTTGTATGGTCCAAATGCGCACAGCACACAATCTTTCGATAATCAACAGGGCTGCAAATTCGCAGCCCTGCATGTGGGTCTGAATCAGGCCCTATGTGTGGTGTGTGGTACGAAACCAAAGCACCAAGAGGAAAATAACATTCAAACTTCACACATATCAGTCTGTCAAATATTTTGTGGTGCATCCTTATGGTTGTATAGAAAGTAGTGCTATACTTTCTCCATACGATGACTAAACTATTGTTGCTGTACATTTGCAGTTGCCATCAGGCCTGATGAGACTGACGAGCTTTGTAAATCCCCTCCGGTGGCAACCTTCTGAGCAAGCAAGGTTACCTGCAAGCGACCGGTGAATCCTAGGCTTGATGCACTGTTTATGGTCTGCAGAGTTGGCATATAGAGCCCAGTCCCAGACTGTTCTTTCACTGAGTTGACCAACATATGAGATAGCTTGGTTATTCTGGAATTACTGTAATGGCATAATACCTTTATTTGTCAATAGTGAACACCACAGGTGCACAAAAATAAATGATATCTCCCTCTCCGTTTCTAAACTGCTGAAACATCTAAATATGTCATCACCTTCTGATTATAGTTTATAAACAAAATACTGTACAACAACCTCCCTACAGATTTACCTAAATCCTCATAAACACTAGACGATTTTTAAAGGATATCGCTTCTTTTGTCTCTTCTGAGTGATATCTTTTAAAAAATTGCTCAACATTGTTAACAATGCATTGTTTTGTGCATTGTTAATGACCCCCCTATTGTCTGTGCTGCATACCCAGTTGACTACTGTATATAATTATTGAGGCTTGCTAGCAGAAGGGGCCGGATGATGTCACTGATTGATATTGTTAATTGCTCAGTGTGTACGCTCAATATTGTGTGCCTGGAGTTCAAGAGAAAACACTGGCAATATCGCTCATGGAGCATCTCAGCGAGTGCAGTGGTTTCTAAACTGTGTGTCTAGGCGAGGCTCTTGCAGGGGCATCTTGGGTTGGTAGTCCAGGATCAATGCATTTTAATTTATGGAGTGATAGGTAAAACCAGTGCGGTGGAGTACAATCAACTGTTCTCCACCACAGAACTGACCCTACGGATATTACAAGTAGGCATTATATATTTAAATTGATATGGCTTTACAAATGTATCAGTGACAAACTCCCCCCCCCCCCCCCCCCCTACGGGTGCCATGAAAATATTGCTGATACCCTAGGGCGCAAGGGCGTAACTACCATAGATGCAAGGGGTGCAGCTTCTATGGGGCCCAGAGCTAAAAGGGACCCATCTTTACTGTCTTAGTATTATGTTTTACATACATTTGTCTCCATCAGTTACTAAATAGAGGGCCCTTACAAACCTTTGCTAATGGGCCTATGAATATATAGTTACGCCTCTGCTAGGGCGCTGTGATTCAAAAAACTTTGCAAACCACTGGACTAGGGTGTACGGAGCTTAACAATGAGCTAACATTTTCCAAACCACCTTGTAGTCTTTTGTTCCTTGCATACTGATCTCAGTTTCTCTAAACATTTCCGTAAACTTTGTTGCCAGTAAAAGAAGCTTCTGGCTGGGACTGCTCGCTTCCAGGAGACCTTGACAGCAAAGATGAACCTTTGCTTGATCCCAACTTCCTGAAGACATATAAAAGGGTTGTGAGAGAAGGGGCGAGTGGCAGTGGATGGACTATGGTTGCTTGGGAAATACTGCTTTCTCTGGACCTTTTACAACAAGTCTATTTGTATCATGTAATCAGTATTCACCAGAGAGAGAAAACTACTTCATTGGACTCCACTCTAAATCATTGGTGCTCTGTCCCCTGGAACTCTCAGGGAAAAGCGTACTGGTTGCTAGGTATATATACAGTGCTGCAGAGATGGGTTGGGACAGGTTACTGTATGTATTTAGAGTCATGAAAATGTCCAACAAATGACATAAATGTCTACTCTCCCACTATGTGCATGCATTTGTCTGGCTGGTTGTTGTCACTTGCATGCTTTGCTGTAGTGTAGCCAATGATAATGCGGCCAATGATAATCAGATACATGTTTTAAGTACCGCCTCCCCGCGTCTCTGTGGCCCAAGAACCTTATTGAGCTCACATTCCCAAATTACTCTCATCTTATTTAACTGTTTGATTGACCGTGATTAGACAACTCTGGCGTGAGGGAGAAAGGGCCAAGCGGCATTCATGTCTGCCCTGTCAGTTTCAATCCTTTAATCACATTGTTTTCCCAATGGCACATCGGCATTCTGAGGCCTTGCATGCACAATGACTTATTGAGAACCAGTGTTTACATCACACAGACCAACCGTAGAAATTCCAGCAGTTTATGTGCTGGGATAAGGTGGTGTCCTCAGACATGGGGGACGCCCTGCACGGCTGCTCAGCCAACCCCACCTCTGCACAAATAAATATTAGGCTTGCAGAGTTGCCAGTCGCTGTGGTTTGACTAGGCTGGGCACACACAGTATACATGTCTTCTCTCTGACACTCTGTGTGTGGAACGTGTGATGGTATTCAGTCACTGTGTTTATATACAAGTGAAAGTGGGGCAAGCTGTGATATACAGTATAAACCCTCATAGGTTTTTTGATATTGCCAAACAATATTTTAAGTTTAAATATAAATGTATCTAGACATTGTTTATTGAAATTATTTTCTTCACTTGCTGCACATTTTTTTATGTGTATTGAATAAGGGATTTGGGGGGTTATTTCTAATATATACATACACCTACAGATGTTTCCTCATACATCTAGCCTCAATATATCACACAGTGGGAGATGCCTGGTACATGAGACCTGACTGGTCCCCTGTTACTACAGTATGCTAACTGTGGGCATTGTTTTAGCTGAAAATGCAACTTTGTCACAACACAATGGCCCTTATTCTGATCGGTGCGGCCCGATCAGAAATATGCGGTGATGTCCGTCTTGGCGAATCCCCGCCTTCCATACGGATCGCCACCTCCGTCCGTATGCGGATATGTGGCGGTCCGCATGAATGTGGACGGGGATACGCCTCCTCCATGGTGGGAGCAGCCCCTGCATTCGATGGTCGCCGAACATCGAATGCAGGGCCGCACGCTCCACCAGGTCCCGCAACACAAGACCACACGGACACTTGTCCGTGTGAAATCTTGTATGGGGGCGGGCAGCTGACATCCGGCGATGTCAGATGCCCGCCCCGTACCCACGCGTCACGGCCTCATTACCATGCATACGCCCCGCGTTTGCATGGGAACGCCCATGAAACGCGGGGCGTATGCATAGGGTAATGAGGATAAGTAGCCCCTCACGCCCCTCTACGCCCCCTGTGCGGCGTATAAAGAATCCATGCGGCGAAATCGCCTGCACATGCGCAGAGTGACCTCTGCACATGCGCAGACGATAAACATCGGCGGGCCGTACGCAAGCGGGAATATCCGCACCGATCAGAATAAGGGCCAATGTGACTGATGCACCAGAAGATGTGCTGCTTTATTTGATATTTGACACATATACCCAGGGGAGCCGAGAGGGGGGGGGGGGGGAGCGGGTACTAATTACCCGGGCCCAGGCTTGCTGGAGGGGCCCCGCAGGGGCCCTGGTCTGACCCCTCCCTTCCCCCTCCATCCCTCCCCGGTAGCAACAGCAGCACACACTTCTACAGCATGTGCTGTGCTGACAGCAGGCTCAGCATGAGTGACAGCATGAGAGTTCATGCTGAGCCTGCTGTCAGCGCAGCACATGCTGTAGGTGTGTGCTGCTGCTGCTGAGATTACAGTTTTTAGAGTTTTCTTTTACCATCCTCTAAACATTTTGGGGGTGTGGCCTAAGTGCGGGAGGTGCCACGCCCCCAAATTTTTACCAGGGCCCGGAATTCCTCTCGGCTGCCCTGCATATACCTGTGAATGTCTGAGTCTGTATATGAAGCACAATGGAACTTAGCATGGAATAAAGCCACTTCCGTGCATCATAGTACTTCATATGAAAATTGACAGGCCTATTCGCACACATTTTGAAGTGTTGCCCGCATATCCAAGTGTTGCATTAATCATCAAAGTCTCCTTGTGCATTGTAGTTGCATTACGTTGTGACTGAGACACACTCATAATAAAAAAGAAAAAAAATGACCTGATGCATGAGGGACTGGTTGGAACAGCTGCAGCAATGTCAGAGGACATATCTGTAAATACCAATTTTTAAGTTGAATTGTGAGCATGGGAAAGCTGTTACTCCTGCTAGTTCTTTCTTGGCAATCAGGCATAGTGATTTAGCTTCTTTTGCTATAATCACGATTGTGCCTGTACGCTAATGCTGAATCAGCCCTTCTCATGTGGTGCGCCTGACTGTGCAAGGACTAGATGCAGCAGTTCCACTTAGTGTGTCCGCAGATGCTCGCATCAGGCTTTGCGTAGAAGCGAGTCCAAGAGGTTAAACTTCCAAAGTGATAAAATGGAGAGTGATAAACAGCCAGCCAATCAGCTACTGCCTGACATTTTTCAAACACAGCCTATGACATGGCAGATAGGAGATGATTGGTTGGCTGTTTATCACTCTCCGTTTTATCACTTTTAAAGCTTGGTGCATCTGGCCCTATATGTTTTAATTTCTGAACAAGTTTAATGATGTTCTGTGCCCTTTATGCTGCTTTCACACCGCAAAACCTGCTTAGACCAGGTATTTAAAAGGTGTCTTTTTTAAAACGGGTCAGAGCAAGTGTAACCCCTTTCAATACCTGGTCTAAAGCAGGTTTGCGGTGTGAAAGCAGCACATGGAAGTGGTTAGTAAATGAAGGTTACTACAGAAGTCAGGCATGCGTTATATAATACATGTCACACCTGGGTATATATAATCTGGCTCCCCTGCTACAGGAATGGCTCCGGTGGTCTGAGTGTCAGCTCTGAGGGTCGGCAGACAGTGACACCCATAGTCCCGATCCCGGTCTCTCCAGTCCAGGTGGAAGCGGAGAGCACAATAATGCCGGCCGTTGTCCTATTCCCATGCCCGCTGTCAATAGCACATGTTCCCTCTGCTGTCTGTCCCCCAGCACTAACCACACGAACCGCGGCAGCCTCTCCTCATGTTTCCCAGCTGGGAAGCTCAGCCTGCGAACATCGTGTGCTCCGATAATGCAGGTTCCGGGGCAGGCAGGAGGGAGGCATATGGGCTGCTGTAAGGAGGTAATGTTACACACTGCATACTTCGCTGCTTCTGGGCACACATCACAGGTACCCATCCCCCGGTACCTGAGGCAGGGGCAGGGTACACTGAGCATTAGCTGGTCCCCTCTGAGCCAGCGCCGTGCATATTTAATGAGCCGACCGCTCATTACATATGCGCATATGTAATGAGCATCCGGCTGATTAATATGCACTGCGCTGGGGACCAATAGTGCTCACTGCTGCCTCAGTAACGTTTCAGACCCGTTCAGACCGCAAAAAAAAACGGGTCTGAAACGCGTAGGACCCTGCTATTATACTGTTTCCAAAAAAACATTTTTTTGGAAACGGTATAATCACTCTTCACCTTTCAGACCGCACAGATTACCATTTTAAAACGGTTTAAAATCTGCAAAATACAGTTTTTTTGGTGCGGTCTGAAAGGGGCATTAGTTATGCTAATCCCGGGAGACCCTTGTTTGGAACTTGAACCAGAGAATTGTACTGATCCAATCAGGTAATACTGGACCTATCATCTATCTAGTACAGTCTATAAAATGATAGATAGAAACTGATAGTTTGCTATTGGCAACTCCTCCGCTGTCCTCTTTAGGTTTTATGAATCTCAGCCTCTCAAGAAGGCTAGCACACTGCTTGGACCGGTACAGTGGTATTTTTACATTTAGCCTGCAGACGCATAACCCATTATAATCACAATCGTAAGGTTTTTTTTGTGCCGCATTTCTTGGTCAAAATCGCCACGGAGATTGAATAAGCTGAATCTATTTTACCCTTAAAAACGGGTAAAAATTGCTGATTTTTTGTTTGCTGAAAAATCCGGCACAGATTGAAAAAGTAATTGGTCGTCTGTAATGTCAAAGAACGTGCATTCTGCTGTGGGTGCCTGCAGGAGTTATTAGAGGAAAATAGGTGCAGCCAAGGTAGATCACAAGTTTGTGATTCCATTGTGTCTACACAGTGAATTATTGACAATACCTTGTGGCTGCCTGAGTGTAGTAATAACCGAGACACCTGCAGGGAGATGCCAGGTTTTGGCCACACATAAATAAGGACCTGAGGAAGTTTAAAGCATGTAAGCTCTCACAAGCAGGGCCCTTTTCCCTCGTGTGCTTTTCCGTCACTTACAGTACTTAAACCATCTTTGATGGCCCCAAATCCTGCGGTTTCTGCCGTGTTGATACTTATTCTATCGTCTTCTGCTGATGCAGCTATGTGTATGTATCATGTACTTGTCATCTATTGTATTCAACTGTAAGTCACTGTTTTGCTTTTTTGTTTATATACTTTGTAATTGGGCTCTGCAGATCCCTTCTGGTGCCATATAAATAAAGTTGAATAATAGTAATAATAAAGCAAACTGTCAATCAATTCAAGCACTGTCAAAGAAGAACAAGTGATGTGTGAGGAATCCCAGTATTGGCATGGCATGTTGCTGGATCAGACCTGCTTAGCTGGAATTGTATTGGATTATTATAACAAACATTTTTTAAATTGCTAAGCTACTAAAACATAAGATGCATACACACGGAACAATTTGAAGGACAATGTGGGCGTTCCCGATCGATGGGAACAACCAATCGTTCAAATCGTTTCGTGCATTGTTAACGATGTGCGTACCCGCCTATCGTTAATGATGGTCTATGATCTTACCTGCATGCCGGAAGATCATTGACCAATCTGTTGTGAAGTGTATCAAATCGTTCCGTGTGTACGCTCGATGAACAATTTCATACACTCATGAACGAGGTTGGAGCGCTTCCGGCATTGTTATGTGTGTATTCACCTTTACAATGCACCAAGGGTTAAATTATCCTCTAACTCAGAATTTCATTTGGTTACTCTTCCATGTGTTGCTGCTTAAGGAGAATGCATCCTATTGAGCCTAATTCAGATCCCAAACAATCTGAGTTGCATAGTGGAAAGTACCGTTACTTGGTACTTTGCACCGAACCCGTACTGCTCATGTGCAGTATGGGTACTGCATTGCTGGACACACCAGGGCTGCAGACATCACTAAAGACTGAAGTTGGCATGCGGGTAGGGGCAGTGGTAGCCACCGTTTCCCAAAACAACACGCACTAGTGTATGGGCACATTTACACTCTGCAAAGAGCAAAGGTATGTTTATTCAGATTCCAGCAATAGAATCTTTAAGTTGGGAAAGTTGACTTTAGGGGAGCAATACCAGAACACCAGGATACATCCTTATTTCATACAATAAATGTTACAACCTTTATTTAATTAGGACATTTGTTATATACTTACTAGTTACAAGATTAAATTCTGTTTTCTAGATAACAGATATACATGTGCACAGAACAAGCCACCTTTATTACTATATTCCCAGAAATAGAATCATAGGGGAAACAAACTAGGCATAAACTGTCTGGAGAAGCGGGCAGATTGCTGCATATCCGACCAGACCCTGAGTTCCTAAAAATCTCTGGTACACACTGGTTAAGCCGGTACACACTGAGCGATATGATCGTACCGGCATATCGCCTACATCAATCAGTGTGTTCCAGGCCAGCGATATGCGCGGCCCCGTGGTCACATGCGACAGCGCCAGGTTTGATGACGATATCACTAGTGACATCATGCATGCTAATGATGAATGGAACAATGACCATTCCGTCCTTTATTAACATCGCTCCAGTGTGTATGGACAATATGGGTTGACAAGTATCCGATGGGGCTCTAGGGTGTATCTGTAAATGTGAGTTAAATAGGCCAAATTCACACATTTGTTAGTCCCCATTATATGAATGGGTGTAGTGGTGAAATGGCTTCCACTGGAGCGACATGACAGCTTGAGTTTGGCAGCCATTACAAAAGAACAGCTAAGTAACATGTCAACAATAAATAATGAATTTCCATTAAATAAAGCAAACAAATAACTGGCGTGTGACCCTCCTGCTGCTGACATTTAGATATAGAAAAATAAATAAAATATTACATTAAATCCTATTACTTATTTAGTCTCAGTCTGGAGTTCAGTATAAATGACAAAAGCCTTGCTGTGAAAAGACATCACTCATATTCTACACCCGCTGACAGTGATATACTGATAAATGCCTTTTAATTATTTTTGTTTAAAAGCTTCCTACTGATCATTACTTATCATCGGTGCATAATGCATATTTGCCTATTACCCCTATATTAATGTGCTAACTCACTGCTTGCCATGTCAGAAATGTTACAGACCTGTTTGATACATAGGGCTGTAATTGACATGGTCTTAATAAACCTGATCAGAAGTGTCCAATACATCTTGGCTTTTTTTCTCAATTTGTCACAACATGTAAAACACGGCTTAGCTGTTTTTAGGCTTAATAATGCCTTTAGTAACTGTCACTGGTCAAACATAACCTGTGACATGGCAGGTAGGAGCTGATTGGCTGGTGGTTTATCACTTTCCACTTTATCACTATTTGAAGCTTAGTGCATCTGGCCCCTGAGCTTTAGGGGGGATATTCAATCTGCCACCGCTATTTCCTCCATTGGAAATAATGTCGGAAGCCTATTCAATGCTGTCTTCCTTGACAGCCGGGAATTGTCGAGCTCCCGGCCGCAGCTCAGCGATTTCCGGATGCTTTTCGCAGCCACGCCCCCTTCTCGGCGCTCAGCAGGGGGGACATTGAATCCCGCCTGCAAAATGAGAGGCGAGCCGACCGAGAATGGGACAGGGTTATGGCTGTCGGGCCAGCCTGACAGTCGTGACCTGACATTGAATACCCCCCTTTCACACCAGGATGACTAGGGCCCGATCCCCTCAATCTAGATCCAATTCCGACCAATTGGATGTAGATTGTAGGTAGATTGGGCAATTTTTTCCCTGTTCTGGTCCAATCCCGATCCGATGCGCGGCCCCGCGGGTCGGTCGGTCGTTATTCAGATCCTGCTGCAGGTAGGATCTGAAGAACGACCATACAGCCGGGTGCGGGTCACCATCGGATCGGACCCGCTCACGGTGCACATCGTGAGCGGGTCTTGCCCCCCCGCGTCACCGTGAGCGGGTCAGACGAGACACTGACGACCCGCTCACGATGTGCATCGTGAGCGGGTCGTCGTGGTGTGTACCCTACATTAGACTCTCTCTCATAATAAGTTGTGCCTTGTTTGGTTGTCAAAGCCCCTCCCATACCAACTTTATATTCATGCAAACAAGAAGTTCTCAAAGAGAATCGGTGTTATCCCCAAATATATAATTTGGACCACCTCTCAGGGGTCTCACTGAGGATAGGAATACTGTACAATGCCAGCAAGCATCCCATCGATTGTTGAAGATGGAGTCACTTCAGTGAATTTTCTGTTCACACTTTTCTATTCAACTTGAACTCTCTGCTCAAACTCTGTTAACAACGCTGCATTCACTGTCTGCCTTCTCTACAGCCCGTGATACATTTAATCTGGTGTACAAAACTATGCATTGATCATTTCCATGAGTCAGTCGGCAATATTCCAGGTATATCACACAGTAAATAGCTTTTATGTGTATTTTGGTGGAAAATGTAAAACGTCGGTGTGGAGGGGGACTGAGAAAGCTTTAGCAGCTGCTGAGCTGTCCCCTCTATTAGATTATAAAGAAGTTTGCTGACCCTCACCTTACATTTTGCTGTGCTTAAGGAAAAGACTCAGAAAATAATAAATAATACCCCTTTCAGACAGAAAACAAAATTACCGGGTGAAGTAGTTCTACCCGGTAACTTAATGAATAACACGGGTCCTTTTTCTGTGTGAAAGGGCACACCCGTGTCATTAATCCCGTGTCTCCGACCCTGGAATTGACCCTTTCACACAGAAGAAATACCCGTGTTATTCAGCAAATTACCGGGTAGAAATTTTCAACCTGGTAATTTGTTCTTCTGAGTGAAGGGGGCTGCTTTGAAATGCCATGTATTTGCCGGGATTTTCTGTCTGAAAGGGGGTATAACAGTGTTCTCACATAGAAAGTATATTTGCAATGCATTTCTCTGTGCACGTACTGTATGATATAGTATCTTCAGCTGTGGATTTAGATTTTTCTGTTGGCTCAGAATCTTTGGTTAAAGATTCTTAGGTCAATATATATGCATATAACATGTACAGTATGTATTTATTTGTTCTCTAATTGTGAGTGAAGTAAATTACATTCCCATCTTACAACAATTTATTTGTATCAAGCCTTGACGTGTTTGCCCTGGAAGTGAATCCATAAAAAAAGTTATGGTTAGCATTACTGCCTCACAGCACTGATGTCATGGGTTTGATTCCCACCATGACCCTAACTGTGTAGAGTTTGTATATTCTCCCCGTGCTTGTGTGGGTTTCCTCCGGGTACTCTGGCTTCCTCCCAAAACCCTAAAAAATTCTGGTAGGTTTATTGACTCCCAACATGATTAACCCTAGAATAAATGTGTGTGTTCAAATATTCTCTGTACAGCACTGCGGAATATGTGTGCGCTATATATAATTGGTAATACATCAATAATAATAATAAAATAAATAAGTTGTAATCCACGCCATGTGGTTGACATTTCTTAATATTGATTTGGTATTATTGAGTGGGTAAATTTAATATGAGCCTGCATTCAAGTATATTGTGGTTTAATCACATATTACCTACGGTCATTGGTTCAACACCAGATAAATCAATCTACAGTATTTTTTCACTATGACCAGAGGGACTCTTTTGGGAAGTCCCTAATTCTCTTGGACTGGAGGCTACATAAGCGCTATTTAAGAACCTCCTCTATTATTTACATGGTAATCATAATGATGGCGCCATTTAGAATACTTGTCACTCGGGACCAGGCTGCTTATATTACAGAGAACAGTGTGAGGGTGCTACGGGTTTGATCTATTGCATTGTTATTCCTGTTTGATATTTTCTCTGTTAGTTTGGTCTGTGTTACATCTAAGATATTAGTCTGAGACTGTCAATGCCAAAGTAAAATACAGAAAATATCATTGATCTAATGAGGGATATAAATATTTCTATTTCATTGGATTTTTAATGTTGCTCACACTGAGACAGTGCTGACTTTGTCAGCCAGACACTGTTAGCTCTGTTTAAACCTTCTGCCCTTCCCAGGTAACACCAGGACAAGAAAGCCGGCACTGTTGGTGGAGCAATGAACTCACACCGTTCTACTAATTAGGGGCTAGTTTGTTTGGTAAATATTGTCTGTAAAAATTACATTTGTAGATAGGCATTTCCAGAGCTGCCGAGAAGGGGGGGTACTAATTACCGGGGCCTGGGCTTACTGGAGGGGCCCGGTGGGGGCCCTGGTCTGACCCCCCCTTCCCATGCTGTAGGTGTGTGCTGCTGCTGTGGCCCGGGGAGGGACAGAGAGGGAAGGGGGGGTTAGACCCTACAGCAAGCCTGTGGGGGAAATAACACCCCCCCCCCCTCAACTTTAGAGTGTTTTTTTCAACCCCCCTCTAAACATTTTTTGGGCTTGGCCTAATCACGGGAGGTGGTCACGCCTCCCACGGTTAGGCCACTCCCACAATTTTTTACCAGGGCCCGGCATACCTCTCGGCTGCTCTGGGCATTTCAAATGAGAGGTTGGTAAAGGCAAGATTTGTGTGCCAGGCCTGATAAGCTTCCCCAACATCGGCTGCTTATCTAGCAAAGTGCTGCATAGTTTACATTGGTCTTCATCCAGTTCATTCAGTTTGTTTTTGACCAATTACATATAACTCATGGAATGTTTTTCAAGACTTGGCGATTGCTGTTTTGCCAGTCAGGATAATTGTGTGTGTGTGTGTGCATGTGCGTGGGCAAAGTTACATACATGTTTACTTCATAGAGTTTTCCGCTCCAAACTCCGGCATAAACCCTCCTTGCTCAAATAAATGAATAAAGAGGTTAATTGTAGAACTGTTCAGTCAATATTGAAATCCTGGCGTTAGCTTTACAGCGACAATGTCCAAATTAAAGTAACTGCCAGAATCCATGATGTAATATAGTTCACGTCTCCGTAGAATGTCAGTAATATCAGCCTACATCTGTGGTTCACATTACTGAGAGTATCTTAAAATGGAAAATGTGCCCGGGTTATGATTTCCTGGAGGTATTCATACAACTCTCACAAAACTGAATGGAGTTTGTTGGGAAACGTGTCCATGCTTCTCGCAGCTGTCGAGATTATCGTTATTAAAAAGGATTTTGTAGTTCACAGGCATTGACTAAACTACTTTTCAAGCTTTCAGACCCTTGAGCTTCATAGACTAAACTAAATATAGTCTCGTTGGAAAAAAAAGTCTGTTGAAAAAGTGGCACTTATACTGGTACGTATAATCCACCCTGGCAGTTGCTGCTGGTTTGGTCAATTGAAAGCAGCTGACGCCCATGGACACACAAATATCTCAATTTCTTAACCACAAAAGGAATTTATATTTATAGAACACTGTTTCCTTCTCTAAAAAAATACATTTTGTCGCCATTAATAATACTCATTTAATAACTTTCATACATGTTGCAAAAATAAACATTTACTGTCTGGTAAACATCGTGACTTACACATTGTTATGTAATAAGGGGGCAGAATAATTAAGCTTGGTGAAGTGGCTGGTACTTTATCACCGGCCAATCAGCTCGTAACTGTAAAGTTACAGGCCGGGGTTTAAAAATGACAGGTAGGAGCTGATTGGCCGGTGATAAAGTACCAGCCGCATTATCACTTGACTGGGCTTAATAAATCTGCTTCAATTTTCACAGACATGCCTGCCACTTGCTTTGTCACAGATGAGGGGGGGGGGTGTCAATGCGAAACGCGTAATTATGGCCCTGCTCACTGAGGCAGCTTAATATAGAGATGGTGGGGTCATGATTATGCTGTTCACTGAGAAGTCACACCTCCTTCACTAGGAAGTGAGCGGGACATGGGAGTGTGACTTGCTCACCCGGGAGTCTGGGCGACTCCCCAAAATTTGTGTGCCCACCTCTGTTTAAACTCACTGCCATTTTGTTGAATACCATTGAGTGTTTTACACACGATCAGGTGATGAAAACAAAGATTTGTGATTGTGAATGGAGATCAATGGAAGACAATGCAGTCTGTCCCGGCAATTAAAACTCAAATATTTGGAGGCAAGCTCTAGGAAGTGAGTTACATACATCCAACTTGTCTAAACATCTTACCATCTGCCAAAAATATGTAGTGCTGTCCCAAAATGAGCCTGTCAGTGCTTGCAGTGATCTCAGCATGAGACAGGTTCAGATTTATCACCAGCTACATACAGTAGCTCTGTGAGAGTGTTCAGCCACTTCAGTTCCTGCATGCAGCTGGATCAGACTGCTGTCTTAGCAACTCCTGGACAAGGGCAAGTCTACCGTGTTTTCCTGCCTCTGGATTCAGCTTATAATTTGTTACATTGGCGTTACTGTAGTTGTATGAACAGGTTAGCAAGAAGTCCAGAATGTCTTTCAGTCTGTGCGTGTAGTGTGCACTAAGCAGGGTGTGTTAGACAGTATTAGGGCTATTCCTGATTAGTATGTTTGTGAGACTGTGCAGCATTATGTGTTACAGTATGTGGATGTTTTCATATAGCGCACAACAAACAGCGACGATTGTTATGCTGTAAAGTAAGGTTGTGAGAAATGTGCTTAGACTGTCAGAGAACATGATTGAATTATTTAACAATCCTTCAGCTTTGTAGAAGAAGGATTGTATTACAGTGTTGATATGTTTATGCCTACGCACACATTGAAGGCAGCTATAGGAACTGGTGATAATGATAAGGCAGTTTGACAGATTCCACCTGTTCCATCCTGGTGAGGGGATTGGGAGCATTTAGTCCACAGCAGCGCCTCGGCAAGTTTTACATAGTAGACTTGGGCCTAATTTTGATTGGGAAGAAAAGCGAAAACACACCGTGTTACAATGCAAGGGGAGCATATACATTTACATTTTTTTCCTTGCAGAGTAAATACTATCTGCTCTTGCATGTAGACGGGTGTGGATCGTATTGTCGACTCGACAGTCATTAGGTCGACACTGTTGGGTCGACAGGGTTCTAGGTCGACATGGGTGAAGGTCGACATGGGACAAGGCAGACATGAGTTTAGGTCGACAAATGCGTTAGGTCGACATTGGTTAGGTCGACAGTTTGCGAGGTCGACATGGGTTTTATCACAAGTGATTCTTTGTAGCATATATATATATATATATATATATATATTTATAAAATCACCTTCCCTCATCTAAACATACCAGCTTGTTCCTTCTTCATGTCCTGTTACCTGTACTAATGTGGGTAAAGTTAGGTCATGCTGGGAACCTACAGTAGCTTACTCTTTCCCAAGGTTGCCCATTCCCTCCAGGGAAGGTGGGGATAGATTTAGCTTTTCCTTCCTGGCAGATTGCCATTTTCCATATTAATATTTTCTTGGGAATAACCTGATATAATATACAGTGTGTGTGTGTGTGTGTGTATGTGTGTGTGTGTGTGTGTGTGCATGTGGGCGTGTGTGTGAGGTTAAATGTGAAGAAATATTATTAAAAAGGAAATAATCCCACATGGAGAAGGAGCTGCAATAAATCGCCAGGGTCGGGGGGGGGGGGGGGGCGGGTTATTTTCGCAGATGTTACCGCTTTAAGAGATAAGGCCAGCCTCTGGGCATGCTCAGTAGTAGGAATTAAATAAATATTGTTTTCAGTAACTGGCTCGTACGGGATGCGGTCATTCGTCAGACTGCATTTAGGTCTACAGTCATTAGGTCGACCCCACTAGGTCGACTGGCAGGAAGGTCGACCTGACTTAAGGTCGACATGGGCCAAGGTCGACATGACTTAAGGTCGAATTTGCATAAAGGTCGACATGAGGAAGGTCGACTGGTCATAAGGTCGACATGGGTTTTTCACTGTTTTTTGAGCCGACATGTGCCGACAGGCGGTATTTCATGCCCTACCATCCACTAGGGCGTGGTGGGAGAATAAAATAGTGTGCCGAGCGCAGCGAGGCACCGTGCCCGAAGCATTGCGAGCGAAGCGAGCGATGCGAGGGTCCGATTCTCATTGCCAACTGTGTCCATGTCGACTGTGTCGACATTCGGATAAAAAAAACAGTGAAAAACCCATGTCGACCTTATGACCAGTCGACCTTCCTCATGTCGACCTTTATGCAAATTCGACCTTAAGTCATGTCGACCTTGGCCCATGTCGACCTTAAGTCAGGTCGACCTTCCTGCCAGTCGACCTAGTGGGGTCGACCTAATGACTGTAGACCTAAATGCAGTCTGACGAATGATCCCATTCCGCTCGTACACGGCCATGGTCACCTTAAGTCTTGCTTTTGTAACCAGCAAAATTCAGTGCACCAATAACGAGGCTGTAGACTTCCTGTCTCTCTATCTAGTCTGATATTTGCATGTGAACCATATAGCCAGAGCACTTCCATCCAGTTGGCAGGCTCATATCACAAAGCATCCTGTGTTTCTCTATGCAAATCACCGCAATGCTTCATCTTCCTCTGAAACAAACATTTTCCTAGTTTAAATCAACAGGGCAGAGTTTCCATAGATGATTGTGACCTAAGCATTAGAACTGAATGCCCTATACGCTGCCTCCTCCAGTTCCAAAAAAACAAAGTAACTTTTTTTATTTTTAAATGCAAATAAGAACAATACATAGGTTTTACCATCTTTATACTGTAGCTACACTGCCTGCATGGACACCTGCAGTCTGGCAATTACCTGACAAGCATCCCTCCCAACTTTTAAATAATTTGAATCAGGATATTTGTGGCGCACAAGAGAACGCAGTGCGGCCATGTCATGTTACTAGTTTGGTGCAGGTAGGGATGCCAATATCGGGATTGGCGGGATCCCGTTTATTAGGGCAAAAATTGTAGAGGATTCAATTCCAGGATTGGAACCTCCAATCACATTTGACTTTTTCATGCCGGGCAGCGCTGAGCAGCAGCAGTTCTCGGCTCAGTCGCTGTCTGGCAACCAGGTTGTGTGGCTGTATGGTGTGATGTTAGAGGTTATGCGGAACCTGCCTACTGTACCTCTTTATCTACCATTTCAAGGACTGTCTCACAGCAGTTATCAGCATGTCATCGAGAAGCCAATCCCAAGTATCCCGGAATACCGGGACTTAGAATGTCAATTCCAAGTCCTGGGTTTGAAAACATGGCCCATTATTGTCCTCTCTATGCGCGGGCTGCCTTTAGCGAAGGTCTGTTATGGGCACATAAGCAGAATTGCAGGAAATCCCTAGTGGTGCACATGTAGAGGTCCCAGTGTAATGATTATGGCTGTAAGTGTAGGGATAAGGGAGGTGCAGTCCTATATACAGTATGTATAAGTACTACATTTTGCCATTGCAAGGGATGTGCATGCATTTGCTGCCAAATTGCATGAAACTGCGGTCGGGCATCAGGAGTCAGAATCTTGTACTTAATTGAATCCCCCCATAATATATGCGGCATAGAATATGCATCTCCCACCATGGAAATCACTTTGCAAAGGACTATTCTTACATATCTATATTGGAAGATGTTTATTGCTGTCACCACCTTACCCAAATATCCCTGGCAGTATGCCTGTCTATAAATCACCTACAACTCAGTTTACTTTTTCGGTACTTATGTAGTATCTGGGCTGCCGATTTTTTGATTGTATGCCTTAAGTTAAGGCATACAATCAGATGCGATGCGATGCGATATCGCATCGCATCGCATACGATGCGATACGATGTGATGCGATGCGATGACCCGATTTTTCCATAGGATT
Organism: Crinia signifera; assembly: GCF_055691185.1. Taxonomy (NCBI): domain Eukaryota; kingdom Metazoa; phylum Chordata; class Amphibia; order Anura; family Myobatrachidae; genus Crinia; species Crinia signifera. The sequence goes on from NC_139224.1 coordinate 55,282,476, forward strand.
CAATGTTAAAATGGACTGAGTCCATTTCAACATGGAATTCAATGGGAAAAAGGGGTCCTTTTCATACCCCTACTATCCAAGTGGGCATGGAGTTGGATATAAACCTGTGGCGAGCGAAGCGAGCCCCGCGAGGGGACGGTATTCTGTGTCCCCTCGCGGGGCTCGCTACGCTCGCCACGCTTCGGGCTCGGTGGCTCGCTACGCTCGCCACAGGTTTATATCCAACTCCATGCCCACTTGGATAGTAGGGGTATGAAAAGGACCCCTTTTCCCATTGAATTCCATGTTGAAATGGACTCAGTCCATTTTAACATTGAATCCTATGGAAAAATCGGGTCCATCGCATCGCATCGCATCGCATCGCATGCGATTTGGTCGGGTGCGATGCGATGCGATGGACCCGATTTCAAAATCGGCAGCCCAGTTACTACATAAGTACCACTTTTTCTTCTTTGTAATGCTGGGTACACATTATACCATCCATGAATATCAATATCGTTAGCGATTTTCCCTTAAACTGCCTGGAACTCCTGCACAAAGATATATTGCATGCACACTGAATGATATCGTTAACGACAAGATAGTATGTACAGACGACAGAGGGGTTCGAAAACAACCTGTAGGAGCGCACATTGTTAATGACATAATGCATACACACTAAACGATATGCATGAAAATATCGTTATTGATATTGTGCATATCGTTTAAAGAAATTGCCTAATGTGAGGCTGGGATGCACTAAAGCAGCGGTGGGGAACCTCCGGCCCGCGGTCTGTATAGGCCCCCGCAGCAGGTCTGTTCAGCCCACCCACCTGCCCGGTGGCTGCGGAGGGAGTCAAGTACAGGGTAAATATCGCAAGAGCTACTGACCTCTTGCAAGATTTCCCCTATACTTGACTCCCTGCACAGCCGTTGGACCACACAGACCGGCAATTCTTAAACCGGAGCGCGGGACGGCTGCCGCGGGTGAATTTGTAAGCGGTTTATTTTTTTTAATATATGGCCCGCGAGGCATTTTCGCCAATACAAATGGCCCTTGGCCTCACTGTCAACACACCTCACCAGTAATTCCAGCGTCACTATCCACACTGCCTTTGTTTCTCCTGAAGTCCTGCTCCTCTTAGGTGGATAGACCATCACCACTGCAGGAACAGAACAGCGAATGGCAGATAGAAGGGCGCAGCAATGTGATCCATGCATCCATGAGCTTCCAGCCTCCAGTCCCCCGTCCCCCCCCGCCCCCGCACTCCCTGGCCCTGGAGGCTGGAAGCTCATGGATGCAGAGGTTGGAAACTCAGGGATTCAGAGGCTGGAGAGTTGGGAGGACATGTGTTGAACATGAATGAAAAGATGAGTTTTAAGGACATTTTCAATGGCTGGGGTGCTATGTATGAGTGTAGGAGGGTATTCCACAGAATGGGAGTGATACAGGAGACATCATAAATATGGTAGTGGAAACTGATGAACAGGGTGGTAGAGAAGAGGTGTTTTATAGCCAAGCAGTGTTGGTGGGAGGTAGAGTGAGGGGAAATATTAATAGCGGTTTTGTGGGTTAATGAGAGGTGAAGAAGGGGGAACAAAAGCTGGAATGATCACAATGAGAGGGGTACTGATGTTGATACTGCACTAATCATGGCAAGAGGAGAGTTCTGTAGGCAAAAGGGTAATACGATGTAGGAGAAATATGGTAAGGGGTATGATTAACTGTTTTAATATCTTCCACAGTGAGAAAGGACATGATCCTGGAAATATTAAAAGGGAAGAAGGGAGAATTAGCAGGGTTGGGAGATGGACTGAATGTGGTGGATCAATAAGAAAGCAGAGTCATGGGTGAACCAAAAAAACCTCAAAAGTAATACTTCTAAAGGATGAGATATCACTGACATCCCAGTAATGCTAAAGTTATATAGCAGAATATTAAACTATGAATGGAAACCATATACACTGCAGAATGCCACATATTCATTCAGTCAGTCTAGACTCAAAGCAACAGGGTAAGTCAGGAAACAATGCAACAATGAGATTATCTGCAAGCAGAGAGTAATCATATAACCTACAAAATAAGATTTATATGGGGGTTCTAGGGGCATATATTTCATAGGGAATGTGCTGATATGACAGTGATAAACTTTCCCATACTGTACAAAGCAATTTACTAATTTTATCGGTAAAATACAATTCTTCCCCCCCTTGAGCATGACGGCGACCACCCAAGTTTCATAAGATTCCACTGTGTTCCTTAATTGCTGTAATATGCAGTTATTAATGAGCTACAAAAAAAACACACATGAATGTTGCTATATAACCATCAGACTTAGGTCCTTATTCAGATCTGATCGCAGTACAAATTTGTTCTCAAAATGGGCAAAACCATGTGCACTGCAGGTGGGGCAGAATAATCTGCAATGAAATCCATTGTAGTCCTGATTTCATAACAATTTGTTATATTCTGTAAGACTTTAACCATTGTTCTGACTCTTTCCAGAGCTCTATGTCTTTTACAGTTGTGAGCAGTTCTGTGAATGCCGCTGGCTCACTGTGAACTTCCCAAGAACTGGTTTATCTACAGAGGACGTCACAACCAGCAGCACTGCCAGTGTAATGCATCCAAGTGCAAATGCAGCTTTGTACTCATAACAAGTGTTGCAAAACTGACAACGTGCTCTGTAAATAATGTATATAATGACTTTACAAGCTCAAATAACACCTATCATTTGTTTACATAGGCCTTTATTCAGATCTGATCGCAGTACAAATTTATTTGGAAAATGGGCAAAACCATGTGCACTGCAGGTGGGGCAGATGTAACATGTGCAGAGAGAGTTACATTTGTTTGAGTTTTTTTGTTTCTGTGCAGGGTAAATACTGGCTGCATTATTTTTACACTGCAATTTAGATTTCAGTTTCAAAACACTCCGCCCAAATGTAACTCTCTGCACATGTTACATCTGCCCCACCTGCAATGCACATGGTTTTGCCCATTTTGAGAACAAATTTTCTACTGCGATTAGATCTGAATAAGGCCCGTACTCAGATAAAAAGTGTTTTTGATGATCATTATTATTATTTGACTGCAATATCCAGTATAGTTATAGCGGAAAAGAAAATGTGAGTTTGAAGATGTTGTAAAAGCAGTAATACTATATTAAGTCTCATTGGCTCCCAGCTGCCAGTCCACTTGCTTCCAGCTCTGTGCTGATGGATCTGTTGCTTTATCAGTCTGGGACTTTATTTAGGAGGAACGCTCACATTCCAGGGCTCAGCTGTTGGAAGAACTGTAGGAGGCTTCGAGGAATGTTCCTCTATTCCAGAATTAGCTTCCACTCTGAGCTTTAATTCTAAAATGAGAGAATGGGGAAGCTCATTAGACTGATTTTTTAATTCCTGGCAGCTGAAGGGTTTTATGGTATACGTGTGTACTGCGATAATGAAGAAATAACCCTTAGCCTTAATATTTCATACGATTCTGTTTCTGAAGCAGGCTTGCAGACGTTTTGGAGTCTTGATTACACTTGCTGGCAACTCCCGCTAAGACTAGACCTGCTGTCAGATTGCAGAGTTTTCTATGAAATGAGCTCTGTGTTGGGTGTCTGGGATTTTAATGATTTAACCATATGAGCTAGAATGGAAATATTTTTCTTGCTGTCTTTATTCATAAGTTGCTGGCACAGTATTTAATCTGTTTATGCTATAGCTCAGCCTCAGCTCCTGCTGATAAATTAGTCTAGCAGAATAACAGCATATATATCATTATATGGCCCGTCTTTCATTTTAGTTGTTATATGCACATTGATCTAGAAGGGGAATTAAGAATCACTGTACTTTTCTACAATATCTACATTGAAGGCATGGGCTCCTTAGTTACCCACCTTAGACATGTTTCTCCCTAAAGATTTGTCATCTCATTTCTTATCTCAGTTTAATAAGGGGAATATGTCCCGGTGGTACCAATATACAGTACAATTACAAATAGTCAAAGAGGGAAATTAACTTAGCAGCGCAAATAAGATTTACCCATTGTTTTTCTGATGAAGTTTGGGAATATATTTTTTCTAATACCCCTTTACACATCGCAAATGTGCGGTCCCACCTGAGATTTGGACATGGGTCCATCCTGTGAGCAAACCGGCATTTGCTCTGTTTGCTACTCACACGGCTTATTGCTGGGTTGGTGATGTCATCTGGGGGGCAGAGCGGCGGCGTGTCATGCGGGGATGGAGGCAGCACTGAGCTGATGCTGCTGCTGCCTCCATAGAAGTGAACAGGACCTGGGTCGCTCGACTTGGGTTACCCATTCAGGCTACCCAGCAACCAGGGTCTGAACTGGGAATAACACTGCTTTTATCTCGGGTCGAGTTGCTGGACCCGGGATATTTAACATACAGGATATTTTTGTGGTGTGAATAGGGTATTAAGGGTAAGGGTATGTACTACAAGTTGACTCAGGGGGCTTACTTACCCCAGAGCGACAGCATGATATGGCCTGATTTGATTCACAATTGGTGGAAGAATTGCGGGTTAGTGGGCGATATTTTTCATATTTTTTGGATGTGTCGGGCGCTTTGGTGTGCAGTGTTTCTCGTTGCTTCTAGAGTGCTAGTAAAAGATGTACAAGTAGACCCTCTTCGTCCCTATTTTATTATTTCCCTGGTAAGTTATCTTCCGGGGACACAAATATTTTGAGTCATTGCCTAATTATGCAAATTAGCTGCGATACCTAGTATTGCGACAATTGAATAAAATGTCCATAAGCATTTGGTCTTTGAAACGGATGACTGATCTATTCTTCATCGGCTTCTTCTACTATAGCGTCACAGCCGTGCGAATAGGGGGAAATCCATTAGTAATCACTCACCATCGAATGGTTTAATAATTTCCCCAAATATTGCAGATCAGCTTATGAAACTCTTTTGGGGGTAAGGATGCAAACACAGAAATGCATTTCCCCATTGGGCGGAATAATAATAACAGATACTTCAGGTCACATGGTCAAGGAATCTACATCCACATAATGTTCATTTACACATAAATGAATAACCAAATGATAATTTAAGGTGTGTATATTTGGCCGCTGTGACCCGGCAGGGTGGGAGGGTTGGCGCGCGTGTGCGTGTGGCAATGCTGCATTGATCAGATCGAAGCAGAAATAGACTTGCCTGCACAGTCTATTTCTGCTTTCGATCCCGATGCCTTGGGGCCACGCATGGGATCGAATCTGGATCGAATGTGGCGGTACATGTGCGATTCAGGGTAACTTTCTATTCAGTTTGGACTATTTAGTCCAAATCGAATAGAAAGTGGCCCTGAATCGAACCGTATGTACACAGCATTAAATATATAAATATTTCCTCTGTCCTGTGTTAGTGATGATGTCATAGCTGTGATGCACTGTAGTGCTGCAGGTGGTGTCAGTTACTATGGTTTTACTTGACCAATGAATGACTTGGCATTCTCTAGCTATGCTGCTTTGTCACAGTTGAGATGTACAATTGAAGTCCATATGCTCCATTTTCCCCTGGCAGTGGCTTAAATAGGTTTTGCTTTTACTTTTAGTATTTATTTGATACTGTTTTTGTTAAGATTAGCTTGTTTACAATAAACACAGAGCACATATCAGCGTTTATACAGGGAGTATTGTAGCACTACATATTGAGGAATATTAGGCAAGCGTGCAGCTTTTGCAGTCAGCTTCATTTCACAGCTCAGTGGAATATAATGCAGATGATCAGATATTCACAGCACGCCAAGTGCCAGCAAGTAGTGATTCATGCAAGTGCAGCGGAGGCTGGCAGCAGCAGTACTTTGTCATGACTGTGGGGGGCACTGCGCCTAAAGGCAACTTTCTTCATTCTATTTTCCACATTCAATTCTTATAGTTAAACTTTTATTTCTTCATGACATTCAGTACTGTGTAAGGTACTTGTGTAGTTTCATGGCGGCAGGCTACGCTACGTTTTCAGCGTAGCCCAATGGCTGCCTAGCGTAGTCAGCGTAGTGACTCCGCGGCAGCGTAGTGTCCCCGTCAGGCAGCTACTCACCGTAGTGTCCCTGGGAGCTGCAGCTCGGTTCCCGGCATCCATGCCGAGCCTAGTGAGCGCCTCTCACACAGCGCCGGTAACTGCCCTGGCGGTCACCGGCGGAGAGGGGATCATGCGGGCGCCGGCGGAGAGGCGCTCCATCTGTCTGATACACAGGAGCGTCTCTGACGCTTATGCGTCTCAGTAATGATTGCCGCAGGATACAGCAATCCTGCGGAGAGGGTTAAGGGTTCGGTAGCAGGGTTGTGCGGTGCAATAAAGGACACATTTGCCAGTGCTCCATGTTACATACTGCCTCCATTTCAAACCTCCACTATCTATGCCAGCCCGAAGCGTGATGAGCGTAGCGAGCCCCGCGGTACGCGTCCTCCCAACTTGTTCATCCCCCCACTATCCACGACGGCATGGAGTTGAATCTATAAAGTGTGGCAAGCGCACGCGGATTACTTGACGTGTATTATATATTTATTTATTGAGTATCTGGATAATGTCTTAAACGTATTTCTTTGTATGTTATGCTCACTGACTCCTATATACATAGCAGGTGCCACCCTAAGGTGTATTGGGGGGAGTTCAAAGGAAAGCAGATGTGATACATCGGGGGGGCTAGAAAGCACCCGCTAAGTGATGATCCGACTCTGAGTCATGTTATGTGCTGCACATAAGATCTACAGGCGCTGATCCGATACACACAAGAACGCAGCCAGTATTTGCTCTGTCCAGAAACAAAATAGCTCCCCCAAATGTAACTCTGCACATGTTACATTTGCCCCACCTGCAGTGCACATGGTTTTTCACATTTGAGAAAGATATGGCTTTTGCAATCAACTCTGAATCAGAAAATTGTAAATATTACAATTTATTAAAAATAACCTATTTAAAATGTACTAAAATAAAATGTAATAATTGCAGTAAAAGTCGGCAAGAGGCTTGTCAATGCTGTTTAGGGGCAGGGAAGAGGCCAAGATCCCCGTCATTGAACGGAGATTTCCTGGCCTCTAAAATGGGTGAATTCTGCATCCCCATGGGTCTGATGAATCCTGGGATGCAGCAGCGATAGTCACTGACCACATCTGAATCGGGTCCATTGTCTGGTTCACATTACCTAGGAGAGAGTCTGTAAACAACTTGCCCGCAATGCCAGTAGATCAGCTTGGCCTCCTAGTAGACATTCATATTGCACCACGCTCTCCTGCCTGCCATCTTACTGCTGACATAAGAAGGCCCAGCACTGTGGTTCCATCTAAGATGTGATTAGAGCTATACCAATCAATGTGTTGCGATTTTCATGCAGTTGTAAAACGGAATGCAACCACAGGGGTGCAGACGCATTAACGCCAAGAGCATGGACCATACGGCCTGCAGCTGTTTATGCATGAATGGACATGTTCACTAATATATTCATTGAAATATCTCACCCTACAAGATGAAATGTTGTTGTTGCATTCATCTGCATAATCATTGTAGCATAGAATGCTGGAAAACAGAAACATATTATTATTTAAGACCCTTTGCAAATTTTCATCTCATAACTAACATTTATCACTAACAGCTATTTGCGCCAATAAAATAAATATTAGATCTAATTTCTTTTGATGCCTGGATAGCTGGTGAAATAAGCAGATGCCCCATAGAAAGATTACACTGCTATGTTTTATTTCATAAAAAGAGTTGTAAGTAGCAGAGGGATCTGGAGAGATCCCTCTTCACACTAAAATAACTATCTTTCCATCAGAAAGATCAGCTACAGTGGCCTATGTATAATTGGTGCACCCATTTTTAATACCTACTTGTCCGGAGTCCTGCGATGAAGGCAGCAGCGCCACTGGAATCTTTTCTCAGGTGTGCGCAACTGCTGCGCTCTAATGCTCAGACTCTAATGCGCTGCGGGTAGGGATGCTGTGGCCAGAAGAGGAGGGGTCAGAACGGAGGAGGCTGCACACAAGCCTCCTCCTCTCTTAAAGTGCCGCTGATCAGCTAATAACATCTGCAGACGTTATCGGAGATCATTTTTGGGATACGGTCGTATTGTCGACCCAACTTAGATCAACACCGTTGGGTCCACAGGCAACAAGGTCGACAGGGTTCTAGGTCGACATGGATGAAGGTCGACAGGTGTCTAGGTTGACATGGTTTTAGGTCGACAAATTCGTTAGGTCGAAATGGGTTAGGTCGACAGGTCGCGAGGTCGACATGGTTTTTTTCACTGTTTTTTTTTACCCAAATGTCCACACAGTCGACATGGACACAGTTGGAACATACTGTAGCTCCCAACTTTGAAGACTGCTGGGACATATTTGTGTGCCCCTGATTTTGTCACTGTGGGAGCATGCACAGTGCTCTGCGAGTCCCTCTCTCACATGGATAGATGCTGTGCACATGTGCACAGCATCTATCCACAGCTGCTCTGCTCATTCTATTTTCCACATGTAATTCTTATAGTTAAACTGCCAGGTACCATAAATAGAGGGCAAATCCAAGAGGTACATCTACTAAGATGGGAGTTCCATTGAAGATGAGATGTTGCCCATACCAACCAAACCAATCCTGTCTATTATTTTCAAGAAGGTGCTAAATAAATTAAAAGTAGAATCTGATTGGTTGCTATGGGCAACATCCCATCTTCAATAGGACACCTATCTAAGTATATTTTCCCCATAGTATTGTGACAAGAAATTACATACACTGGATAACATACGGTCCTGGTCTTTATTTTGTAGCAAGTAAACACCATGCCAGGTAAACAGCATAGGCAAGGCTGGTGACATCCACCGACAGACACTGCTGCACGCAAGTGAGACAGCGGGACAATATTAAAAAACAGGACTATCCCACACACCTCCTCCCCCCACCGCACCCGCATCACTGGCTCATTTAATTGGAAACACCCAGTCTTTTTTTGGGAACGTCCATGAAACACTGGGCGTTCACATGGGCGCGACCCTTCACCACCGCCCCATGTCCCCACTGCTAGGTGTGAACAGGACGGCAAAATAGCAGTACAAATGCACATACACTCGCCATCTCTCCCCTGCGCGAACTTGCAGCGGAGCGAGGCAATTAGAATAACCCCCAATGTGTGTTGCAGTCTGGTCAGGGAGGAGCTTAAAGTATTATTTTTTCTGTATTTTATTTTAAGGGTGCTTAGCCACACCTCCCGTGATTAGGACACACCCCAGAGAAATACCTGGGCCCAGCTAGGCTCTCTACTGCCCTGTCTGCAAGTGAATGAGCCATTAAATGCCTAGCCCGTAATGTATGATATCACCAAGTTACCTGTAACAAAGCTCATATCAGTACAGGGCCTGGCTTGTGTGCAATGCGAGGTAGCTCTTGTGTACATAACGCTGATGACAGCCTCTTCTGTGTATGTGACTGATGCTACTACTGTGTATAGTTATTGTGGCCGCAGCATCACAGAGTGAAAGATGGAGAGAGTGTAGAGTGAGTATGACAGGAAAGGGGTCATGGGAGAACAGGATTGTCCATGAATGCATATAAAGAGAATGTGAGGGTGAATATGCAGCTATAAATAGACACTGTAGCAATCCACTGGTTGTCCATCTCTTTATTGTACGCTATAATGTAATTTTTATTATATGTAATAAAGATATGTTAAGCCTCCGGGAGCTCTTTAGTTTTTAAAGGTATCAGTTTGGTTCATTTCCTTTTTTCCTGGTTCACTGGAAGCAGAACACTTGCCTAGGTGTGTAAATTGATGATTGTTACACTTTATGTTGCGTTGTCCCCGGTCTCCACCAGAGAGTGAGACAGTCAGTGCACAGAAAGTCTGTCCTAGTAATGTTTTCTTGGAGAAAAATTATATATTCTGTATCTTGAGAGTGATGAAAGAATTAAATATTTTTCTGAAGTTTTCATTATCAGGCTGTGAGATTCCCGTGGGCGCTTTAGCTCCGAAATGAGAATTCAGCCAAGAGGAAAGACATAAATCTGAGATAGTTTTCAGGGAAACTGGAAGCCTTGCAGAGTTACTATCATTCTCTAGTCTGGCATTTAATATCTCTATTATTACCAGCGCGGGGTGCTGTGTACAGTGCAACGCAGGAACACATGGCCGCCACCTTTATGACTGTTCTAAGTCATGAAATTCATTCAGTTACATTTTAAATACAAAGCTTTGTTTTTATTGTAGCACTAAGAATGTACTAAACTAATCCGTGTTATCGCATCAGGCTTTTTATATTAAATTACATTTGATATAATTTATTTATTAACAGTTTCTTATATAGCGCACACATATTCTGCAGCGCTTTACAGAGAATATTTGAACATTCACATCAGTCCCTGCCCTAGTGGAGCTTACAATCTATATTCCCTACCACATGTACACACGCACATACTAGGGTTAAGTTTTGTTGGGAGCCAATTAGCTTACCAGTATATTTTTGGATTGTGGTAGGAAACCCACGCAAATACGGGGAGAATATACAAACTCCGCACAGTTATTTCACAGGGCTATTTCACGCCCAAAGTCGTGCCGTGCAAAGTAGTTGTCAATGGACACTATTGTGTCCATTGACATGGGACGGCCAAGGCCCGGCCGTCCGGTTGCAGCCGGATCCCACCACTGGAAGGGACGGCTCCCGGGCTGTGGCCATCCCCATCATTCTAAACTTCTTAGTGCGGCATGGCTTCCTGGCTGTGCAGGATTTCGCCATCCAGCAGGAGCCGGAGTGTGTGAAATAGCCCTTAGAGCCTTGGTGGAAATCGAACCCATGACCTCAGCGCTGTGAGGCAGTAATGCTAACCATTACGCCATCCGTACTGATATCATTTATATTCAATAGGTCCAATGTGCATATGATCGGGCCTGCATCAATGTTGCAGAACCTTTCATATAAATGGCGAGATAGGAACATATTTATTAATTGTCAGGTTATAGACCCTATAATTACTTATTCTCATCATGACAATAAGAAATTATTAAAGCCTACCATTTAAACATAGGCAGTGACAAGGGACGAAGTAGGAACCAGTTCTTACCCGTTTTCCACTATGCAAGCTGGGTCACATTAGGGATTTTGTACCTAGGTGGCTTGCAAACCCTTTCCAGTAGTGATGCGGAGCTGGGGGCGGTGCTGGGAGATGAGAGGAGCAGCTGCTTTTGCATTGCAGTGAATGGGACCTGGGTCCACTACCCATGGATCCGGGAGCATTCCAGGATCAGCCCATGTAATTACCCAGGTTGGATTCCTGTGTCAACCTGGGATTAGCCATTTACACTAGCAAAAAACCCAGGTCGATGCCCATCCCAGCACAAACTCCTGGGTTATTTTTGCAAGTGGAAAAGGGGGATAAATGTCATCAATGTATTTTCTGCTGTAGTCGACATATGTGAAGTCCCAGGAATGTATGAGTGGCCATTGGCTACTATTGGCTATCTAAACAAGGTATTATCTAACATGGCCAAGCTCATTTAGTAAATGAATAAATAGCAGGCCCCATAGAAACTGTTGCAGATATCTTCCAGGGATAGTTTAAAATTGCCGTTATCAAATACAAGTGTTTATCTGGGTCTGGAAGCGGAGGTGGTAGTGGTAGTAGTGGTGGTGGTGGTGGCCGGGGGGGGGGGGGGTATCCTACTAATTTTCCTTGATAATTAGTGTGGTGATGAGTACATAAGTAGCAATCGCTGCAGAAATGAAAAGTCTTGTTTCACCCTAATTTAACAGGAATGTTTAAGTTTTCCTAGAGAGCTGACACTGTGTATGTGTGACTAGGGTTCACTAGTTTGTACATACACAGCAGCCTGCAGACATTGAACTGAAGTATTCACATGAACTTTCAATAAGGAAAAAAATATATATATATATATATATTAGTTTTATATATGTTCTACCTTTCTATTTACTTTTTGCTCTATCTTTCCAGCTACCTAGCTTTAAATTTATATATGTATACACTTGATCAATGCCGTTACTCAGAGGCTCCACAGCAGGTGAATAATCACTCCCGCTTTACTACAACATGTAAGTGGCTTAGGCACACTTTCATCGAGGACCTTGACTCCATTGATCAAGTTTGTACCTATTGGATGTAACTAATCCTCTTATAGAGGGCAACGGGGCAAGTCATTTACCAAGGGCTAAGCGAGTGCCACAATCCATTCTCTGCTAGAAACATGATTACGTCAACTAGGGCTCGAGACTGCCCCCTGCTGTCACTATATGTACTTAATTGGGCTGTACTGCCATATTCTTTGATGTAAGTATTCTACGTCCATACTGCGATGGCACCTTTGTTTTTTTTTTCAATTTCCAAGGCTGCTGTAGTAATGAAGATGAAAAGATTTGGTTATAAGGGAAGTACAGGATGAAAGACATTTCTGTAATGGGGTAATCCATAATGGATCAATATTATGCAGGCGAGGGCATCAAATAGCTTCTTCGCCCTCCGAAATACATTTGCAAAACATCAATGAGCGTGATCTCTTACAAATCTATATCAGAAAACAAAACCTTGTATAAAAGCAATTATTAGAAGCGAGCAGGCGTCACAATGGCATGTGCGTACATAAAGCCTGTAGAGTCTCCTGCCACAGGTAACACATGCTGCCGAAGCTTGTTATTATGGCTATGAGGACAACTCATTTCTCTACTTGCAGACACACAACATCTAGAACTGAACTGAGATGCCGTTCTAGGGTAAGAATGCCTGATCTTGTAGGTCCATGTATGGACCCCCCTGGATTGCTGCAGCTATCCCTAGAGTGTTACTTATTCTTGGTGATTTCGTAACTGAGGGGTAGATGTATGAAGCAGTGATAAGGGAGAAGTGATAAAGTGCCTGGTACTTTATCACCGGCCAATCAGCTCCTGACTGTTAAGATACAGGCTGGCTTTCAAAAGGGAATGTTAGGAGCTGATTGGCTGGTGATAAAGTACCAGGCACTTTATCACTTCTCCTCCCTTCACGCAAGAGCTCGCATCGTTAACGATATTGAGTGTACAAACTAGACGATATTGTGAACAATATCGCTCAGAATGCCCTTTCCGGCTTTATGAATATCCAATTTTTTTATTTTTAAACGTTTGTACAGATGTGTCTTCATATAGTTCTTTTCTGTAGCCGCGGCAAACAGCCCTCTGTCACTTACCGTGAGACTCCGCTAGTGTTGGATGTCTTTGCGGATAATGCTACTTAATCACAACGTGATGCGACCAGGATGCAACAAGTAGATTGTGCTGATTCATTTGATGTGCGACACTTGCTGGATCTCAAACTTCTAGTGGCCTTTGAGCGAGGGAGGGTGGTTGTCAAAATCTGTGTGCGGCGAGGCAGCATTCCCTACCTTCCTCTAAGCCTGGTGCCAGACAGCGAATGGCTGTCATCACTCTGATTGGTGCATAGCCCTTCACGGTATGGAAACATGTGGAGAGATGGCACGCGACTGCAGGAGGGGCAAATTATGATTTTGCATACTTGGGTTTTGTGAATGGGTGTATATAGGCTCCAGTGCATTGCTTTTCCAAGTGCCTACTATGCTGGTAAGATGGCCCTGCCAGCGTGAAATAACTGTCCATACAGTGTATAGCTGCAGTGTATATCAGTGATGGCTAACCTTGACACTCCAGCTGTTGTTGAACTACACATCCCAGCATGCCCTGCTACAGTTTTACTATTTGGCCATGCTGAAACTGATGCAGGGAATGCTGGGATGTGTAGTTCAACAACAGCTGGAGTGTCAAGGTGTCACTGGTGTATATAGTTCCAGTACCTCTGCTGCTTTTCTCCCGTAGCCCAGATGCACTAAGCTTCAAAAGTGATAGAGAGTGATCAACAACCAGCCAATCAGCTCCTGCCTGACATTTTTCAAACACAGTCTGTGACATAGCAGGTAGGAGCGGATTGGCTGGCTGTTTATCACTCTCCATTTTATCGCTTTTGAAGCTTAGTGCATCTGGTTCTTAATCTCACTGTATATGAAGTCTCCAGTTGAGGCTGTGACTGCTGTACATTACACTTTATTATAGGCACATCTGGTGGTTTCAGTTTAGTTAAACATATAACATTAGCTTCATGATTTGTTTGTGTAATATTGATTACAGGAAATATCACTTAATATAACTCACGTGTTTGTTTTCATGATAGTATTTCTTTAAGGCTTAAAGCAACTTTTATTAGTTCATCGTTGTAGTCCGTACTTTGACCTCAGGATAAGACTTTCATACAGTAACCGTCTCCTAACGCACCCAATACCTTCCTTCTGTGTGTGGCAGAGAAGTAAATCAGAAATGCATTCTAGTTCATATTCATGTATCAGGTAATTTGATATTCCCCATTTGATATTCTTCTTAAGGTATATAGTCTCTAAACGAATCTCTGATAGTAAAAGTGTGGCGCCATTTGTTTAATCAAACCTGGGAGGGATAAACAGATTGGATGTAAACATTGCAAAGCCTTGCTCAGGATTTCTAAGGACTGTTTATGCTTAAGCCGCTTGCCATGCATGCATTATAAAGGAAGCGATTTTGTTGTTACTCAGACCTAAGGATGCCTGTTTTCTTTATTTGTATCTAGTGTTGAAGGGGAGGTCCCTGGAAGTGAGACAGGCGCATCCTTAGACAGCTCATCAAGTTATCACCAAGGAGCAATAACGCACAGCTCATCAATAAGTCCTGACCGGTACGACCATCCTTCCTACGGGCTTTATTCTGTGTCCCCGGGACAGAGGTCGCGAAGGCCAAAGCTACAGCATTCCACGTCTATTCTGCGCAAGCAAGCTGAGGAGGAGGCCATTAAACGCTCCAGATCACTATCTGAGAGCTATGAGCTGTCTTCAGACCTACAGGACAAGCAGGTAATACACATTTAACGAGGGGAAAGTATACATGAATGACATTCAGTACACAAAAAAATATATATATTCTTATCCATTCAGTCTCTTTTAATTTTATCCTAACACTAGTAACTAACTAACACTAACACATGGCTACAGATAATCCATTGCTTGTTAAAAATATCACCTTGTACTTTGTCCTTACTTTAGTGGTACAGATGTGTCCACATGCATCAGTGGTCGTGGAACCGGGGTAAATTACATCAAATGGGCAAATAATGAAATTCCTGGGGGTAATGGACAGTCGCGCTGCCGAGACACAGCTGGACATGCATATGAATCTATCTGCATGCCCTGCTGTGCCTCGGGAGTGTGACCGTCCATTACCCCCAGGAAGCTCCAGGATTGTTGGCTTCGGCATGCACAGCGCTGCAGGGATGCGCCCATGCCCACATAAGCAGTGACTCGGCTCATGCGCAGTTGCGCTAGGAGATGCTGGCAGCAGTGTCTTCGGCGCCATTTCATAATCAGAAATATATGATTTCCTTGATTTCAAATTAAGGGGTAACATCGGCATATCTAAATATATTTTGGGGTAAAACAGTTCCTTGACCCCTGACGTACATCTATCCTCCATTCGATTCTAGTCACGTTACAGATATGGCATGAGCTTTGCGTGACTCTGTATT
The DNA here is from genome assembly GCF_055691185.1 of Crinia signifera. NCBI lineage: Eukaryota > Metazoa > Chordata > Amphibia > Anura > Myobatrachidae > Crinia > Crinia signifera. The sequence goes on from NC_139224.1 coordinate 55,298,003, forward strand.
GCCAGGTAGTTTTTTTGCAACGTGAAATTAGTATTTTCCTGTAAAAAAGTGTAACGTCGCATTTTGTATGCAGATACAGCTGCAGTCACACCCGGAATATAAGCATGCTGCATATCAGTAGAAGGTGTTTGTGCCTCCGTTTTGCAAAAAAATAATGATATTTGATGAAAAAGTTGCAAAAAAGGCTCTGGCGCTACCGAGTTGCATCATGGCACAGTGCTACTAAAAGCGGTGTTTACTGTGAAAGGAGGCTAGATGTACATGGACACATCTGTATATGAAATCATATAAAAGAAGATTCATGAACTATAAGAAAACATCCGTGCAGAATAATGAACATTGCATGCAACTCGATATTGACGCAATAAGAGCTTTGCTAAAATTCTACAGGTTATGCTCTAATTCATGCATGTCCAAACTATGGCCCTCCAGCTGTTGTGAAACTACAAGTCCCATCATGCCTTGCCTCAGTTTTGCTATTAGGGAATGCTAAAAGTATGGCAAGGCATGCTGGGATGTGTAGTTTTACAACAGCTGGAGGGCCATAGTTTGGACATGCCTGACCTAATTGTTTTATTTCCTAGTTCTGTTAGCAGCAATTTATTGCTGCGATCGAGAGTAATGTGCAGCCCTTTTGAAGGACCACCTAGTGCTACCTTTGAACTGTAGCACTAGCATGTTGCCTATCACATAATAATGTGTATAATGTGTATTGGGATTCGCTAAAAATTTAGTATTTATTGTATTCATTGTGTTGTCCACGTGGTGCCTGCCTACAGCCAAAAACTTGGCTATGAATAGCTTCAGGTCATGCTTACCTACATTAAAAATGTCCTCTCTGGGGGAAGTCTGGAGAGGAGATGAATCTAGTCATGAGGCCCCACCCCCAATGCTGCGATTGAAGGTCCTGCAGGCTCTGGGATTCCTCTGTTAATCTCCTTATCGTGCCTGCTTCACCTGAAAGTGGGTAGGATGCAGGAGATACAGGCATTCTTCCATGGGTACAGGGGACTGCCTGAAACATAGGGAGTGTCCCGCAGTGTGCTGAGAGTATGCAAGTATGCTTTAGGTTATTTCTGTTAGAGGAAGTATGCAAATAGCATGGGGTACAAAACACAGAAATATTCGTTTTGGAAAAGGGGGATTGGAGGAACCTCTCATGGGGCGCAGTACATAATATACATCAAATGGAAAATAAAAATGAAATAAACAATAAAGATTGCAGTCCACACAAATATTAGTACAGCTTCACACAAATATTAGTAACTTAGGGGTAGATGAATGAAGCGGTGATAAGGGAAGAGAAGTGATAAAGTGCCTGGTACATAAGTAAGTATTGCTACAGTATTGCCTTTATCTAGCCTTGCCTTCCACAGTTATTCCACTGCCTTGCATTATAAATGTTGTTGCTAGGCTAATGCAGTTCTGTACTGAGACTGTTTCGGGCTTTTAAGCCCTTTATCGAGACAAATCATGAATATATATATATATATATATATATATATATATATATATAAAATGTGCTGGGCGGCGGCACTTGGAAAGGAAGACAGGACAGCAGGCAATTGGGGTGCCGACGTTTCAAAGTCCGCAGGCTTTTTTATCGACGTTCACCAGCACCTTGATAAAAAAGCCTGCGGGCTTTGAAACATCGGCACCCCAATTGCCTGCTGTCCTGTCTTCCTTTCCGAGGGCCGCCACCCAGCACATACATACAGAGGGTGACCCCGTTCACCTTTCTCCAGGAGGGCACCGGATTTACAATTCTATACCTGCACCACGAACAGGAGTGCCATCCCCAGGATCTCCATATATATATATATATATATATATATATATATTTAAAGTTCACTAATACAGTGACCAGAACGATCTCTATGGCAGTCCATTCCTTGGTGTCTCATTGGTAATACTCATTCCCGATGGTGAATAGTTGACACTCTCAGCTGTACTGTTTCAGCCACTCAGCCTATGTCTCATGCTGGTCCATATGCATCTTCATTCGGAATGTGGATATTTTGCCAACAGAATTCTATTGCGACCATACTGTACATTCATCTTAATGCATAAACATCAAATAACCCCATTATTTTCTATCCACCAGTGAAACTGTCATTACTAGTACTGGCGCATTAAGGCGCACCGGAAATTTAGAGATCTGTCTGAAATAGATGTCCTGTCTTCATGCACAGGACTCAGATTAGGACTCAGCTCCTTCTATATGTCAGCAACACTCAAGAAAGTTTTCTACCGCGCATGCAATCAGCTGCTGCCCAATTGACACTGGTTTGCACGTTTCATGTATAGAGAGAAATACAATATCTGACTGACCCTAAATCCTCTGGGTCAGGCAACAGGTGAACTAGAAAGGAGTGAATTTCGGACTTTGGAGATAGAACTGCACAACATTCACTTTTCTGTGTTTCCTTTTAGGTGGAAATGCTGGAGCGCAAATATGGAGGCCGTCTCGTAACCAGACATGCTGCGCGCACTATACAAACAGCGTTCCGGCAATATCAGATGAACAAGAATTTTGAGAGGCTTCGAAGTTCCATGTCAGAAAATCGCATGTCCAGACGGATTGTGTTGTCCAATATGAGAATGCAGTTCTCCTTTGAAGGACCAGAGAAAGTACACAGTTCATATTTTGAAGGAAAGCAGGTGTCCTTGTCTAATGATGGGGCAAAACTAGGGCACCGTCTTGTACAATCTGATTGTGGGGATCTTAGCGAGCAGACATCCCTAAAATCTCCTGCCGCGTCCAGTGACTTTGCTGATGCTATCACAGAACTGGAAGATGCCTTCTCCAGGCAAGTTAAATCCCTTGCCGAATCCATTGATGATGCTTTAAATTGCCGTAGTTTACATGGTGATGAGGTGCAAGCCTCTGAAAAAGTTAGAGGTCGGGAACTGGAAAGAAGTAGCCAGATTAAACCTGCACATAATCTGGATCACAGGAAACTCGATGAAATGACTGCATCTTATAGCGATGTCACGCTCTATATTGATGAGGAAGAGCTCTCTCCTCCTCTTCCTCTATCCCAGTCTGTGGACAGGCCATCCAGCACTGAATCAGATTTGAGACTTAGATCAAGGAACTCTTCTCAAGAGTATTGGTCCATGACCCACAAGGACGATAAGTTAGATACTGATACCAGCTGTCGAAGCACCCCATCACTGGACTGTCAGGACCACAGATCAAGAATAGATCATCTCCCTTTACTCACTATTGAGCCCCCAAGTGACAGTTCAGTAGACCTTAGCGATCGTTCTGAAAGAGGATCTGTAAAAAGGCAAAATGTGTATGAAAGAGCTATCCATAGCCAGCAAGGAAGTCCCAAACATATTCCCCATATTCCAACCAAAATAGTCACTAGGGACGATGAACAATCCCGTCATCGGCCAAGGCCTATTGATGCACAGCTGATAATTAATGGCACCGTAAACCGGCAAAGTAAATCTGAATCGGATTATTCAGATGGTGACAATGATAGCATAAATAGTACTTCTAACTCCAATGATACCATAAACTGTAGCTCAGAGTCTTCAAGAGATAGTCTTCGGGAGCAGACCCTAAGCAAACAGACGTATCACAAAGAGACCCGGAACAGCTGGGATTCACCCGCATTCAGTAATGATGTCATCAGGAAACGACATTATAGGATCGGGCTAAATCTTTTCAATAAGTGAGTATACATGATGCACATTTTGATGTACTATTCTAACCACCTACCATGATTAATGTAAATAACCCGCTGAATGTAGCGAAAAGTAGATTCTGATTGGTTGCTACGTATGTGAAACATCCCATCTTCAATAGAACTACCATCTTAGTAAATAAACCCAAAATATTCTAGACATGTACACATCTACCCATATATATATTTTTAACTATTTTACTTTAACAATCATGTGTTTGGCTTGTAATTAGGCATCAGGTAACTGCCCCCCCCCCCCCCCCCCTCTCTTTTTTCAGTCACACCCTGTATAGCACATGACATAATTCCTTGTGATTTATTTATTTATGACTTATTATCAGTTATTTATAGCACACACATATTCCACAGCGCTGTACATAGCATATTTGAACATTCACATCAGTCACTGCCCCAGTGGAGCGTACAATCTATATTCCCAACCACATGTACATGCACACACAGACATTCTTGAATTTGTTGTAACAATTAACTTCCCAGTATATTTTTGAATTGTGGAAGGAAATAGGATGGCAAAAGCAATGGTCGACACATGAAAGGTGGACATGAGTTTTTCACATTTTCACCATACTTTACCATACATGTGAATTACTTTTGGGAATGGTAAGGTGCACATGAGGCACCTGACCCAAAGCATGGCGAGCGAAGCGGCCCATGTGAGCGGACTCAGTACACTGATTTGAGGTCCATGTGCTGCAATTTACAAATTGACACAAATGTGAAAAACCCAATGTTGACCTTTTTACAGTATGTGTCAACCATCTCTGTGTCAATGTTTTGGTTGGCTCTATACACTCTCAACCCACGTCACCGGGCCATTTGCATGGGAATGCCCTGTTTTATGGGAACACCCCTGAAATGCTGGGCATTCCCATGGGCTCTGCCCCCCTCCTGCACTACTAGGTGCGGCACAGCATGTGCAGATGCTAACAATCGATTGAACCAGAATAACCCCATGTATGTAAAGGTGCCCCTATACGGTGCGCTGCGCACCGTGTGTTTTAAATTAGATTGCATCGCATCTAGTGCAAAAAGTACAGTATAGGCAGCACATACTTTATGTGCTGTGCGATGGGGTGTGCGCAGGAGTGTGCATCGCATCGCACCCGATCCTCGCACCGTGTATGGGCATAAGAGTTATGCAAAGTGAAACAAACTTATCAAGTTGGTGTTTCCTTTAGATCTTTTCTTTATTCAAAATAAATAATAACAATTACCTGTGTTAAGGGTTCGAATCAGACCTGCTCGCTGGGCTGCAAGCTTTCGGAGGCCAGTGAGCAGGTAAAGGCCACCTGAGTGATATCCTGCCCGTGTGCATGGCTGTGAATCCGGTTGCAGCTGTGCAAACAGGGGGAAATCCATTCGGAATCACTCACCATTGAATGGATTCGACCCTGTTCGCAAGCGCCGAGTAAGTCTAGACTCACTCCGTGCTGCGATGGCCGTGGGGAGAAGGAGGCCGCTGATGACGTCAGCTGACCTACGTCCCACCCAACGGCTGTGGAACACCTGCATTTTCTGGGGCACTCCAGAAAACTCTGCGTTACTGCCCCCAAAAGGTTGCAGCGTGTCAATCACCCTGCAGGCAGCCAGTGAAGGTCCCCCCCAGGTAAACCGCATGGGGACCAGCGTAGTATAAAAAAATAAAAATATATTCCCAAATCCAAATGATCCCTTATCCAACATGCTCCTGGTTCCAAGCATTTAGCATTAGGGAGACTCAACCTCTAACAGAGAATGTCAACATATGTACGACAAGGTAACAAATTGCTCAAGCTTCCAAGCTCATGCCACTTGTTCAAGGAAAATCCCCTAACATATCAGGCTGAGCTTTATAATCTTTTACATTCATGGAGTAGTATTACCAATTACATCCAATAAACATTGCAATGCCACACAAAAAAATAGACTCAACACAGGACTGAGAACACCCTCAGCAGTGACAGGGATAATCACATTCGGCACTTGCGCTTGTCTTATTTCAGACTGGCATCAAGGACCCCTGGGAAGGAGGCTGCGGTCATATCATATTTTTCACATGTGCAATATATTTTCAACTTTTTGTAATAGCACATCCAGTAGGATCCTGATAGTATCATGGCCAGGGGAAAAGTGCAATCTAGTTGCGGCTAGTTTAATTGCGTATTATGTAAAACATAAAAATAAATCCTAGCCCATCTGGGCTCTAAGGGGTAGATTTATTAAGCTTGGTGAAGTGATAAAGTGTCTGGTTTTTATCACCGGCCACTCAGCTCCTACTTGTGAAGTTACAGGCTTGGTTTGAAAAATGACAGGTAGGAGCTGATTGGCCGGTCAAAAAAAACAGACACTTTATCACTTCCCCCGAGCTTAATAACTCTAAATAACATAAGAGATTCCCTCTCTCAGGGTATCAGTACCCAATGCCTCTGCCACAAACATGGAGTAGTATTACCATATTCCATAAACTTTCCAATGCCGAAAAGCTTGTACTGTCTTCTGAATGTGCATAATGCCTTTTAGTGCTGTCTATTAAGACAAATGTATCTCATTACCTGGATCAGTCAGTTAGAAAACACAGAATTAGATGTATTATTTGTAGTGGCGTACTGTCCTCCTCAGTTGCCCGGTGGCAAGTTAACACGGGAGGCTTGTTGGGCCTTGTAGTTCAATCTGTCCCTGTGTTGTCATTAAACACTGCTGAGATCAGTGATAGAAGTCACCGGTACCACAGCAGGGCTGTGCACAGAGAGGCATACTTGCCAACTTTTGAAAACTAGTTTCCAGGAGATTATAGTTGGTAGTAGAATTTTGCACAGCACCCCATTGAGGGGGCGTGTCATGCTCCACCCAAAGGGCGTGTCTAGTTCCATATATGGAGAGTTTGTGAGAAGAGATTGTGAACGTGGCACCTAGAAACGTGGGTTTCATCTGAGAGGAATCTTTTCAAATGACATATCCAAATGTAGATGAGCCCCAAAGCAGTTAGTAAGAGCTACTATACTTGGTAAAGTGCTGGGAAATGGTGCTGATGATTCAATGTAAATGTATCTATCTCCCTTTTTCCCCCAAAATATGACAGTGTAATGTGGGCTAGGTGAAATGAGGGAGATTGCTGCTATTTCAGGGAGTCTCCTGCAGAATGCAGGAGGGTAGGCAACTGCGCAGAGAGGGGACAAGTAGTTCTTTAATATTTGATTTATGATATGGTGGTGTGGTTTGCATCTCTGTATGGAGAGACTGTGCAATGTAATATTTATTATGCCGAGGAGGTGTAGAATCTCCCTGCACACACGTATGGCTCATGACACTATCTAAGCTGAAAACTCCATCCAGCCTCACCTGACCATGACAAGATCAATTAGATATTAGCATGAAAGGCAGATTAAAGAGGCTCTTAACCATCTGCTGTTGTCACACTACCTAGCAGGCCCTGTGCTGGGATCCTCAGGTTCTCACATCAAAGCACCCCCTCCCAAGTACACTTTGTTGTCATGCTCATGTCACACTTTCACATGTTCAGTTGCCATAGCAAAATCCATGCTGTTGACATATGTAATGGGATTAAAGAAGAGTGGTGCAGACATCTCCTTTCTATCTTTTCTTATGGACATTTTATTACAGCATGTTTATCCGTTCTAACGTATCCTGCAGTCACTCCTGGGTGATTTTGTACATTCCTTCCCCCATACTTGGTATAGCGCAGTTTTGTGTCTTGGTGATGTGCTTACTTTAGATTATCAGTGTATATAATAACACAATGCAGTGTAATGAGAATAATTTTATTTATATAGCACATTTCTCCAGTAGGACTCAATGACGGGGGCGAGCTGTGACTAGAGCTGCCTGCTCGCTGTCACAGCTCGCCCTGCAGTATTCAACTGCCCCCCCCCCCCCCCCCCCTGCCAAAAACAGAGCAAAGAGGGGAATTGGTGAGGGGAAACGGCATGTGCAGCCGCAGATACAGCGAGACTCATGGCTAAATGCAGCGGGCTCCCTGCATTAGCTGCAAGCCTCGCCGTTTGGGCGAGTCCTTGCTGTCCTATGAGGGAGGCTTCCCCCGGAACGTAGAATTGGGTGAGCGGCCAGCAAGGGGGTTTAACAGCTAGGATTGCTTATTTTCTGCGATCCTCACCGTTTAAACCCCTCGCCGGATTGAATACGGGCCATTGGCTGGAAGATTATGCAGCCGAGTGAATATGTCAAAATCCATTTGCAAACTGGTCACCATCGAATGATTTTTCCACCAGTCATCAGAAGCTCGGAGTAGCCAGAGACTCACTTGGCGGCTGCAATGAATACAGTCTTACCCGGAGCTGACATGACACACCCTCCTCTTAAACTCTTGGGCACACCTGCATTCTCCTAGGCACACTAGCGTTTTTTATGGCACGCCTGCATTTTTCTTAGCACCCCACTAAACGGCCAGCTACCACCCCCAGACCCTGGCTTCCTTTCTATTGCGAATGGCTACAAGCAGCTGTGGCTCACACACATTGCTGCTCATATGCATGCACAGTATACCGATAATCTGCAACTGTGCGAATTCGTACAGCAACGATCAGGTCTGAAGTAACACAGTGCATAGCAATGAATGAAATGACTATTCTGTGTCTTGGTGAAGTGGTTACTGTATAATTTCAGAATTTAATAGTACAGTGCAGTGTAATAACTGAAATTAGTGTTCTTTGTCTTGGTGATGTGGTCCGTGTATGATGTCAGAGATGTGGATACAGTGCAGTGTAATGAAGTAATTAGTGTTCTGTGCCTTGGTGATGTAGTTACCAGGGCTGGCCCGGGTCCAAAGTTTTTGCTAAGCAAACATATACTTCAGTGCCCGCTGTGGTACTTTTGCTGAAGACACAGCACAGTTGTAGTGCCCCTTACACATTATGCCCACAGTTGTAGTGCCCCTTACACATTATGCCCACAGTTGTAGTGCCCCTTACACATTATCAAACATACACACAGTGGGGATTTCCAAGTCTCTGGCGCAATACTTGAATGGAGTGAGTTTGAAGGTCTTTTATCTTCAGATATTTTCACACTTTTTCAAGAGTATTCTCAATTGTACATAAGAAGAGAAGAGCAATCGATGGTTACACACAACTCGGTCCCAATCAGGAAAGGAGATAATGTAAGGTAAGTAAATATAAATCTATGGGCGTACCCCCACTCACGGTAAGGAGGGAGATGTACAGACACGTAGCGGTTTCTTTACTTCTTCTCTTTTTTTTCTCTCTGTTTTCTTTCTTCTATTTTCGGCTTCTTTTCTTCCTGGTGACTCTCCCCTGAGTAGATTGATTTCTCTCCGTGAAAGATGGAAGTGAAAATTGGAGGTTAATGAATAGATCTGTGAATAATTTCAAAAGCACCCTGTGCAAATCGGATATGGAGAGCAGTGATGATCGTACCTTACTCACCCAGAGATAGAGCAAGATACACATATAAAGGTATCTTTATTAAGATGTGACTTGTAACGAACCAAAGTGAAGATAAGGAATATGTGCGTACCGCACTTACGTAGGTGGATAATGGGTATGTACCCGTAGCGTGTTCTTTTCTTGCATGGAATTCTGTCTCACACTGGAACCAGATTTTCCTCAGATGCAAGTATTTTAAGTGAATAAAGATAATAAATTGAAGTATTAGTGAGTGAATTAATTATTACTTTATAACCTTATATATAAGGTGCAAGTGCCTTTAAATATTTCAGTGAAGATAGAGGTACTGATGGCGTACCGTGACTCACACTTTGGTGTGTGGAGGGACACCCAAAAAGGTTTCTTTTATAGAAGGTAATTGACTTCACCACGTGTTACACCCAAAGGACTTGATTATATATGTACCCAAATTTTTAGGATAGATGATATGCGTACCAGAACTTACAGAAATGTAAGCTATTCACCACCTATAATGGTTTCTTTTAACTCTGAGTGGTGATCCGTAGATGGGGCTGGTGTTCCTCCCAATTGTGTATAAGCCCGGAAAAAAAGGGGGATTTTTCTTCATAAAAAGTGTCTTTATTGTATCATAGAAAAAGCAGATAAAATGTCCTCCATCCCAACAATGGAAGGATCACAACAAAGTTCCCAGATATCCACAGTGAAACCAAAAAAATGCCAAAAAATTACAAAAAATATATTTTAAAAAATCCCAAAAAAAATTAAAAATATTTTAAAAATACATACAGTATATCCAAAGTGTCCGGAAGAGAAAGTGATGGCTGCTCACACTCCACAGAATAGTTGACGCGTTTCGGTGTATAAGGACACCTTTTTCAAGACTTTTTTTGTCTTGAAAAAGGTGTCCTTATACACCGAAACGCGTCGACTATTCTGTGGAGTGTGAGCAGCCATCACTTTCTCTTCCGGACACTTTGGATATACTGTATGTATTTTTAAAATATTTTAAATTTTTTTTGGATTTTTTAAAATATATTTTTTGTAATTTTTTGGCATTTTTTTGGTTTCACTGTGGATATCTGGGAACTTTGTTGTGATCCTTCCATTGTTGGGATGGAGGACATTTTATCTGCTTTTTCTATGATACAATAAAGACACTTTTTATGAAGAAAAATCCCCCTTTTTTTCCGGGCTTATACACAATTGGGAGGAACACCAGCCCCATCTACGGATCACCACTCAGAGTTAAAAGAAACCATTATAGGTGGTGAATAGCTTACATTTCTGTAAGTTCTGGTACGCATATCATCTATCCTAAAAATTTGGGTACATATATAATCAAGTCCTTTGGGTGTAACACGTGGTGAAGTCAATTACCTTCTATAAAAGAAACCTTTTTGGGTGTCCCTCCACACACCAAAGTGTGAGTCACGGTACGCCATCAGTACCTCTATCTTCACTGAAATATTTAAAGGCACTTGCACCTTATATATAAGGTTATAAAGTAATAATTAATTCACTCACTAATACTTCAATTTATTATCTTTATTCACTTAAAATACTTGCATCTGAGGAAAATCTAGTTCCAGTGTGAGACAGAATTCCATGCAAGAAAAGAACACGCTACGGGTACATACCCATTATCCACCTACGTAAGTGCGGTACGCACATATTCCTTATCTTCACTTTGGTTCGTTACAAGTCACATCTTAATAAAGATACCTTTATATGTGTATCTTGCTCTATCTCTGGGTGAGTAAGGTACGATCATCACTGCTCTCCATATCCGATTTGCACGGGGTGCTTTTGAAATTATTAACAGATCTATTCATTAACCTCCAATTTTCACTTCCATCTTTCACGGAGAGAAATCAATCTTCATTTGGTGGAGAGTCACCAGGAAGAAAAGAAGCCGAAAATAGAAGAAAGAAAACAGAGTGAAAAAAAAGAGAAGAAGTAAAGAAACCGCTACGTGTCTGTACATCTCCCTCCTTACTGTGAGTGGGGGTACGCCCATAGATTTATATTTACGTACCTTACATTATCTCCTTTCCTGATTGGGACCGAGTTGTGTGTAACCATCGATTGCTCTTCTCTTCTTATGTACAATTGAGAATACTCTTGAAAAAGTGTGAAAATATCTGAAGATAAAAGACCTTCAAACTCACTCCATTCAAGTATTGTGCCAGAGACTTGGAAATCCCCACTGTGTGTATGTTTGGTATTTAGAGGGTTATTCGGGTGATAACCAGGGTTAAGTACAGTTCTCAGGCAGCAGTGCGCCACTTCAGGTCATATCCTAAATCTTGTTTCTACCCTTACACATTATGTCCACAGTTGTAGTACTCCTTGCATGATGCTAAAAATTGTAGTACTCCTTACACCATACCTGCTTTCTCTTCCGCAAGTGAAGGGACAATACTGATTTTTTGGACAGTGCTTAGTGTTTCAGCACTCGGTAAGCAGCGAATTTTGCTGCTTATCGAGCTTATGGAACCAATCAATAAGTAGACATAATATGTTTGTGGGGGGGTTAAGATGCAGCGACAACTGTCCAAACAACAATCCAAAGCCCTACAAAGTGCAGGGATGTCCATGAAAGTAATAGAAGCGGTGATACATAGAAATGTACAGAGATCCATCTGTTGGAAAGTAATATCTGGACGACATAAGCTGATGCTCCTTGTGCTATGTACCATGGTGATGCCGTAGTGATCCCAGCTACCCTAGTCACCACACACTGATTTGTCAGATTAGCCATGTAAACAATGAAATACATAGGATCTATTCTATTTATGAAGCTGAGATAAGCCCTTGCTCTGACGTTAGGTCTTAGCTAAGCTCCTCACAGCTTTCTCCTGCTTTACCTAACTTTCTGCCTCTTATTGCTGTCCCCATAGCTGCTATGAAAATGGTGGCCGGATTCAGCTAAATGTAACTGGTAGAAAATAGCATAGCTTTACTGTATATAATTACTGTATAAACCAAAATGTTAGAATGTTGCCATATCACCCCTTGTAACCCAGCGGTCATTTTTTTAAAATAAAGTATTTTTTATTAAGCAATAAGAAAGCATTGTACAGAACAATAAAGCACATTGTAAGCGGTAATTTCCCTGCTCTTAGCAATCATGTGACCGATAGTTCCGGTTCAGAGCTCTGATTCATCGGTGTTTAAATATTTCTCCCCAAACTATAATCCTTACCCCTAACCCTCTAATGCTTAACCTTAGCCTCGCCCTAGCAGCCTAACCTGCCACCCGTAGCCTAACCTTAATGGCAGGTATTCAGTGCTGTGGGCGAGTGGTGACAGCGAGCAGAGCTTCCTGCTCGCTGTCACCACTCACCCTGACAGTATTCAACTCAGCCCCCTCATACGCCAATTTCCCCTCGCTCCATTTTTTGAGCGAGGAGGAATTGGCGTATACGGCTCCTGAACCAGTGAGACTCGCGGCTAAATACAGCGAGTTTCCTGCATTAGCCGCGGGTCTCGCTGTTTTGGGGAATTCTCGCCGTCCTGTGATGACGAGGATTTCCCCGGAACGTCGAATAGAGTGAGCGGCTGCCGCGGAGGTTAAACAGCGAGGATCGCTGGTTTTCTGCAATCCTTGCTGTTAACCCCCTCGCTGCCCGCTCGCTGTGGCATTGAATACACCCCAATGTGACATTTCAATTGTCGACAGATGTTGTCATGATTTACCTTTTCTCTACATCGTCTAAAAAGTTATTAGCTATCCCGGCAATGGGGAGTAAGGAAGCTGGAGATTCTTCTCTGGACCCATCAGAGTCTATTCACGCATAGCTAAGCCACACATGCGCTGTTGAGTGCGGTATGGCTCCGACAGGGGGGATCCCGACAGTCAGAATCCTGTGTGCCGGAAGTCACTTAGGGTTCTATGCTCCCTCTATGGGGGTCATGGAGCCCACAAAGGAGAATAGCCCCTGTAAGACGGGATCCCCCCTGTCCGGGCACCGGCAGTCGGGATTCCGACGTCGGGATAGTGACCGTCGGGATCCCCCCTGTCTTGCAGTCATCTGGAACCCGCACTGTTATACCGGAAATCACCTGGAGGAAGCATTCATTGAGGAGCAGTGTTTTCCCTGGCCTCCCAGATGAGCCCCTGTATTGTAGTTGTCACTGTAATAGCCTGTTTGTTACTGTAGGGGTATACTAAATGGGTTGCCCTGTGTCACAGCATATCGCTGTACATTATGTTTCATGGTAAAACTGCAGTCATATGAATGGGACTAATTGCAGGATATCTCATATTATTTATATGTGCCTAGATCTGATATGACTGACCCGATAGTGAGCAGCAGAATGATTTTCTGTATTCTAGGAAATGATACAAAGTACTGTACTATACAGCTCACTCTCCTCCATAACATTGAAATTGTTTTGTGCTGTAAAGTCAACAGAGAGACAACATTTCAATCAGAAGGAAAAGCTTTTAATCTCTAATCAACTATCCTCGTTGGTGAAATTGTTTTCTGCATAGTCTCTGGATGTTTGTGGGTCACTTTGTCCTTGAAATCAATTGTCTGTGTGCTTGGAAATGATCTTACTAATGCTACTTGTTTCTGCAAACCTGTGCATTTGTGCACAAATCAGCTACTTTAACTGCTGAGACAGAAAGCCATGGTTAATTTAACTGGTTCTAAACACAGGAGATGGTTCTATAGAGGCTGTGGTCTGTGAACATCACTTTCACCATGTACCAGCACATATACCAAGTATGTATAAAAGTGTGCATGTCACATTTCTTGTGCTGTAAGCACCTGGGTCATTTTCCATGCTAGATGCTAGGCGCCACGGTGCCCGGAGCAAGGGCAAGTCTCCCGCTGTACTGCGAGAAAATAGGAGCTTCCATTGCCGCTCCTGTTTGGCTGCTGGGCCGTGAGCTCCTATTGGCTCGCTGTCCAGCTGGAGACTTGAAAACAGCTGCGGATAGACCTGCTTTGTGTCCTGACTCCTGCGCCGCCCGGCCATGGCTCACACAGTCGTATTGTGAGCCACGGCCGGACGGCACAGGAGTCAGGACACAGATGACAGCGGCAGGCGGGACACAGGGCAAAGATTGCGGGCGGGGTTTGGTGGACTTGCAAGGCTGCGAATTTGCAACCTTGTGAGTCAACCAGAATAAGGGCCAAAATTCTATATATTCATATGCATTCATCAGTGGTTATTCCATCCTTTGCCAGTAGCCCCAGCATATATTAATGGACAGTCCTATTGGAGATGCTTCATCATAAATTGTTAATATCCATTATATGTTGATGCACAAAATATTCTGGATCATTGTTCTTTGCAGGACTAATGTTTTGGTAATTATATGGGAATATTTTAGGGAAAAAATTTGCCTTTTTTAATTTTTACAGTATAATCATGGCTACTTTGTCACTTCTGAGCTGGTGTATCCTGTAGCCATACTGTGTAATTGTTTGGGTTTGGGATTTTGTGGTTTGTACCCTGTTTAACAGAGGCTTGGGTTGATGTAATAACATTGTAAAAAGTCATATAGGGAAGAGGGGTGCTGTCACTGTGTTACTGAGGGTTTGCAGCCTGTTGCTTCCCTTAAGAAGGATTTGGTTTCTTACTCCAGTGTTGGACCATGTCCTATAAATGTTGGATTGCCCAGTTGCACATTTATAGAAAAGTGCACATCCAGCTGCAGTGGTATCGCTAAGGTTTGTGCCTACTCATCCTCATTGTGAAAGGATATGTGGCCTCATGTTGGCTACATGTGACTATGTGCCGCAACCCCATTATTATCATGCAGAGGCTGGACTAATCTGGCTATATATGAGGCAGAACCAAGTCATTGCACCACCTGCTGGCTGTTCAGAGTATGACAGGCCCATGTCCTGCTCTGGGCTCATCACTGTAGAGCAGATAGTTCTGGTGAGGCATTGTGCTACAAGGCTGTTATTAACAGTACATGTAATTTTTACAGTAGTCCTACAGTATCTCCTTAGTATTGCCTCAAATGAATAATCTTCCCAAGAAGCATTACCTTTAAGTCACTTTATTGCTCATTATTTTCCTGAAAATAAAAATATGAACACTGAATTAATAAAGAAAATTATTTTAAATGGATGTTTTCATGTATTACACCAATGTTGGGCCCCAGTGCCCCTCAAAAAATCCACCCCCCCCCCCCCATATATTTATTATAAAACATTTTTTAACGTAATGCTTGTTGCCAGGGGTTTCATGCTCATTGACAGAAGTTATATGCTCATTGCTAGGAGTTTCTTGCTCACTGCCAGGGTTACATGCATGTTGATAAGGGTTTCATACTCACTGCCAGGGGTTACATGATCGTAGCCAGGTGATTCATTCTCATTTCCAGTGGTCTCCTCTTCATTACCAGTGGTTTTCATTACCAGTGTTTTTTTGCTTGTTACCAGGGTGTTAGATGCTAATTTCCAGGGAGTTACATACCCATTGCCAGGGGTTTACATACCCATTGCCTGGGGTTTACATGCTCATGACCAGGGGCAATATATATATATATATATATATATATATATATATATCGTTACCTCTCCAGTAGGACCTCTAGCATATGTCTCCTCCAAAGAGGCAGACATTTTTTGAGGGAAATTTTCAGCAAATTCCATATGGATGGCCAGACCCATTGGAATCTGCAGAGACCGTGTGCCCCACATTGTTACGCCACTGTGCATGTTCAAGAATCACAGTGTGCATGTTTTGTAATGATGCTGCAACGGTGCCCTGTTAGCTACTGCCATATTGAAAGGCGGCAGGCATTTCAGGATGGGAACAGGGAGCATTGCAAAGTGAGGGGCATGGGGAAAAAGTGGGTGGAGAGCCAAAGTATAAGTAATTGGTATACATTATATTTATAGCAACATGAAAAAATGTATTTATGTATAGATAAAATTGTTGATTTAGTGTGCATTTGCACTGGGTACGGTATAAAATAAAGAATGCATATATAACACAATTGTTGCACAAATTATACACTAATATATCGTTAAAAAATGTACATTACTCAATGAGAATAAAAAGATTGGGTCTGATACTTAGTGGTCTGGAGTCCCGGTTTACCCTGGGGTAGGAGACGTTTTTATGGGAATGGAGCAGTCCTTGGGTCAGTCCATATAGAGCTGGAAATTGGAAGGGTCCATATACCTTGCTGGATTCTTTTCACGCTGCAGGATGGTGATTGAGCCCCTGTTGGAGTGCGGGGAATCCTCAATGACGATGCAGAATTGTAATCCTTAGTGTGCAGGTGGTGGTGTCCCGAATTAATACTGCAGCTGTTTAGCCCAAGTGGTGCAAAGGTGGAATTGGTCTCCAGAAATTGGATAGGGATAGGGGGGGAATTCAGACCAGAATCGCCCAAATAAAATCAGCAGGTGCTCCCTGACATGTTTCACCGTCCAACTGACAGCTTTTTCAAAGGTGTAGCACCATGTGCAGGGTCCAGGATTTTATACCAAGCCACAGGAAGTTCACTTAAACAATTGAGTATAATTATTAACCAATTACATATAATATAACATTATTTACAATCATCAGTTTGTATTTACACATATATACATATAGGAGGCAGACCTATTATTAAAGGAAAACTATAAATACCTTTAATAAGGCTTTGGAAAGGCACCGAAATAAAAGCACGGTAGTGTCTAGATCCCATGCAGTTTTGGTAATTTTCCCATCATGCCCTGGGTCCACGTATACCTGGAGGGGGAATATAAATCTGTGGCGAGCGAAGCGAGCCACCGTGCCCGAAGCGTGCGAGCGTAGCGAGCCCGCGAGGGTACAATGGTGCAAAAATAAAACAAAATAAACGACACCTACATGAATTACACATAAATTAAAAAACGTTGTGAGGGCATCTAACAACTTCCGCCCTCACTGAACGTCACATCCTGTAACCAATACTGCATGGGAACTAGTCTCTACCATAAAAGCACTTGTGTGTTTACTCATTTCCTGGATTCGGAGCACAGATCTTCTGGTGCTTCCGGGGAGTGGAGCGCAGGTGACACGCATCCATCGCGTCACTTCCGCCCTGATGTTATCAGCACAGCGCTAGAGGAAGGAGCTCCAGCGTGTGGAGCGCACTTAGCTTCCTGCTTGCGTGTCAGGTGTTACTAAGCTACATCGCCTAGTCTCTGACTAGTATGCGGCAGCAGCCTGGGATCATTTTTAGAAGTTATATATTCAGCATAATTATGCTAGTATAAAGCAGTTTCAAAGCGCTGTGCTCACTCCTGTACTTAAATGGTGGTGCGCGCACACAAACAATATATATATCAATTCATAAATATATAAACAGGAGATAGACGTATACAGTAAGTTGATAAGTTTATCATTGCAAAGTGCAATAGTAGCAGTCTATATAGAAATTGGTTATGGGGTAACAAAAAATTGTTTATTATATAAGGTTATATAAACATTTTAAGGAGAATGGGATACAGAGATTGATCATATTAAAGCATGACAATATCAGTGGAACAAACTAGGTAATAGGAAAATATAAAGTCAATCTGCATACATTTATGGTAATTGGGGATTTTGCTGATAGTTATCCTAAATGAGAGGGGGGGGGGGTACAAAAAATAAATAATATATATATATATATATATATATATATACATATATGTCAATCATGTAAGTACAGACTCAGAACATACTATAGTTATTCTAAAGGCACACATTAAGCTCAACTTGGTCATTCAGACCATCTGGGTATATTGTGTTCATTCTGTGCATTCAATATACCTCTTGTTTGGACAGAGTTTTGAAGCGGTCTCCCCCCCCCCCCCCCCCCCCCTCATAGTGCGTTTTATGTGTTCCAGTCCTACAATTCTCTGGCATTTTGGATCACTATTATGCTGTATCAGATAGTGTCTCCAAACACTGTAATTAGAGATCTTTTTGATTATATTTCTCCTGTGTTCTCTAAATTGTTCTTTTAGTGAGCGTGTCGTGCGGCCCTATATATTTCAGACCGCACGAGTTAGTTGGTAGATTACATATACTGTCTCACAATTGATAAAGGTTTTAATTCTATACGATGTATTCTCATTCGCAATGGAGACTACCTGAGTCTTGTCTTGGATATGTCTACAGGTAATGCATCTGGCCACATATAGGCTGTAGCCAGGAAGTTTTTTTTTGTTTTGTAATTGTATTATCGAACATACTCGGGGTCAGAATGTTTTTCACAATCCTATTTCTCTTGAATATAAAACTAGGTCTGGCTGGTAGAAGGTCCCTCAGCAAAGGGTCACATTTGAGCAGATTCAAGTTTTTGTTCACAATCTCTTGTATTTGGCGATATTCTCCATTGAATGTTGAGATGAAGGAGGGGCATGTTGGCCTCATTTTCTAACTGTTTCTAATCCAGTGGCTGTGTCCTTGGAAGCCATTTCACTGACCCCAGTAGCATTGTTTTGGTCATTAGGTCGACATCATTAGGTCGACATGTGTCTAGGTCAACATGCAGGAAGGTCGACATGAGTCTAGGTCAACATGGGTTAGGTCAACAGGGTCATAAGGTCTACAGGGTCATTAGGTCGACATGGGTTTTTTACTGTTTTTTTATTTTTTTTACCTGAATGTCGACACAGTCGACATGGACACAGGTTAAAGTGCGCCATGCTTCGGGCTCGGTGCCTCGCTACACTTGGCATGCTATTTCATGCCCCGCCACTCCCTAGTGAATGGTAGGGCATGAAATACCACCTGTTGGCACATGTCGGCTCAAAAAACAGTAAAAAACCTTATGTCAACCCTTTGACTGTCGATCTAACCCATGTTGACCTAATGACCCCTGTCGACCTAGACTCATGTCCACCTTCCTACATGTCGACCTAGACACATGTTGACCTAAATGCATGTCGACCTAATAACTGTCTATGAACTTGCTGGAGACCCAATGACCGTATCCCTATCCTGAGAAGCCTGAGGGTTGATCAGATGTCCGAAGGGACAGTTGATGTTTGCGCTGTGAATCTGATGTTGCGCCTGAGAAACTGGCATTGACCATCTTTTCACAAGACACCAACTGCAGCATTGGCATATACACTTTGATTTGCTGCGATGGGAGACGTAGCACCAATCCGCACTGTACCCACCTCTGAATCAGTACCTTGGTACTGTGCTTTTTTAATTTGATTGACTGAAAAATGTTATTACCATATGGGGATAAGGGAAAAAAATCAAACAATCGTTGAAACAATACAATGGAAACACAGAGAAAGCTATTTAAACATTTGAATGTTGAAAGTAATTTATTTTGTTTGAACCAACATAAAAAGGGAAAATTGTTTCCTCTGTGCTGAAACTCAAAAATACATGCACCAATAATCATTTAGTGATAGCTACCGTAGCAGTTATATTACTGTGGTGTTCTTATTTGATCGAATTTTGATAGAAATGAAGAAAAAATCAAGCGCAACATCCTGGCAGAGCTCTGATCTCACACAGAATCATTTGTACCATTCCTGATACATGTACAGCAGTGGCGGTTTTTACCTATGGGCTGTAGGGCTGCAGCCCCCCTGGTAAAATCTGCCACTGTAGTGAAGCCAGATGCAGTCTGTGAGACTGCACTGGCTTCACTGTGACTGGCATTGACTTCCTATTAGAAGTTCGACCTGACAGTCAACCAAGGCAGTCCCATTGGGAGGTGTTCCCTCCCTCCAGGATGCCTCTATGGGCTGCTGCACGCCAGCCCATAAAATTGGTTTTGCACATGCGCAATACGGAGGACATTACTGTGTGCCAACCCTGAACATTCATCTGTGGGCTGCTACCGAAGCAGGTCCGTATATGGATTGTAGTGCCTGGATGTACAAGTGTTATATAATGTACTTCAAGGTATATAGAATTTGTTTATCTCTGGTTATTCCCTCTGACTGTGAAATAACTGCACTTGCTCTTATATTCCCTTCATAACCTACTATATGTCTCCTCTCTGCTAGTTCCTAATCACAGTCTCATCAGCCGATGTTTGGGGGCAGTTAAGACGTCTATTGATTTATTGTGATTGACCTTTGGCACCAATCTAAACTAGCTTATCAACTAAAAATAATGACACAGAAAGAACTGCATAAGTTTAAATGGGTATTAATATTTATTACCTGGAATGACCCTGCTGGTAAAGAATGGCAAGTATTTGATAACCAGCTCTGCCAACTAAGGTTATAAAATGGTGGCGACTGAAAATGCTAACACGGCAGCGAATAAAACACCCAATCTGACTAAAGACATAGGGGGCGATTCTCTAACACAGAAATGCGGTAAAAACCCAGTTATCTGGTTTTTACCGCATTTCTGTATGCTCTAACCCCCCTCCGCAGTGTCACCGCTGCGGAGGGAATCGCCAGCAAAAGCTGGCGATTCCCTGCAGAAGCCTATGGGCTTCTTACCGCAGTGCTGTCTTACCGCAGCGCTATCCAGCATTAATAACCGCATATGTTAGAGCATATGCCGTTATTAATAATGCGATGCCCAACGATAATGGGCAGCGGATGTTACAACATCCCGCCCATAAACTGCGTTGAGAAGGTCTCAACACCCTTTACTATGGCATAGAGTGGACATTTTTGTTAAAAATGCCCATTGTCCCCCCACAAGGGCAGAACTTACCAGCCGTCCTTGGAAAGGGTAGTTGCCCCACAAAGACCACTCATACCCCATGTGACCGCTGGTCAATAGCGCTTTCCTGCCCAAAGTACTATTTGAATATGAAATTTGAATAATTAAGCTGAATCAGAGATCGAATCATGAAAAGGAGGGTGGATTAGTAATAACGAGTGGTGTAATGGTTAGCATTACTGCCCCACAGAGCTGAGGTCATGGGTTTGATTCCCACCATGGCCCTAACTGTGTGGAGTTTGTATATTCTCCCCGTACTTGTGTGGGTTTCCTCCGGGTACTCCGGTTCCCTCCCACAATTCAAAAATATACTGGTAGGCTAATTGGCTCCTAACAAAATGAACCCTAGAACGTCTGTGTGTGCGTGTACATGTGGTAGGGAATATAGATTGTAAGCTCCACTGGGACAGGGACTGTTGAATGTTCAAATATTCTCTGTAAAGCGCTGCGGAATATGTGTGCGCTATATAAGAAACTGTTAATAATAATAATAAATGTACAATAAATCATTTTATAACAATCTATTCCTTTTTACTGAATTATTCTGTCTTTTGTTCCTATAGGAAACCTGAAAAGGGGGTGCAATATCTGATTGAACGAGGATTTGTACCTGACACCCCAGTTGGAGTGGCTCATTTTCTCCTGCAGAGGAAAGGACTGAGCCGACAGATGATTGGAGAGTTTCTGGGCAACAGGCAGAAACAGTTCAATAGAGATGTCCTTGAGTGAGTATCATTGCATCAGAGATCTTGCACTACACTGTGTCTTATTGCATTTCTTAGAGGGGTGTAGAATAAACTAGAAGAAATGCAAATAGCTGTTTTGTGAAAGTGCATTGGCCACTTAAAGAAGATTCTTGTTTTCCCTTGTCTTTGAACACATTGACAGTACTTTATTACTGGGAGATAGGGAGGCTGGTCCCTGGCTAATATTTTTCAGTCCTGGGAATTTAAATTTCCGGACTCCAGCTTTTATTTAAGCAGGTAGGTGTGACTTCAAAGGGGGCAGGCACTGCTAAAGGGGTGGGAGGTGTTGCTGAAGGGGCAGGTAGGTGTGCGGCTGTGTGATCGCTAACTTAATGCTGTACAACCTGTAGCTGCTCAGCGTCTGAGCGCAGCTGGTGATCAGCGCTGTCTAGCATAAATGTTGCATGTGCAAATCAATCCTGAAATTTTGGGATTGGTCTCAATCCCAGGTCCCCGCTAATCCCGGGAATGGCCTCCCCACTGGGAGACGCCGGGCACCTATTAGATTCTAATTATATTAGAAGTTTCCTATTTACTAATTGGGCACCCAAAAAATATTGATCACTAGAACAATTTATAAAATTTTTTTTTTAGAATTCTTTATTTTCAAAAGTTTTCACAAGAAAATGTTTCCATCAATCAATAACAGGAATGGCATAAATCAAATAATCTAGGAAAACATATTAGATGTATAGCATATCCACAGAACACAAAGAAGACATATATTACATATCTTATGTAGAAATAATCGTAGAGACGACATCCTCAAAAAGTAATAACAGTTATACATTTAAACAGAAGGATGATAAAGTACAGGACAGAAAGGAAGACAAAGAAGACAGAAGGGAGGAGGGAAGGAAGGTAGGGGGTATGTTCGTGGAGAGGTGTTCCAGCCTGCAGACAAGTCAAGACATCGTAT
The DNA here is from genome assembly GCF_055691185.1 of Crinia signifera. Taxonomy (NCBI): domain Eukaryota; kingdom Metazoa; phylum Chordata; class Amphibia; order Anura; family Myobatrachidae; genus Crinia; species Crinia signifera. The sequence goes on from NC_139224.1 coordinate 55,320,411, forward strand.
AGCAGGACACATGGTCCAATCTTGTCCTAATCTCCTCCAAAATGGCACCTGTTTTACGGGGTAGAAGGTATCAGGTTTTTATATGAGGGGGTGTCTTTGAATTCTATCCACGTATTCCACACATGAGCATACTGTATGTGGGGAATTTCTCAGGAGTGGAGAGGTAGATATTGTCCATCGCCATGTAGAAGTCCATGCGTTGGCACCATTCCCACAATGTATAGGGGCCAGCGAACACCAGTGGACCGGAAGCACTGCCCTAGCCGCATTATTTATGTGTCTCAGTAAAGATTTTTTGTATTTGGATATGGGGATGATCGAATGCGATAAGAGTAAAAAAATGGGCCGGGTGGGACAGGGTGGCCCAGTATCTCCATAGCCAATTTCTTTATAGCAGGCATGTCCAAACTATGGCCCTCCAGATGTTGTGAAACTACAAATCCCATCATGCCTTGCCACAGTTTTGCTTTTAGGGAATGCTAAAACGATTGTAAGGCATGCTGGGATGTGTAGTTTCACAACAGCTGGAGGGCCATAGTTTGGACATGCCTGCTTTATAGCATCCCAAAAAGGTAAGATCAGAGGACAGTCCCACCATATGTGGAGTAAGGTGCCCTGTTCTTGTCCACACCTCACGCAGAGCGGGGACACCCTTATAAAATGTATGTAGCGTACTCGGGCAGCGGTACCATCTAGTCAGCAGCTTATATTGCGTCTCAACCACTTCTAGGCTGGCCGAGCAAACTCTAGTGGTTTGATATATATTATCCCAGTTAACTTTGATCTGCTTGTAGGCGAAATCCTTCTCCCAAGCCCCCGGTACACTGGATCAGGGGGCATAAGAGCGGACAGGAGCAGTTGGTAGATATTAGAAATCACATGTGTGGGTGGCTGTTGTTGGGAGCATAACCTCTCCAAAGGTGTAAGTGCCCTACCCAGTATCTGAAGACCTCCTAAAGAAGTGGTGAAATGACGGACCTGGAGATAGAGCCAGTAATCCGACTTGTTCAAGCCCCTTTCCACTGGCAGTGTCTCAAAAGGTATGTATGTTCCTGTGGAGATCAAGTGGTGTATTCTGGTGATCCCAGCCAGCCTCCACGAAGACATTTGTCCCGAAGAGCCCGGGGGGAACCTGGGATTTTGGAAAATAGGCGTCAATGGAGATATTAGAGAAGTAAGTTTTAGTTTCACTTTCAGCTTTGTCTATAGTTTTAGCTTTGGGCCAACTAATGGATGGTTAATATTTCCCACAATCGAGCACCAAGGTATATATTTGAGTTGCCTCCCAGTGAAATTGGATTCAATAGTAACCCATTGTTTATCTAACGAGTCTCGTGACCACTCCATGACCCTGCTAAGCAGGGATGCTTGGTAGTAGGCCGAGATCAAGGAAAGTTGCCTCCCTCCCTGTATCTTATTTCTAAATAAAGTCTGGTGTTTGAAAGATTGTGTTTATGTGATCTCTGAGTCCTTGGGAGTGATCCAGGACCCAGCGACTCCGCATGAAGCAGTCAGTACTTATCAATCTAATCATGGTACAGTACACCAATTTTAAGTAGTCTATAAAATCATTTTAACCATTAGCGGCTCTTACCTCTCGGGAGGAGGGGGGCTGCCGCCACTGCTGCGTTCCTGGTCCCCTCCAGCTGCTGCCTAGGCCGCCGGTCCCCATTGCGTGGCCGGCACATGCCTCTATGGGCTGCTTTTGCAGCAGCCCCCCGGAGGCATTTTCAAGGTCCCGGGTCTGGCGCATGTGCAGTATAGTCCACGTCCTGCGCATGCACGGGACCCAGTTAGCAGCCACTCTCCAATAGGAAGTCACTGCCAGTCACACTTGGAGGGGGGGGGGGGGGGGGGAGGGCTGCTGCAGCCCATAGGTAAAAACCACCACTGATTTTAACATGGTTCAATTAAAATCCCTTCTCCAACACTCCTATACAGAGCCGACATCACAATAAGACACATTTGTCACCGATTCCTGGATTGAGGGAACAGTCCCTGTGGTCAATGTGACAGATTTCATAAGACCTTATATTCATCTTGTTCCGACTGTGGCATAAATTTAATTGCAGAATTATTTAGTATTCCTCATTCTGCAATCAGTACTTAATAGAACCATTCTCATCCTTCGTGAGGCATATTCGCCAGCTGCAGCCCATGCTATGGATCTTTGCGCTATCTCAGTTTTTTATTTTAAACTTAATTTGTAGAATTCTCCCAGCCCTGACATTTACCAAGGATTTGTGCTGTTAAATGGCTTTTAGCGGGCTGTCAATCTGCTGCAGGCTCATTCTCTGATGACCACTGAGTTCCAAGAACAGTCTAATTACCTTGTCGCATATGGGAAGATAACTAATTTACAGAATCACCAATAATCCAATCCCTTCTCAAGCTCCCTCTTAGGATGCACCGGCATGCCCCGCTGTGCCCCATAATTCCTCCATATATTGCTTCTTCGTACATCAGCTGTTTTTTCCAATTTGTGAGACATGGTAATGGCCACTTTGTCAGGTGTTGAAACAATGCAGAATACTCTGACAAATATAGCTATTGAATAGATTTATTAGATATGAAATCTCCTGTTCTTCCGTGGCCTGCTGGCATTTAGCTATTCTTGGAGGCAATTCAGCAAACTAGACACTATTGTTAAATTATCTTTTTTTCCTTGATTTTCGGTGAGTACCTGTGACAACTGTGACAAGATAGTTAAAGCCAATACTGTACAATACTGTACATGTGGAATAATAGGACTAGAAATATGTCTGATATCAAAGCTCCCATGAGCTTGAGTCAGGCACCCATTACTGCATTTGTTATTTTAGATTTCCTTTGATACTCAGAATGTACTCCTGGTTACTTCCAGTCAGGCTCACCACGGCTTCGCCCAGTGTGCCGCTCCTCTCGTACTCCCTTCCGGTCTCCCAGATTTAAACATGCATGTGCTTTATTTGATCACAACTTACTAAATGTGATACTCCTCTCCACTTCCCTTCCTCCATGTTCCCTCCCTGATCACTCTCCAACTGTTCTGCCTTTCCACTTTTGTATGTACAGTAAGCGCTCACGTACAGGGCCATCGTGGATTAGTCATGTCACCAATGTTCCTCTCCTCTTCAGGGTTTCAGCCATGGGGCCTGATCAGACACGATCACAGCCATGCACAAAGGGAGAAAACGATTCACAATCACCCACTATCGAAAGGTTACCCCTGTTCTAGACTCACTCAGCGCTGCTATAGCTGTGAGGAGATGAAGGTGGCTGCTGACATCAGTGGACCTCCCCCTCCCCACGGCCAGCTCCCAGAAAAGGCTGGGGTGACGCCTTCAAATGCCTCCCAGCTGTCAATCAACTTGTGAACGTCGCTGGTTTCATTCGAAATGCTGAACCGGGCCCAATGTGTGCTCATCCTCACACAGGGAGTCCTGAGAACGAGAGTGTCAGGAACCCCGGTTCTCATGCCGCTCGCGTGCGCCCCTTACCGGCACACTGGGGTAATATACTCCGCAGATCTGCTGCCGGTACAGTCTGTAATCCCTGGCGTGATGTCTCCTGCTTCCAAGTCATCCCCTGCGTCACTTCAGGTGTATTCCCTGATCAGATTGCGGGTCACATGATCCAGGTAAGCTCCAACTCACTTCCTGGTCTGTGTGCTGCTGCTGCTGTGGCTAATTCCCACACCTGCGTCTAATTCCCTCATTAACTGGAGGGATAAAAGCCTGTCTCACAGTCTCCTCCCCGTCTTGAACAACTCGTCAGTTTCCCCTGAGAGTTTTCCAGCGTCAGCTCCTGTCAAGACTCCCCACTTGCTCCAGAGGTCTGGTTACCTGAGTCCACTGTTGCCTGTTCCATCCTCAGCAACCCTGGTTATTGCACTCCTGCCAGAAGCCTCCACGAGTTCCATCTGCTGTGTGATCCAGCCTTCTCTGTGCAGCCCAGGTTATCTCCTCAGTGTCCGGATACTAGTGGGTTCCCATGCCCATTACCTCTCGGCTTCCAGGCCGCCCCAACGATCCCCAGTGATCTCCAGCGATCCCCAGTGATCACCATCGAATACCATCGACCGGCTCCCAGGCCGCATCTCACGATACTGTGTACATCCTGCTACCCATATTCCTCTGTGCTCTCCGTGTTGCTTCCAAGCATTCAGTGCCATCGATCCCCATCCATTGTTTTAGTACCCCAACAAACATCTTTGCTCTAGAGACTCCAGAGTATCAAACCTTGCCAAAGTCACAGAGGAACCTGGGCAGAGGGCCGCGACCTGGTCGGCAGTTGCAGCTAAGTCCATATCCCCTTGCGGGGGTCCCTGGTGAACACCGCTGTCGGCTTAGACCCCGCGCCTCTGCTTTAGGTCTCAGCCAATCCTCTGTGTCCCCGGCAGGTCATTCACAGCTATCCTCCGTACATGAGCTCCAGCTACCTCAAGCCTCCCCGCTTCCGGTTCCCTGCGCCCTCCACTGGCGCACCCAGGTCAGTGCCGGGAATACAGATAGTCCAGGCCGTGACAGAGAGGAAGGTACTATTTACCAGGACCCAGTGTTATAGGAGGGGCCCAGTGTTACATGAGGGGCCCAGATGGAGGAGACTTATGCCCCAATGTGGCGTGTGTTGCCGCTTTGCATATAGTATTTCTGTATTCCTTTTTTCCTCTAATGGGGATGTGGCCACAATTCCCGGATTTGGCCTTGCTTGCCCCCTTTATCACGTGGTCCCACAGTGTGTCTCGATGGCCCTGCCCAGTAATATATATTGATTCCCAACTACAACTTGCCATGGCATACTCCTGCTTACAATGACAAACTTGCCTTAACCTTGCAATGTTATCTCTCCTTCATCTACATTTAGTTATTGTGCATCTATGCAGTATGTATTTATGCATCTGAAGTCATCCATAGCATTTACTTATCTGCAGACATCCAATTATGATATATTTATACATTTAGAATTCGGGGCATTAATACCTTTGCTTCCTTAAGTACTTCTGTCTGTTTCAAAGCATCGATGAAAGTTAAGATGCAGATCGGAGCCTATCAAAAGCCCCTTTATAATATGAAGGGAGACAATAGTCTGGTATTTATCATAGAGAGACTGAGTGGAGTTCATAGAAATACCTTCTCACCTGCTCTGCGTGCTTCTCCATTATTTTCCCAGCCGTAATAAAATCGTACATTTTAAGTAATTGCTAAAGGCAAAGGAGCGTATCAGCTCTACGTCTGCTATACAAGCATGACCCTATCTCTCTGTGAACACATCAGCTTGGCTTAGAACAAATGGTAGAAGCCGGTGAGTTGCTTCATTTCACATGAATTTGTTGTAGGCAAACCACTGTGTATAACCTGAATACCTGAATATATATAAAAAGCCCATTTACCCACGATGAATTGAAAGAAGACTTTTTCTAACTTGGTTGTTTCAGAACATAACTGATTCAATAACTGAGGGGTAGATGTATGAAGTAGTGATAAAGGAGGAGAAGTGATAAAGTGTCTGGTACTGTATCACCGGCCAATCAGCTCCTGACTGTGAAGTTACAGGCTTGGTTTGAAAAATGACAGGTAGGAGCTGATTGGACGGTGATAAAAACCAGTTACTTTATCACTTCACCGAGCTTAATAAATCTACCCCTCAGTTTCAAAAGGGACAGCTAGGAGCTGCTTGGCTGGTGATAAAGTACCAGGCACTTTATCACACCTCCCACAGCGCTAATCTCCACACTAACATGTGAGTGGATGTGTACACTTACACATCCACTGGAATGCTGCCCCACGGAGCAGAAATCATTTGATGGTAGCTCGAAAGGAAAAGTCAGCCTGGACTGACTTTTCAAGCATACGCTTCGCAACAAATTCGGGGTGGGCACTGACATCATACCCTGTTATTCCCAGGGGTATGCCCAGCATTTCGAAGACTTGCGTAGTCACTCTGCCCTTCACAAACATCTGGGTGGGCTGGGGACAGACGGCGGCCATGAAGATCGCCATGGGAACGTCCAGCGTTTTATGGGAAGCTAGGAGAAATACTTTGATGGTTGGTTACTTCCTGTCTTTGTAGCACATCTCCCCGTACCTTAAGAAGGGAAATCGGGGGGGAGTTTGGCATCGTGATTGGGTGAAATAAACCCAAATCGTACTAGTGAATGGGCGCCTTAACTTGTTTTCTTGTGCAGTGGATTATTGTAGAAGAACAGTTTGTTTCTAGTGCTTATATTAACTTTGTTTTTTGTCTTGTGTGTTATTAAACATTATATAGTATTAGCGGGTAATAATATAACCTATTCTAGAGTTCTTGTGTTCTATGATCTCATTACAATTGAAATGACCGCTCTGAGAGAATCAGAAATCATTCATGTGGATTTATTGTTGACATTATTATTCGTTGTTGGATGACAGAGGAACAAATAATTACAGCCACTCTTTTTCTATGCTTAAAAAACCCTCTACATTAATTCAGCTAGAAAGATTTTTCTTGGTCCAGTGAAATTTAAGATAATTGTTAAGTGCTACGTTCATTTAGAAATGTATAATAATAAGCAGACGCTCGATGTCTGTGCTGCCAATAGTGACTGAAGTACTAGCTTAATTGATGATTCCCAAAGCAGTACAACTGTTTGCTGCTCCGATTGTTCAAAACGATGCCCCCTGAGTTTGATATCTATTTCTAAGTACTAAAATAGAGAAGGGGATTTTAATGTACTAAACAAAGAATGGGCACCTGCACCTATATGTCATTTTTGGTAGTACCACTTTCTAAGATTGGAGTGAAGCAAAAAGACATGCTTTCCTACTAATGCAGGGGGGTAATTAGGGGTGGGTGGGGTTGGGGGGGGACTAGCTAGCCACACCATTAAGCCCCTCCCCTTGCAGGCAGATTGATGCATATTTGCATTGAGGCAGGTACAAAATGGCACGGTTTCATAGAAACATCTTAATATTTCCCACCTCCTACTCGAGGACCCTGCGATCCCCTATTTTAATCTCTCCATTCTGCCAACTTCACTAGCCAGTGGGCATGACGTAAAAAGGGTTTTCCATGGGGCTGTGGGGGACTACATGAAAAATCATGTTTCTCCCAGAGGATCTGGGAGAGTAGAAAAGTATGAAACCATGGCAAGTAACTGTGCACCAGGACATGCTATGCTGCAATGGAAGGGGTACAAACACATTTATTATTCTTTTTTGCAATGTAAATACCAGGACTTTCTGTTAAGTGGGCGTTTCCGGCAGGAGAGATATGGGAGCAGAGGCGGATCCAGGAAAAAAAAAATTACGGGGGGGGGGGGGGTGGGGGGCTACTGTGACTAGGGGAAGCATGATTGCAGGGGGGGGGGGGGGAGAGAGGGAATGTGGCCCATTCCCCCCACCACACCCCCCAGGGGGGACAGTTATGGTTAGGTTGCTGCAGGGTATGGTTAGAGTCAGGCTGCTGGTGGGGAAGGATAGGTTGTGGAAGGGGAGGGTTAGGCTGCGGAAGGGGGGGGATTAGGCTGTGAGAGGGGAGTGTTAGGCTGCTGAAGGGTTGCGTTAGGCTGCCAAAGGGGAGGGATAGGGTTAGTCTATGGGAGAAGAGGATTAGGCTGTGGGAGGGGAGATTTAGGCTGCTGGAGAGAAGGGTTAGAGTTAGTGCATCCTGCCTCCTGTACTCTACTCACCAGCGCGGTTACAGTAGCTGCCTCCCTGCAGTTCAGCCTGCCTCCTGTACTCTACTCACCAGCGCGGTTACAGTAGATGCCTCCCTGCAGTTCAGCCTGCCTCCTGTACTCTACTCACCAGCGCGGTTACAGTAGATGCCTCCCTGCAGTTCAGCCTGCCTCCTGTACTCTACTCACCAGCGCGGTTACAGTAGATGCCTCCCTGCAGTTCAGCCTGCCTCCTGTACTCTACTCACCAGAGTGGTTACAGTAGATCCTCCCTGCAGTTCAGCCTGCCTCCTGTACTCTACTTACCAGCGCAGTTACAGTAAATGCCTCCCTGCAGTTCAGCCTGCCTCCTGTACTCTACTCACCAGTGCGGTTACAGTAGCTGCCTCCCTGCAGGACAGCCTGCCTCCTGTACTCTACTCAACAGCGCGGTTACAGTAGCTGCCTCCCTGCAGTTCAGCCTGCCTCCTGTACTCTACTCACCAGCACGGTTACAGTAGATGCCTCCCTGCAGTTCAGCCTGCCTCCTGTACTCTACTCACCATCGTGGTTACAGTAGATGCCTCCCTGCAGTTCAGCCTGCCTCCTGTACTCTACGCACCAGCGCAGTTACAGTAGATCCTCCCTGCAGTTCAGCCTGCCTCCTGTACTCTACTCACCAGCGTTACAGTACAGCCACCTCTTCATCACTCTCTCTGCCGTGGTACAGAGCAGGTATTCATCATAGCCAGCTCCCCTGCTCACCTCACACTCAATGTTTATCTTAACTAATTGAATACCACCGTATGTGGTGGGTCTTCATGCCACTTATGGCATTTCCACATTACAGTTACTGTGTGGTGCATCCTCATGTAATTTATGTTGAGATTTCATGCCCCCTGATGGTATTTCCACATTGTATATCGTCGTTCCTTGTGGCATGTGTGGTGGGTCTTTATGGCCCCAATGGTATTTCCACATTACTTAACTACAGTATATGATGGTTCCTTATGGCACCTGTGGTGGGTCTTCATGCCACTTACAGTAAGTCCCCCTTACAGTAGGTCCTCATGCTATTTACGTTGGGTATTCCAGCTATTTGTAATTGTCCTCATGCCTTTTACAGAATGTCCCAATGTCAAGTATGGAATATTGCCATGATCACTTTTGTAATTATTTGTTCTAACAACATCAAATTATAAACTATACCGTAATATTTAAATATTATTTTAAACAACATTTGTGTTTTATTTTTACAATTTTCAACAGTTATGCGTTTCTCAGTCGGGAGGCTGAACTAAGCAATTGTATATTCTGTGTTCCAGCTGTGTGGTTGATGAGATGGATTTCTCCGCCATGGAATTAGATGAAGCGCTCAGGAAGTTCCAGGCTCATATACGGGTCCAGGGAGAAGCTCAGAAAGTAGAACGACTCATTGAAGCATTTAGGTATCTATTTATCTCTTACTGTACCTGTATAATCTATTGTATTCGCGCCACATCTAAGCTGCGTACTTAGAATAATTGTCACAGAGAATAGGGTTGTAGGTGAATTACAGAATATATCTACGCAGGTAAAACGCTTACACCTTTTGACATTTGTGTACAAGGGTAGTAGGAGAACGGCATATCAGGAATGCATAATATTTTGAGCTGCATACAGTTAATTAAAGATTTAAGCTTGTCTAAGCTCTTGCAGTTTGACTTAAGCAGAATCAGGTGGTCAGGGCTCGGTCACTTGGAATTTAAACAGCATGTGTGAAATCACTGGGGAGGGATGATCTCCCTCTGCAATACAGTGTCTGCATGTGAAGGTCAGGCATGAGGAATACATTTCATGAGCTGATCTATCATGTAGAGAGTGGGAGAGGCACCGCGGGTTGGTAACACTGCCTTAGAAGAAGTTTTCATCATTTATGTTAAAGTTAAATACTCTTTATTAAACTAATACAACAATAAAGAATACATGAATGACTAATATATGTATGTTACTGCCATGCAAAATACTGTACATCAGAATACTGTATATCATAGATAGACAGACAGACAGACAGAACACATTTAGATAAAGATGTGGGTCTTGATAGCCTTAAGGTTTTGTGGAGAGCCTGTTAGGAGAGGTAGAGAATTCCAGAGGTAGGGGGCACCGAATGCCAAAATCTTGGAGACATAATCACTATGCAGGGAAGGGAGCATATATTTGTGGAGTGAAGAGGGCAGTTGGGAGTGTATAGGGAGACAGAGTCGGATATTTAAATGGTAGAGGAATTGGGTGACAGCTTTGTATGTGAGTGTGAGAAGATTGAATTGGAAACAGAAGGGGACGGGGAGCCAGGGAAGGGCTCGTAATAAAGGGGAGATGGACATAGTATGATTATAGGGAAGATGAGGTATGAGAGAGGTACAAGGACAGCCAGGAGGGGCTGCACTTATTACTCTGACAACAATCATCTGGATCCATACCACTTTTCTCAGCTGTGCAGCATGTAGGGAGGGCCTAATGGGGGTAGGGAAATTAGGTGGCATAGGGAAATGAGTTCCACCCCCTCTCCAGGACCACTTGTGGCAATGGGACCCTCCAAACATTGGTAACAATACTCACGTAATCAGTCAGCTGCATCAGTGATTTTACCCACAGTTAGTTAATTAACAGTTCTGCACAAATATTATCTACACCAGCACTGGGCTATACAGCAGGTTATTTAGAGAATCATTGCTTTTTAGGAAATGAAGGTCTATAACCAAAGTTGTCTCATCTGAGCCTCTAGAACAGCACATACTTGATATTATGATCTTGTGTTGCAGCCAGCGGTACTGTATCTGTAACCCCGGTGTTGTCCGGCAGTTCCGGAACCCTGACACCATCTTCATTCTGGCATTCGCAATCATCCTCCTGAACACTGACATGTACAGTCCAAACGTCAAGCCCGAGCGCAAGATGAAGCTAGAGGATTTTGTGAAGAATTTAAGAGGTAACAATCACTCTGTTCTCCAAGAAATCTCCAGATAATTCCCCACTCACCTGAAGCAATGGTATATGTATAGGAGTAGCATGCAGGGATAGCTAGAATGTCTTGCATATGTTGTAGGAGGAGGTGCAGTGAGACAATGCAAAAACCATCAACAGTCACTTTCTCTTCTACGCTCTTGCTTTTTGTCTCAGGAACCAAAAAGAAAACTGTACACTTTACAGGGCATGAGAACTGTTCTGGAGACATTATTACCTGTAGTATTAGGGGGATATTCATTCTCCCACCTCTATTCCCAACAGTAGAAATAGCGGTGTGGCCCTATTCAATACTGTCTTCCCCGACAGCATTCAACAGGGATATGGGCAGAACGTGCCTGACATTACCTGCAGTCGGGCACGTTCTGCTGAGACGGCCGGGAATTGACGAGCTCCTAGCCGCAGCTCGACAATTTCCATCCGGTTCTCGTTGCCACACCCCCTTCTTGGCGCTTGGCAGGCTGGACATTGAATTCCACATGCCAAATCTGTGTCAAGCCAGCCGAGAACGGGACAGGGTCATGGCTGTTGGGCCAGCCCAACAGTCGTGACCCTGCATTGAATATCCCCTTTAGTCTGTGCAATATTATATGCTCATTGTAACATTATAATAGTGTTTTAAATAGCAAATAATATATTGTTTTTTGCTCCTAACTAGAAACTATTCTGTAATGTTCTGTAAAGTAAGATGTAGACACTCGGAGCAGACAGATCACCTCTGCAATGATGATATCTTCACTATTTGTTATGTTACATTTACAAACCCCTTTGTAATTAAATGTTTAAAACTAAAAAAAATCTCTTAATTACTGCATAAGAAGTTACTGATGCAAGAACCGTGTTCAGTACCTGCCGGCTTGTCCTTGGAAGCTGCTGGGTTTGTCATTTAGTCATGAGAACTGTCGCTGTCCTCAGGTGTGGATGACGGTGAGGATATCCCACGGGAGATGCTAATAGGCATTTATGAGCGCATCCGTAAGCGCGAACTTAAGACAAATGAAGATCACGTTTCTCAAGTTCAGAAGGTTGAAAAACTTATTGTAGGCAAGAAGCCGGTAAGTTTTTGAAAGTAATTAGTTGTGGTAGTTCAAAGTAATTTATTGCAATTAAATGATAACAGAAGTAGGTTACATAATTTATCAATGAATGGGTCACTTCAAAATGAATATAGTGGTATCCCTCCCATCATTGTCCCAGCATTAGTCATGACAGCTTCATCACTCAACACATTAAGGGGCATGTTCACACCATATTGGGCTTGTACCATGTCTGCAAGGATCACGCCTAACGCTTCAGAAGATTTCTGCAAGCATAGAGAAAGAAAATGTTGTGCATTGCCCCACACATTACCGAGAGGTGGCAAGTAACTGGCTCAACTTGGTGAGCAATCTAATATCTTCCAATCTCCCGGGAGTTGGGACAAAAGTGCCACCTGGCAGGGTGGCGGGAGAGAGTGGAGTGGAGGTAATTGGGAGCAAAGTATTAGGAATCTAGGATAGAAAGTATTGTGTCTTTCATTATTTATTTGGTGACTGGAAATGTGGATAAACCCCATTGTAGTGGTTGATGCTATACTGGTGCACTGCCCATATTTTGCACTGTAATTACTTTTTAATAGTGCATAACTCATCAGTGGAAACATCGTAGATTTACTCAACATGACTTCAGTTGGTATAATTATTAATATATTAATAACTATATTGTCATGATTGAATCAGAATACCATTTCCACCATATTAGGACATGTTGATTTATTTTTTTCCACTGTAAAATGGGTTTAGCATTTTATGAAATTATGGTGCTCATTCAAATGGTCTACTCTATTTTAGAGACTGTTCTAAACAATATTTACCAATTCCTTTCCATTATATATTATACAAATGCTCAGAAGTTGTTACCTAGAGGCTGTGTTCCAGCCTTGCCATGTTTGGGCTTCCAAGTCTTCAGAGTATCTAGTTTCCAGCTTCCAGCTCTTATTGGCTGCTAACAGCTCAACATTTCATTGTTCCCATCTAATAAATCCTCCTGTATTGGGAATTATGAGAAGTTACAGTATGGTCCTGTGGACACATTTCATATTAGATGGATATCCTGTATTGGATAAGGGTGATGATTGACTGTGAGCAGTAAACAATCCTTTTACATTATCCTCTCAAATATGACCTTCTGTAGTATGAATAAGAAGGAAAGCTTTGCTACAACAAAATGTTTTTTTTCTGTCCAAGCAATTTAAGTGTTATTTTTTTATTTGAATAAATTTACAGAATATGAATTTCTGTAATATCATATATCACAGAAGGCTAGGTAAAAGGTCTTTTACTCTTCCTTAGTATTGCCACATCTGGAAGTAATAGTACAAGGATGGGAAGATAAACCCTAGGGCATCATAGTCTGGGTAGAAACCAGCATCCATTTATTCCAGCCATCACACACAGAGAGGACGTTGGCCAGATACTGCATGAGCTTTTGTAAAATAAACACTTCTGCGATTTGGGCAGATTTCACCTGATTCCGACGGATCGGGTTGAGAAATCAAGTGAAATCGTCCCAAATCTCATGTGATTGACATTCCATCCAATCCGATGCGTGGACTCGGACCCCCTTCCTGGCAAAGGGGAAGGGGGTCGCATGCGATACATCACATGCAGAAGGACCACATGCAATGTATTGGGAGATTGGATGGCCATACACTGCTGCGACTTCTCTCAATAGTCCAGATTCGGAAACAATGGGGATCACTCCCAGTACATTTGCACGGGGAGCTATGTTTTCCATCTGCGCATGTGCATACTGATGTATGCGCATGTGCAGGGTCCCTGGGTGAACGGACTCGGCGACTTGCATAGTGCGGCTCAGGCTAGGGTGCCTCCCATTGGAACTTCCAGCGTTTCATGTGCGTTCCAATGAAAACACTGGGTATTCCCATGGGTTAGTGGACAGGAGGAGGTGGGCCGGGGGCGGGCAGCTAACATCACATAACATCAGCTGTCCGCCCCCTGTCTTTGGGCAGGCCCACGCAAATACTTATGTATGAATGGCCTGATCAGCGACCATCAAATTATTTCTCTGCCGGTGGGGCATGCGAGGGGATATGCCTTTGTGACACATCCCCTCACATGGTTTTGAGGGGATAATAGCAGGGGGAAGGGGGGGGGGCGGCAATTCTGAGGGGTGGTTGGGAGTGCCCTCTTAGACTTGTTTACCGAGTCAACCAGATTAACGGCCGATGTGCTTTTCCTCTTCCCAGCGATAGTTACACTGAAGAAATATGTTTATATACAGTGCTCAAAGTGGGAATTTAGAAGTGAGGGTATGGAAATTCGAACTCCTCACTCACACCCCACCCCCTCCCCCCAGAAGCCCCTTAGCCTTAAGGATTTTAATAATATCTAATTAATTTTAAATATGATAATGTAGCAGGATGTATTAAACAATGTTTGCTCACCCATTTTTTGACTGTCACTCTCCTTATGTGCCCATATCGTCATCCTAGGTACTGTAAGCCTCTTCATCTTTACTCATACCGCCTTATATTGCCCCACTGAAAGCACTGGTCATACCAAAGAAATTCACCATTATAGTCCTGAATCCTCAAACTAGAACAGCAATTTAGCCAAACTTGTTAATCTGTTAATGTGGTGTTGAGCTTTAAGATTACAATGTTAGTGTTTCTCGTCCAACCCTTCATGTGTGTTCGCAGCCTGCTTGTGTTGTCACTGCATTTTCTGTGTTTATCATGTTTTTTCTGATTATTAATTTATGTGTGTCTTTTTACTGTAGATCGGATCCCTACACCATGGACTTGGCTGTGTAGGTATTCGTTTGCTTAACACTTCCAATATAATCTTCTATACCACCCAATTAACGTCTCCTGGTTCTCCTCCCGGACCCTCACATGAGTTTGTAGCTTTGACTCCAACTTTCCGCATTAGTAATATCATCATTGTCTGGCCAAACACAAGTACAGTAGTGATGGGAAATGTTTCTAGCTGCAAACTTCTATTTATAGTTACAAATGTACAATTGCATAGTGGTTTCCATTTACATGTATTAATGTGTCAGGTAAATCTGCCAAAAGCCACTTTTAGAATCAACACTACACTCATATGTCCACCAGAGAACACCTCGCCTACAGAGGTCAATGGGCCTAATTCAGACCTTTTCGCTAGGCTGCGTTTACTCACAGCCCAGAGAACAGGTCAGCTCTGCCCCGCCGAATGCCCACCACCAGCATCTAGATTGCAAGGGGATGTGTACGAGAGCACGTCCCCTCGCATGCGGCCGAAGGGGATAGAAATCAATCGATGGTTGCCAACCATCGAATGATTTATCTCTCCTTCGGTAATAAAAGTCAGTCATAACTGACTTTTATTTCCGTCGGAGAGCGCTGAAAAGGGGGCGGGGGCGCTGACGTCATGTGACATCAGCTGCCCGCACCGAGCAGGGAACGCCACGAACAGCATTTTCATGGGGACACCCGTAAAACGCTGATGCCAACCCCTGCCTGCCCCCCTACCCTACCCCTGCAGATGCCTCGGCGAGTTGGATACTCGCTGAAGGCGTTTGCACAGGGTATCTGCACATGCGTAAATACGTGCAGGCGCACACCCCCCCCCCCCCCATCGAAATGGGCGCAATTCAGTCAAACTTGATTGAGGCCCAATGTTTGAGAACAAATCTACTTACAGCTCCACTAGATAAACTGCAATAATAATAAATTTTTACATTCAAAACCTTAATGATTTTTCTTTTAATCCTATTATGCCAGCACTTACCTGGTGATTAATGATTGTAGCCCAATGCATCAGAAAATGTGTGCTTTCTAAGCAGCAATATTGCCATTGCATAGCATTGTAAAATTCATACTCAGTGGCGGAGCTATAGCTCCGCAGCCCCCGCGGTGGCGGGGAGGCGCAGAGAACATGTGGGCGCCGGCGGTCTGCTGGGCTATAGTTACCCGCTGCTGTCTTGCCTGCCTTCATGGTCCTGTCGCCGTCTCCCGGCACCGGCTCCTGCTGCTATAATGAAAACGGACTCTTAGAAAATGGCTGCCCCCATACTGCTGACAGTTTTCTGTCTGCAGTATGGGGGCAGCCATTTTCTAAGAGTCCGTTTTCATTATAGGAGCAGGAGCCGGCGACGGGACCGTGACTGCAGATTCGGCCGGGCAGGTAAGAGCATCGGGGGGTGCGCTGAGGGGAGGGGGGGGGGGGGGGCGCCGAAATTTTAGCGGCGGGGGGGCGCATAATAGGTAGTTACGCCACTGTTCATACTGTATGGCCTAAAAAAATGTTACATTGTCTATAGTGTGACAGACTGTAGTATCCTATTACAGGTATCTCCAAATAGAACTAACCCCGCTGTGAAAATGTGGGGTAGATGTATGAAGCAGTGACAAGAGGGGAAAATTGATAAAGTGTATGCTACTTTATCACCGGCCAATCAGCTCCTGACTGTTAACTTACAGGCTGGGTTTATAAAGGGACTGTCAGTCACCAGCTGATTGGCCGGTGATAAAGTACCAGGCACTTTATCATTGCTCCTCCCGTATCAATGCTTTATACATCTGCCCCTGAATTCCCAAAGTGCTGGATAGTAGGAACATTGTTGCAGATTATTAAGTAAAATCACTATTCTCCCCATCACATACAGTACATTATACAATACAGCAATAAAGGTAGCTCCCTTTTCTGCGTATGGTGTTTTAATGTTGTATTGACTGTACAGTACTAGTCAGACACTCTGGGGTCTATTCATGAACCAATGAAAAGAGTGGGGAAGTGAGCCATGGAGATGTTGCCCATGGCAACCTACAGCTACATTTCATTTTGTAACTTGATAAATGTTACTTCAGTGCTGATTGGTTGCCATGTGCCATTTTTTTCACTGCTTCGTGAATAGGCTCCTCTGTTTTGTACACGTGACTGTTGTTTCACATATGTACATATGTGTTTTCTGCTGTGTGACTCCCATTGATATTTCTATTAATGAACAATAATGCGTACAATATGCAGTACAGTAAGATGCTACATTTGTAACTTTACAGTTAGACACATGTGGCCATATGTTCACTTGGCTGATGCAGAGATTGTGTGCAACTCTATTTTGTGGACGGATGTTTTTGATCATAGTTAATCATACAATTCCAATTTGCTATTGAACAAGGGTACCCAGTGGCGTCACAACCAGGGTGGGGTGGATGCAGGCCATTACTTGGTGTCTCCAAAATGTTGACTTTGGCACAGTGACAGAAGCCAGATGCTGCAGTGTGACATTAACTTGCAACACCTTGGCTCCTGGCACTGAGAAGACAGCAGTGCCAGTAGTGTCTTTTGTGGGCAGTCCATATGAGCATGGGGTTAAGTAATCAGGGGCTTCCCCCGTGATGCTGCGCAATTATGCGCTGAGTGGGCCACTCTTCTGCCCCTAGTGCCGCCACTGGGTATACCATGGTGGTAAGTACACACGTAGGGTAATTGTTCAGAGGGTATGTCATGGTTGTGTAGGCGGAATTGCGGGCTATGCTGAGTTTTGGATGGATCTTTTGCACCAGGTACAGGACTTGTGCAAATGTGTGCTCATAGTGATGACTGCTACATCAACAAGCGTGTGGATAGGGGTAGGTGCATGCATTTCTGAAGACAAGTAAATATCCGCATTCATTTCTGTGAACACCATGCGGCTGGCATGTATGCAACTCTGCATTAGCCCATAACTGTGTGGCCAGACTAGCCACATACAAATAGTGACATTTCAGGCATATGTAGTAGTTTTGGCAGACTAGATCTTAAAGGACCATTACATGATGGCTGCTAAGCACCATGCATAAGTTGGTACACTCATTAGCCATACACTATCCAATTTCTGTCAGCAGCTAGCTACAGAAGTCATGTACACAGCACTTCGTAGAGACTTTGTGACTGTGGCTTACTCTGGAAGCCAAACATATTGTATGTCACTGTCCTCTACAACCATGTAGAATGCTGTCACTGACCATAACAAAATCGGCTTTTTTGTACTTTTGGAGAGTTAGTGTACCAAGAACACCGAGAAGTACCATGTAAAAGCGGCTTTACCGTCACGTGCCTATTGCAACATTTTATTTTTATGTATTTGTGTTGTGCTTCATAAACATTATGGAAATATCACAGAATCATTTATATAGTTGAGACTTTTGTATGAGGGAATAACGATGAGTACTCTTTTATTTTAGTAAGGTTATTTTAAATTAAACTCTAAAGACCTAAAAAGACGAGACTATGACATTCAATGCAACCCTTGAAAATTATAAGAATTTTCTCTTTTTTTTCCCCATCAATAAATGGGGGCGTTCGAGGTATTTTAGGGGGTAGAAAAACAATGTAACAGACATGACAATCAATGCATCATATCCTGAGAAAAGGGGGTGAATGTACCCACTTAATAAACAGTTAAATACATTGGAGGGTTTGATTCATTAAAAATCATATAGAGTGGAATGGTAGGGGGTCAATAGTAAAGAGCGGGACAGGATTCTGGTCTCTATAAATGATGTGCAAATGCCATGGATACTACTTGATAAGGGGTAAAGAGGCTGATGTAGAGTAGGGGAACCCCCGGAATTTACATGTTAAAATTGGAGACCACTTTAGCCAGGGAGAGGAGAGCAGGGCTTTTTCCAGTTTTGAGCATTGACTGCTGAGCAGGTTTAAGGATATGGCAAAGCACATAATGACTAGCCTTGGGGCTGAAAGAGGGTACCATAAAGGAGAGCAACCACTAGGTCGGGGTAATCAAATCTCCAGGACCTCAAATGCAGGTTTAATAGTATTCTTCCCAGCATTATGGGGCAGAACATGTGTGTAATGTCCCCTTTGAGACCACATTACCACCATACAAACTTTGAACAGTCCAATAGTATTGTCACATATCTGCTTATTCAAGCTTACCTGACTGGTGATTCTGCTATGTATCTCAGTCTGACTCAGTTCTGTATCCATTCATGCTGCCAATCAGGCTGTGCATTGTTGCCTCATTGATTGTGCACCTGTTGGAAATCCAGACTGAAGCTGAAATCACCTGTAACCCTTTGCTGTCCTGTTCCCTATGGCTCACCTGTTAAGGTCAGACAGAGATCTTCTGTATTCATATCTCAGATTTCCAGATTCCTCTCTGTCCTTTCCTCCAATCTATACAAGGGTTAAATATCTTGCTCACAGATGCAGAACTGCCTTCAGCAACTTGTCTTCCTGCTGCACGGTCCAGATGCTCTTCACTGTTCAAGCTTGCTTCCTGGAGTCCCTGCGTGAGTCTTTAGCATTCAGCTCCCAGAGGCTCTGCTTGTCCGTCTGGTCCAGCGTTCCTGGGTCCGATCCACAAATAGTCCTATTCCTGCTCCAGTTCCTGTTCCTCTGTCAGCCCCAAGTCAGCCATTTCAGTTCAAGTTATTCCCGTCGCCTGTCCCGGTGTCGGCGCCAAGTCGGCCATTTCTGTTCAGTTATTTCCGTGACCTGTTCCTGTGTTAAAGCCAAGTCGGCCTTTGGTTTCCATTATGCACTAAGTGTCAACACTAAGTCGGCAAGTTCAGTTCTGTTATTTCTTGTGTTCATTCTACTGAGGCCTACCCGGTCGTCCCAGTTATACTCCTGCCTGTCGCAGCCGGTTGGCCTTTCATTTGTCCCAGTTGCCTTCCGACCAGAAACTACTACGTCAAGTCCTCAACTTCTTACCGTCAGTGAGCACTTCTAGCAAGAGGCCGCAACCTGCTGTACAGACGCAGCGAAATCCAAAGTCCTTATGGGGGTCCCTGGCGAAGACCGCTGGGCAGTTAGATTCCGCACCCTCGTCAAGAAGTTCAGCCAAGTCTCACATCCAGGGGGTTTATGCACAGGTCCTTTATCCAACCCGCCACGCTTCCAACTCCCCAAGCGCAGCCCGTCCCGGGTCCGCAGCCTATGACTGATCCACAATAACCCTCCGGTGTGACAGTTTGCACCAGCCACCAGACCACCAAGGTCACGACTGAGTCCACAAACTCCTAGTCATGACATATTGTAATTAAAGGGCCCAACCCTGTAAAGCAGGGGTCTTCAACCTTTACGACAGTGTGGGCCACATTAAAAAATTCAATGAAGCCTGAGGGCCACTAATCTCTACTGTGGTAATTAGCACAGTCCTTCATAGATAGACATCGCAGCCCCCATAAAGCACAGCCCTTTATAGATAGCACAGCCCCTGCATACATAGTTGGCACAGCTGCCCATACACATAAACCCCATCCCCAATATATAGTCAGCACCAGGACTATTTCTAGACAATTAGGGTCCCAGTGCGAACAGAAAAAAATGCAGCTCCCCCATACATAATATTATATTGATGAAATTGCACGCGGTGTAGACGCGCTCCCAAAAATGGTGTGGCCTAATTCTAAGGGGCGTGGTCTAATTATAAGAGTGTGAACTAGCAGGAAAACCATTACCTGACATCTCACTTTTGCAACCTGCATGACCAGACATTGGTTACAGCAGGAATAGTTGTTGTCCTTCCACGCTTAAGTTGGCTGGCTAAAGGCCACACAGTGACATATAAACATTAAGGCCCACACAGTGACCTAGTACACCTCACAAATCAAGCCCAAACCATGACAGGCTACTTAAATTAATATACACGGTTTATCTGTAATGTCCATTACACATTGTGCCACACACCATAATGCCCATTACACATTATACCACACACCATGATGCCCATTGCACCTTGTACTATAATACCCCCAATACTCCTGCTTATACATATTATGCCCCCAGCAGTGCCTCTTATAAAATGCCACCAGTAATGTCCCTTACAAAATGCCACCAGTAGTGTCCCTCACAAAATGCCACCAGTAGTGTCCCTTACAAAATGCCACCAGTAGTGTCCCTCACAAAATGCCACCAGTAGTGTCCCTCACAAAGTGCCCCAGTATTGCCCCCCCATAGTCAGCACCACATTGCACAGCCTGCCAGCCCTCCCATAGTCAGCACCACACAGCCAGGTAGCCCCCCCTCATAGTCAGCACCGCATTGCAGCCCATTCACCCCCCCCCCATGTTCAGCACAACATTGCAGCCAGCTCACGCCCCCCCCCCATAGTCAGCAAAGCATTGCAGCCAGCCCACCCCCCATACTCAGCACCGCGTTGCAGCCAGCCCCCCGAAGTTAGCACTGCATTTAGCCAGCTTCCCCCTTCCCTAAGAAACTTGCCTGAATCTTCTGCAATGTCACAAGATGCTCCATGTCCCTGGCAGAGGTCTCAGGAAACAACAGCTTCATCAGAGGACTGGCGGCGGCTGTCACTGCGCCCTGAAAGGGCGCAGGGGGGGACAGGTGCACGGTATCAGGAAATACACAATGCGCATGTCCGCGCACAGTCCCGACCACCCCAGCCACTGCACATCCACCTCTGCCGCGTCCCACATGCAAAGGGGACTAGCGCGGAAGGTTTTTTTTTTTTTTTTTACACAGCAATGAGAGGCGGCAGGTGGAGGGCCACTCAAAACAACTCAGTGGGCCACTTGTGGCCCGCGGGCCATGGGTTGAAGACCCCTGCTGTAAAGCATTGGTCTTCAACCTGTGGCCCTCCAGATGTTGTGAAACTACATGTTCCAACATGCATTGCCACATTTTTTCCTATGAGAGCATGCCAAAACTGTCAGGGCATGCGGGGACATGTAGTTCTACAACATCTGGAGGGCTACAGGTTGAAGACATGTGCTGTAAAGTGTTTCCTGTCACTAGTGTTGTATATTCAGTCACATAAAGAGTGCACATGCTTTAACCCTTTGAGTGTCAAGTGAATTTGACAAAATAGGTGTGAAATTGCCAAGCAAACATTTTTAGTCATCATAATGACCTGTAATGTTTACCTTATATAGGAAATATACTTTTTTTTTGCACAACATTTTGTATTTGAATTTATATAACAAATGGGAGCAATACTGGAATTTTTAGCAGAGATGTTGGCATTCAAAGGATTAAAACAGCAAATACTGTATCGTTTACTATAAAAAAAAACTGTGAAAAATAGTAGGGACATCTTTCAATTCTCACTAGTATAGTTGTCTCCACCCTCTCATTTGCATAATGAGCCAGTGACATTGCTCAGGAAATAGCAGCATGAGTGCAGTAGACACATGACATATAATGTAAATATAGACAGTGTCTAAGTTGTACCCAAAAGGTCAACATGGGAAAAATGTCGATACAAGCGGAGGGGCCAACATGGAAATTGACAACACATCGACAGATGTTTTCACTTTTTTTTGTGTGTGCTTGTAGATTTGAGCACATGGACCCCAATTTACTGTATTCACTTTGCACACTTTACTATTCCCAATCATAGTTTATGTGGTTGGTTAAGTATGAGGAAAATTGGCTTGGCTTGTGTCAATGATATATCGTATATGTTGACTTAATATACAGTATGTCAACCCATTAACAGTTGACCTAACGCATGTCGACCCAATGTCTGGATCCCCTTTAAACAAACATCCCCACAACAGTATTATCCCCATCATTTATTTTGCAGACAGCAGTTTGCATTCATTCAACAGAAAGATTTAACGAAACGCCTAAGGTTTTGGGAGCTTGGCTTGATAAATAAGTTCACCTTCAGTTAACTCTTTGAGTCCATATATATCTAAAACCCCAGCAGCATATACTGTGCATTCACTTAGCTGGGAAATTTTTGCAAAAATTTAACTTTTCACCAATATACAAAGTGTTTTAAATAGACTTAAATTCAGTTTTCAGAAACATCAGCTGTTGTTTTCCTCAATATTAACCCTTTGAGTGCCAGCATCTCCAAGAAATGTGCAAAATAGCTGCTAAAAATGCCAACATCTCCGTGAGAGATGCGCAAAATATCAGCTAAGAATGCCAGTGTCACTCACATTTGTTATACAAATTCAAATAAGAAATGTTGGGTAAAAAAGATTATATTTCCTACTGTATATAAGGTAAACATTACAGGTCATTCTGATGAATAAAAATGTTTGTTTGCCAATTTTCAGACCAATTTTGACAAATTCGCTTGGCACTCAAAGGGTTAACAAAGTATTATATAAAAAAATTTAACTTTAACAACTTTTTAATTTAGACAGGAAACATTTGGTTGTTGAGGTTCATTATTCACCTTGTAAACAGTTCAACTCTATAAAACTTACATGCTCTAGGCTGTTCGCCCATGTGCATGCCAGCTCTATCAAGGCTCCCCTCCTGATTTTCTTATAATATATTATAATATATTAGATTTAAAACTGAGTAGAGGTTTCTTATGGGGAACTATATGCTCCTTTCTGACACCAGTTTCATGTAATTTTTGATTTTTTTTGAGCATTAAATGTTTGTCGCTGTTAAGCCCCATACACGATACGCGATACCGGCCATGGCCGATATAGGGACAAATATCGGCCTATTTGTCTTTTAATCTGGTGTGTAAACCAACAACATCATGATACATCAATATACATTGCAGTAACTTGTGGGGGGGGGGGGGGGTATATTTACAAATCCGTCGCTTATCGTCAATTGCTTTGTCCGATAAACTTAAACCAGCAATAGAAATAAATGCTAAGCAAGCCTGATTTAGTATTTATTTCTGTTATCATTTTACATCTATCAGCTCTTGAAGATCAGTGGCTCTGACAACACATTTGTTAGCTACAGTAATGGCTTGGGCCATACATAGCAGCCAAGTGGGTCCCATTCAGCAGGACCCCCTGCGCCACAGGGAGCCTTCCCACACCATGGGTGTGACTAGATACTGGTAGTTTTGCAATATATACCAAATAACAGCGATAAATGTATATCGCAAATATAACTTATACAGTGAAGATGGGCCCCCTTCAGCCCTGGGCCCCATAGCAGCTGCACCTCTTGCACCTATGGTAGTTAGGCCCTTTGCTCACACATTAGCATGCTGTGGTAGGACCGCACGGGACAACGACCGGACAGTGGACACATACATTTCAATGTAGCACTAGAATTCCAGTCGGCAGTGGCCAGATCCTGTTGTGCAGGATCTGACCACACCTCTGCTTGTGAACCCTTAACCCGGCCCTTATGCTGTGTACACATGGTGAGATTTGACATTAAATTTTGATTATATAGTTAAAATCGCATGCAGATTGTACAGGTTTTTTACCTTGCGATCCTGATGCGCGCTCCAGTGACAGCACAAATTGAAACCCAGATAGACAGGGCAGCAATGACTATATAGTGCAAATCTAATGCAGATTGTATGAATTGTATGTAAATAGTACAGAGTTAGCAAAGATTGCATAGCACTCGAAGCTTGAGTGGAATAGCAAGGGAATCTCACCGTGTGTACACACCAGAGTCTTTAACTAAAACAAAATCTCTGTCAATAGTGGGAGCATTGTGGATGATGTACTTAAATAACTTGCTGGCGATTGCTCGTTTTCCATAAAGTGATGTTTGAGACAATCTACATGGAGCATATATAACCCATATATACCGTCTTCCATTATTTTGCCAGTTTAATGTTCAACATGCATTGTATCTTCCTATAGGTGCTGTCATTACCACACCGAAGACTGGTCTGTTACTGCCGTCTCTTTGAAGTTCCCGATCCAAACAAACCCCAGAAACTCGGTTTACATCAGAGAGAAATCTTCCTGTTTAACGACTTGCTAGTGGTATGTATTGGATTGAAAGGAGTTTATCAGAGGAAATGTCAGTTTCAGGCATAATTTAGTTAGGGTATTTTATTATTAATATTGTTTGCCAGAAGAGCTGAGGAAAAGAGAAGCGTTCTCGCTTTTTTATGATGGATGTGAACGGCAAAGTAGTCATGTGACACATTATTTGTACCGCTCGGAGCAATCCTCTACTGCTAAAAGTTTTATCACCAGAAATTTGGTGCTTTCATCCCTCTCCTGAAAATAGATTTGGAGATCAAAGAGACGCCTCTGCGACTTAATCTATACATTTATGAAAGACTCATGCTTCCGGCATTGCAAATATAGCTTTATAAAACTATAAAACTGCAGATTAATATAGGAACCGAGACACTATTTGTTTTTTATGTACAATCAAACTAAACTGTGTGTAATAGGACTGGCCCAGCTTCAGGCACTGACCCTTGCTTGTCGCACTTTATTGTTCTAATAATATTTAATTTATCCTGTTATACCCCATACACACGAGGTGACTGAGCATCCGTGCTTAGTGATGTAAGCACAGATAGCTCAGCACAGAATGCGCAGCACACAGCGATAAACCAGCGATGGGTGCTGAGCGTTCTGTCACAGCCAGTGTTCTCTGGTGAAAGAACACTGGCAATCACTAGATTTAGACTGCATGCATTTAGTCAGGTGATAGCAACGTGCGGGAACACGCATCACCGTCACCAGGGGCCACACACACACGTAGCAATCCGTGCTTCATTTCTAAGCGATCTAGTCAGATCGCTTAGGTAAGGGGATTTAATCGCCACATGTGTGTGGCCCATTACTTGTACTAGCTAAGAGTAACATGGGTTCCACTTCTTTTAACAAAGGTAACAGAGCAGCAGTAACACATACAGTATTTAAGTAGTGAAGGTAGTTATTTTGCATGATGGATAATACTGTTGGCTTTTGCCCACTAGTGTGATCTTGTCAGTTATGGTGAGGAATTATGTATAAGGGGTATTGCCATATTTAGCAATGGACATCAAAAGTAGATGCGGTCGGCAGGTGTACAATAGATAGATCAACAGTCTATTATCCATTAATAACAGTCCATTAATGGTCGAAACACGAAAAAGGTCGACATACCTTAAGTCGACATGATCAAAAGGTCACCATGTAAGATAGGTCACGGGTTTACATGAGTTTTTCACATTTTTTTCCAGAACAGGTGTTTTTTTTTTTTTCATATTTTACTATGCAAGTGGGCATAGAGTAAGAATATAATAGTGTGCTGCACGTTGGGAGGCACCATGCCCAAAACATGGCAAGCGTAGTGAGCCATGTGAGGGGAAACTGTACACTTACATAGTGTATATATCGACGAAAGTCAACATAGATGCCAAAAAAAACATGAAAAACTCATTTCTACCTTTTCCATGTCCACGTAAAGCCTGTCGACCGATAGTGGTTGACCTAATGACTGTTAACTTTAATATTGTCAATCCTATGACCCATACCCCCTTCAAAAGGCAGCATGGTTCCTGGGTTTCACCATCGGATGGTAGGGCAGGAAATACTGCCTGTCGGTACACGTCGTGTCGACATGGACACTGAAACGTAGCACCGCTTTCGGGCACTATTTTATTCGAACACCACGCCCTAGTGGATGTTAGGGCATAAAGTACCGCCTGTCGGCACATTTCGGGTCAAAAAACAGTCAAAAACCACATGTCAACCTATTGACTGTCGACCTAGACCATGTTGACCTAATGCTTGTGTCGACCTAATGACCTGTCGACCTAGAACCATGTCGACCTAGAACCATGTCGACCTAATGATTGTCGACCAACTTGCCGTAGACCAAATGACCGTATCCCGATAGCATGAACCTATAATGGCACAACATATTTCACTGTATTAATGTATAGTGCTCACTAATATAGTTTGCAGTTATTAATATGTATGTACAGTCTGGCGTTGATAGTCTGAGATCACCTGTAGTCCAATCTTGAATGCTAATCTTCTATGCAAACTATATTAGAATAAACACAATGTAGTCTCATATAGAGCCATATGTATGATTATATTTAACATTCTAGGTTACGAAGATCTTCCAGAAGAAGAAAAATTCTGTAACCTACAGCTTCAGACAGTCGTTCTCCCTCTATGGAATGCAAGTTATCCTGTTTGAGAACCAGTGTAAGTGTCACAGTGACTCCATTCTTGGAGCTTTCTGAATGTAATGCTAATGTTATTCTGTATTGCATGGTATCTGATCACAAGTGTGATATCCCAGTGTGCAGTATAATCTGAATGAATGCAAAGCACACACATAAATCCAAGCCAGTGATTATTTCAGTATTCAAGCCATTTGCATCTGAAATGAAGTAAAACATAGTGTTGCCATATGCTTTACTGCAAAGGTAAATACATGTAGCAAGAATAAATGAAATGCTCTGTTGACATAAACATCTTACTAGCACCTATACCTCATGTTAGAAAGCGGACATCTCACCGGGAATTAAACTATATGACATTTATAGGTAAATACCAGATTGAGGTGCACTGGAAACATATATGCAGAGATGGAAGTCCTATTTCAGATGGGATGTTGCTGTTGACAACCAATCAGATGTTATCTATTATCTCCTAGAACAGTGGTTCTCAACCTCAGTCCTCAAGACCCCAACACAGTTCACATTTTCTAGGTGACCCAGCATGTGTACAGGTGCACTCATTATTCACTGACACATTTTAAATGATCACAGGTGGCGCTAATTATTTCACTTGTGATTCTGTGTGGAGACCTGAAAAATAGGCACTGTGTGGGGGTCCTGAGGACCAAGGTTGAGAATCCCTGCCAATGCTGCTGGGGATGGAGTGGAGTCCCGGCGGGGGAGCGCACTGATGCCGGCGGGAGACTCCGCACAGCCTGAGGACGGGTCCAGCAGCAGCAGAACTCCGGCTCCAGCAGTCCCAGCGCTGACATCTGCTATCACTGCGCTGTGGCTGCCGGAGCCAAAGGTCTGCTGCTGCTGCTGGACCCGTCCCCGTCCTCAGCCTGTGTGTGGGGGCTCCCTGCCACATCAGAGCGCTCCCCCGCCGTGACACCTGACTCGGGCATTGGCTGTGAGCGGCAGCGCAGGGGAGCAGTGCACTGCGACATCAGAGTGCATCTTCCCACATCAGAGGGCTCCCTGCGACATCAGAGCGCATCCCCCTGCCAGGACTCCTGACTCGGGCTTTGGCTGTGAGCAGCAGTGCAGGGGAGCAGTGCACTGATGTTTGAGGGGGGGGGGGGGGGGGGGGAGATGACCTGCAGGGCAAACTACACACATTTCGCCAGACTCCTACAGTCCTGCTGCATGCCCTCCCAGGCAGCCTCTGCTGGAAATCGGGTATCTTGCTGTGGAGTTTGTCAGCGCTCAGAACGTTGAGTGGCCGGCTCCAGATAAGCACAGTTTGTGCCCTGCTATGTGATCTGACGCTGGTTATATGCTCTGGGTGTATATGCTGCTTCTCCCCCCGTATCCCCCCTGCTGCTGTCAGTGGCAGCCTGATGGTTCCAGGTTGTGGCACTGCTGACTACTATCAGGCACTGCCAGGCAGAGGGCACACACTGATCCCCCTGCCCGCCAGCGCTACGAACCCTGTGCTGCCAGACCCCGCTGCATGCCACCCACCAGCGGGCAGGGGATTCCTGCAGCCTTTATGTGAGATCAGCGAGGCCCCTCTGCAATATGTAATGTGACCAGCAGCACCACCCCCCTGCATATGGTATGTTAAAAAAATATTAATTAAAAATGAAAAATATATTTATGTGTAAAAAAAACAGCAAGACTCTTCAAATAATTAAATAACTGATTTTTTACACAAAAAAAAAAAAAAAAAAACATTTATTTTAAAAGATCAAATTCCAGTTCACCAAAAAAAGATGTCGTATGCAAAATGGAGAATCAATGGCGAAAATCACTGGAGAAAGCAGTTCTCCATTTGAGCATTGAATACACTCGGCGAATTTGACTAAAAACCCCATTGAAAAGCACCGGCGAACTGTGGCGAATCGCTAGTCATTCGCTCTTCATTTGCAGCGAATTCTGTTCATTGAATAGGGTGAATTGTTTTTTGTGTGAGAAAATTTGCTGTAAACCCGGCGAATTGCCTGATTCACCAGAAAATACGGCGAATCAGAGGCATTGAAAATGGCCATTACCAGGGAAGTCCAGGAACAGAGCATTTCTCCCTGAAGGAGAGGTTCAGGTAGGCAAGTATGACATCTAAACATACATGTTACCATCTTATACAATAAAAGGCTAATGTCAGGGCTATTTTTGTGCAGGCTCCAGCAGGAACTGAGGCCCTTATCCTAGTTCACTCTTTCAGACAAAATATTTCTTAGATGGACAAAACCATGTGCACTGCAGGTGAGGCAGGTGTTACTGTGATTTGGGTGGGGTTTTACACCTGCCTCACCTGCAGTGCACATGGTTTTGTCCATCTAAGAAATATTTTGTCTGAAAGAGTGAACTAGGATAAGGGCCTCAGTTCCTGCAGGAGCCTGCACAAAAATAGCCCTGGCTAATGTTGATCCTCACCTTTATGGGGGAAATTCAAATGTTGTGTAGACTTGTGGTTACTAGATGGTGCCAGACAGAGTTATTAAATACAGTGGGCACGCAGGAATCGGCATGCTGTACACACTCCTCTCCCTCCAGATTCCCGTGAAACTACTGTAGTTAATGGGGGCTTGGTACTTCCTCATATTTTGCGGCCACCGCTGACGCTAAGGAACTTACGTGGTGCTGCTAAGCATCATCGTCGTCGTCCCCTTGCGGGCTTGCTTCGCTTGCCACAACTTTACTAAAGGTAATGGATGTTGGCGTGACACAGGAGGGTAGACATCTTTTACCTCTAAAAATGCCTCTACAGCAGATTTGTAGGGCTGCGGGTTCCTGACAGCTAATATTGTACCCAGTGGCGCTGGAACGTTTTTAGGTTGGGGGGGGCAAGATATAATCTCATTTTGGCGCCCCCTAAATTGCTATATGTTACCCCCTGATAGTTAATGAAATATGTTTTCATCAATAGTAATAGAGTAACAGAAAAACACTATAGTTTTATTAGTAACAAAATAACATTTGTCCAGCACATGTCCCCACATCCCTCATATGTCCAGCACATGCCCCGACATCCCTCATATGTCCAGCACATGTCCCTATAACCCTCATATGTCCAGCACATGCCCCCACATCCCTCATATGTCCAGCACATGTCCCCACACCACTCATTTGTCCAGCACATGTCCCTATAACCCTCATATGTCCAGCACATGTCCCTATAACCCTCATATGTCCAGCACATGTCCCTATAACCCTCATATGTCCAGCACATGTCCCTATAACCCTCATATGTCCAGCACATGCCCTCACATCCCTCATATGCCCAGCACATGCCCCCACATCCCTCATATGTCCAGCACATGCCCTCACATCCCTCATATGTCCAGCACATGCCCCCACATCCCTCATATGCCCAGCACATGCCCCTACATCCCTCATATGCCCAGCACATGCCCCTACATCCCTCATATGTCCAGCACATGTCACCACATCCCTCATATGTTCAGCACATGTCCCTATAACCCTCATTTGCCCAGAACATGTCCCCACATCCCTCATATGTCCAGCACATGTCCCTATAACCCTCATATGTCCAGCACATGCCCCCACATCCCTCATATGTCCAGCACGTCCCCACACCACTCATATGCCCAGAACATCAATTGTTCACACACTCCCCATAACTTAATACATCCCCAATGTACATTAATTAAAATTGTGAGCAAGTTTAGAGATCTCCTCAACTTACTTTTTTTGTTTTGCTGCCTGGATCCCTCCCATACACAGCAGGGCAGACACGCTGGCCGCAGCAGGATGGGGTTGGAGCGCGCTGGGGACCTGGATGCTGGATGCCATGCCCATGCGACGCTCGTCGCTGAAGCAGCAGGGGGCGGGCGGCCGCGGCGTCGGACACTGTAAGTGTCAATCAAACACCGCTGGGCAGGGCGGCCGGCAGGGAGGGGACTTAGTCTGACAGGGAGGACGGATGGAGAGACCCGGCGCAGCGGCGCCAGCGCGCATAGCACTGCAGGATATGTGAGTGTAGAAAAGACCTCACACATACATCAAGACACAGACGGGCCCACGGTACTTTAGCGCCTCAGTAATTTTGGGGGGGGGGGCAAGCTGCCCCCTCGCCCCCCCCGTTCCGGCGCCCATGATTGTACCGTAACAACAAATTGAATTAACATTCCCCCACATCATTTTTTTTTACAATATATGACTTTCAGAAATTCATTGGGAAGGTTCTCTTCTGTCCATGTAGCATCAACATCCTGGGTTAGCACAAACACTAACCTTATCCCTAAGGGACCCCGCATCAAACTGACCAGTTTAGAAGAGGTCCCTACCTTTAAAATGAATGGCTATGCTCTGATTGGCCAGAGGGTGTGACCAGCCATTGACCTGCATCAGATCCTATCAGTTTCCAAACTTCCCCACACTTCTATATTTGCTCTGTGGATCTGCTTTGCGCATGATGCACTCTTTAAAACAGGTGTTAATTTAAATGTGGCAGGCTTTCTTTAATTAGTTAATTAACTGATCATTTTGAACATAATTAGGTCAATTAAAAATGCATTTTGCAAGTCTTTTAGAAAGTAAACCCATGACAGTAGCCTAGTAATATATTATTGGTCATTTGCTCAAACCTGGTGCCGATTACAGCTCACAATTGCAGCCAATTCCGCATCTATGCAGGGTGCATTCACAGCAGGTGTATTCATTTGTTCACGCTCTGCACCCTTTAAAAGACTAGCATGTTGGAATGAGATAGCATTTTGTCCAGATGTGTATTCTCTTGTCAACGGAGTGCATCAGTTCTCTCCAGTCAGCACTTGTTAACTGTCCAGCTTGCAGGATGTGCACGCAGGAGCTAAATGCCCTTTAAGAGCAACAGCGATGGGCTGTGTGTCATCTGCTACTTTCCTCCAGACAGGATCTTGGCAACCATCAGGCGTGGCATAGGCTAAGAGCTGTAGCCTATTCCACATGGCGAGTAGTAGCAGAGACAATTCTGTTTGGGCTCCATGCCCTGAATTCCATTGTGTTGCAGCTGATGTTCTGCGGTTGGTATGACAATGATGGAGCAAACTCATTTTCCCCTTAGATAAATGATGCATCAACTGTCAGCTTAGTAATGAATCTTTCATTTCGAAGCAGCATTGCATGTTTTAGCTGAGATTGAGCTTCCAGCTCTACGTAAGCCAGGAGAAAATATTCTGGAGATGGGTTTTATTGTCTGCGGCTAATTTTAGACCTTTATCAAATGATAAATTCTCCCCTGGAATGGTAGGCACGTGTCTCTTACTAATGCATGTATTCTATCCGTTCATATATCTACAGTGTCTACATAGACAAGTCACTAAGTTTACATGCACAAAGTTGACCTTGGCAAAAGGTCAACATTTACAAGGTCGACATTGACAAAAGGTGGACACAAGCAAATGGCTGGCATGGCAATGGTCGACACATGAACAATGTCAACATGATTTTTTCATGATTTTTCTTGCTTTCCTATCCACGTGGACTCTGATTAGGAATGGTAAAGAGTGCCAAGCACAGTGGTAGCTGAGCGAGGGTACACGCTACACTAACTCCGGGTCCATGTGCTCAGGTGTGAAAAACCTATGTTGACTTTTTTATGTGTCGGCTTTTTCATGTTAACGTTTTGCTTGTGTCAACCTTTTGTCACTATTGACCTTGTGCATGCCGACCATTTGATGTCGACCTATTTACTGTCTATCAAGACACTGTATATCTTTAATCCGGAACCCTTAGACAAGCAGTGCAAACGATATGCAGATTTCTGAGTATTCAGTACAATTACTTATAACTAAAGGTGGTGCAATATGTGACCATAATTAAAAAATCAAATCTCCTTCATCCATCACCTAACTTAGGGCTCTTTGCTAGCGAACAGGTAAACACAGCCCGACCGAACACCCGCCCCCTTCGCCATGCGAAAATACTCTCTATCATGCGAGGTAATGTGTACAGTAACACATCCCCTAACCAGCGGCAGCCCCCGTTCTACAATCAGGTAGGAACCGCCGCAGAGCGGTTCTCATTTCCATTTCATGTCCAATATAAAACTGGTGCTTGGAAGGATGTGGTGTATTGTATTGTGTTGCTGTAAAAAAAAAGTAGTGTATCAGACGAATTCATTTGACATTTTCTATGATCCAGTGTTAATGAACACTGCAGTTTGCTAGCTGGAATAGAGTAGTCACTGCCCTGTATTGCCGCCCTCATGTTACAGACACAAGGGCTATATTTACCCTTGTTTCAACTCCGCATTCACGTGCTTTACTTATCTGTGTAAATAGCGCGGCATCAGCACTGGCGAGCTCATTCGCAGAGCTAATAGGCGCTTACTTTGCCAGCTATGAGGAGGCACAGTAGGCAGAAACCACAGTTCCGGCAGCTGATATAGGTGAATGTGTGCAATATAGCACCACCATTGTGTCATTACCTTAAGTGAAGATTGCAAGTAGTTGCCAGGCAACTATTGGGTCCTTGAAGTCTGGCTACTATAAAATGGCTGATTCCTCAAGATGTCAGATATCCTAACCCACATTTATTCACACAATCCACAGCAAGGTTCCTGCAGTGTTTGTCTGCAAACCATTAGTCCAGAAATATCAGCTTCTCCTAGCAGGTAAATATATACCGATAGCGGAGTATAACTGCGCCTCGCACTAGCCCCCTACATAGACCTTCATGTTTATTGTTTTTACTTCTGTGAAGTTTTCACTGTAACAATATATTTTTTTTATTATTATTCTTGTCCATGCTTATAATCTTCTGAATAACAGGACAGCTATTATATGTTTTGTGTGACCTTGGGGTGTGACAGAAACAAGCCGCTATCCATGCTTGTTTAGCACAGCACAGACTCCCTGGTCTCTTGAATAGAGAATTATCGCCGCCTTTCAATTTATTCATGAGGAGATTTAATACTTTCCCGCTCTACATATCTCTCGTTTGGGATTTTGGAGTCAGGGTGACACTGTAAGCTGTTATTACATGATAATGTTTTGCCTCTTGTGTACGGAATCCCAGATATACTGTAATACTAGAGATGAGCGATATTTTCAGAACTGATCCACTTAATACCCACAGAATGATGAGGCAAAAATCAAAAAAATAAAGATTATAATGTATGAACACAACACCTCAGAAATGGCTGTTTCAAGCTAAATGTATTAAGTTGGTTCACTCATGCATTACAGATTTGTGATTTCTTTTCTTTACATCATTTAAGAATACTATGCGAAACGTTCGCATTATTTAGTAGCCTGAGCTGCAAGTGTGCAGGAATAACCTATATACCGGGAGCCAGGCAGTTACCTTGTAGTCTTAGACAATAAAAGCCAATGTGATGAGCTGCCAGTTCTCCAAGAGGTCCATGAATTACACAGGACAGATTCATATCTCCAGATTCTCAGGAGCCGTCAGCAATTATAGGCAGAGAAAATAGGCAGTAGATAGGATATATCACTGCTCTGTCTCCATTCTATAAAACAGCCGGCTACAAATTATTTAGCTTAAACAGTCCTAGTTTTGGGGAATGTGAGATTCAAGCCTGCATTACTTTTTTCCCCCTTATAAAGCATTGTATTATTAATGCATGGTCAGGGCAGTGGCAGACAGAAACTGAAGAGAATTTCGGTTCGTAAAAATGTATTATGGCTTTAAGAATGGGTTTGGCTAAAAGGGTCAACAGTTATCAGTGTCTAGGTCAACCACAAAAGGTAGACATGCACAAGGTCGACATCATGGGAAAAAGGTCAACAGAAGAAAGTCAACCTGAAAATTGTTCACACATGAAAATGCCGGTTTGTGGTTTAAAAGGTCTGGGGGCCACTAATCTGTCATATTGAAAGCAATGGCTTCCACAGTAGTGGTGTATTTATCCCACCTATTTTGGTGCAGGTTCCGCCTACATTTGATTTGAGGTTTTTGGGGTGTCAGTTTTAATTTTGTAGCACATGGATCTCCACCTAGTGTGTTGCGCCCCCTCGCATGGCTCACTTCGCTTGCCATGTGCCACTCCATGCATTTCACGTGGAGCCCATATGCCACTCCATACATTCCACCTAAAGCCCATGTTCCACTCCATGCATTCCACATAGAGCCCATGTACCACTTCATGCATTCCACACAGAGCCAATGTTCCACTCCATGCATTCCACATAGAGCCCATGTGCCACTCCATACATTCCACCTAAAGCCCATGTTCCACTTCATGCATTCCACACAGAGCCAATGTTCCACTCCATGCATTCCATGTAGAGCCCATGTGTCACTCCATACATTCCACATAGAACCCATGTACCACTCCATACATTCCACCTAAAGCCCATGTTCCACTTCATGCATTCCACACAGAGCCAATGTTCCACTCCATGCATTCCATGTAGAGCCCATGTGTCACTCCATACATTCCACGTAGAGCCCATGTATCACTCCATACATTCCACATAGAGCCCATGTTCCACTCCATACATTCCACACAGAGCCAATGTTCCACTCCATGCATTCCATGTAGAGCCCATGTGTCACTCCATACATTCCACGTAGAGCCCATGTATCACTCCATACATTCCACATAGAGCCCATGTTCCACTCCATACATTACACATAGAGCCCATGTTCCACTCCATACATTACACATAGAGCCCATGTTCCACTCCATACATTCCACACAGAGCCAATGTTCCACTCCATGCATTCCATGTAGAGCCCATGTGTCACTCCATACATTCCACGTAGAGCCCATGTATCACTCCATACATTCCACATAGAGCCCATGGTACACTCCATACATTACACATAGAGCCCATGTTCCACTCCATACATTACACATAGAGCCCATGTTCCACGCCACACATTCCACATAGAGCCCATGTGCCACTCCATGCATTCCATGTAGAGCCCATGTGCCACTCCATACATTCCACGTAGAGCCCATGTATCACTCCATACATTCCTCGTAGAGCCCATGTACCACTCCATGCATTCCATGTAGAGCCCATGTGTCACTCCATACATTCCACATAGAACCCATGTACCACTCCATACATTCCACCTAAAGCCCATGTTCCACTTCATGCATTCCACACAGAGCCAATGTTCCACTCCATGCATTCCATGTAGAGCCCATGTGTCACTCCATACATTCCACGTAGAGCCCATGTATCACTCCATACATTCCACATAGAGCCCATGTTCCACTCCATACATTCCACACAGAGCCAATGTTCCACTCCATGCATTCCATGTAGAGCCCATGTGTCACTCCATACATTCCACGTAGAGCCCATGTATCACTCCATACATTCCACATAGAGCCCATGTTCCACTCCATACATTACACATAGAGCCCATGTTCCACTCCATACATTACACATAGAGCCCATGTTCCACTCCATACATTCCACACAGAGCCAATGTTCCACTCCATGCATTCCATGTAGAGCCCATGTGTCACTCCATACATTCCACGTAGAGCCCATGTATCACTCCATACATTCCACATAGAGCCCATGGTACACTCCATACATTACACATAGAGCCCATGTTCCACTCCATACATTACACATAGAGCCCATGTTCCACTCCATACATTACACATAGAGCCCATGTTCCACTCCATACATTACACATAGAGCCCATGTTCCACGCCACACATTCCACATAGAGCCCATGTGCCACTCCATGCATTCCATGTAGAGCCCATGTTCCACTCCATACATTACACATAGAGCCCATGTTCCACTCCATACATTACACATAGAGCCCATGTTCCACTCCATACATTACACATAGAGCCCATGTTCCACGCCACACATTCCACATAGAGCCCATGTGCCACTCCATACATTCCACGTAGAGCCCATGTATCACTCCATACATTCCTCGTAGAGCCCATGTACCACTCCATACATTCCTCGTAGAGCCCATGTTCCACGCCACACATTCCACATAGAGCCCATGTGTCACTCACACAGAGGCCGTGTAAGGGATACAATGATGCCGTGTAAGTCTGTCTGTGCCCATCACAAAGTGCAGTGACCATATGCTTCGGGCTCATTATAATGCATCTCTATTGTATTCTATTTGTCCGTAACTTAAACTCTGCTACAATATGGAGAGACACTTAGGGGTACATTTACTAAGATGGGAGTTCAATTGAAGATGGGATTGCCCATAGCAACCACATTCTATCTCTTATCTTCTAGAAGATGGTAAATAAATAAGTAGTATAATCTGATTGGTAGCTACAGTATGGGCACCATCCCATCTTCCATTGAACTCCCATCTTAGTAAATGTACAAGAGAATTGCACTCAGCTTCCAGTATAGGAGAAGTGGCACAGAGACAATATCTGTACATAAGCATACTGTAGGAACAGATACTGAGAATTGCAGAATTACCAGGAAATGTGTCACTGAGTTTCCATTATTATATACTGTAAGTCTCATTATCCCTTATTATACTGCAAGCCTCCTTATTCCATAATATACTGTAAGTCTCTTTATCCATAACTAGATCTGCAGAAATTTATTGTAGAGAGATATTTTCAACTGGATTGGTATTTACTAATCCATGGCATAGCCTGAGGGATGGGTTTCTTTGCACTCCAAACTTGCCCTTATTGTCATCCAGTGTCCTTACTGTAAGAGGAGTAGAGTGTCAGTATATATATTCTGTACAGTATCTACAGTGAGCTACGCTGCTGCTGCTGGTGGTGTTCCTTTACAATTGTAGAACTATGTTAGATTCTTGCTCCGCTACGCTATTATATTACATTATAATATTTGTGGACATTCTCACAAATTGTCCACATTAATCTAATGACTGTTATCCCTTGTTAGACTACCCAAATGGAATCCGACTTACATCAGCAATCCCGGGAGCCGATATTAAAGTTCTCATAAACTTCAATGCCCCAAATCCCCAAGATCGTAAGAAGTTCACAGACGATTTGAGGGAGTCCATTGCAGAAGTCCAAGAAATGGAAAAGTACAGAATAGAGTGTAAGTACAAAGGTATATAAGCTACGGTATGGTTGTATTCCGGAACACCGACCTTACACGCACTAGTGAGTGCAGAGGAAACATTCGGCTCTATTTTTTTCCCTATATTTTAAACATGTCGTTAAATACATATGAAAGTAGTACAACGCATGATCATATATACCAATTCTGTGCTTGTCATCCAATTATTAATAATAAATGTTATGGATTATATAGACACTTGATCTGCTCTCGGAGAAAGTCTGAGAGTCTGTCAAATGTTGTGTTGCTTTCCCGGACTCCCTTACAAGCTCAAGCCTCTTCCACTAACTTCCCGATTATAGTCCGGGGGCTTAATGATGCAAATCATACAGTAAGGTGCCACAAAATGTATTTAACATGTCAATCTAATAATAATAATAATTAATAAAAGAAATTAAAAGTAAATTTGGCCAACTTCAACACAATCCCAGAATTATAATAGCATTCCCAATGGAATGAAACCCACATTCTGATTGGAGATCCTCCCATTGGGCCTTATTTTGGTTCATTCTTTCTGACAAAATCCTTCTTAGATGGACAAAACCATGTGTACTGCAGGGGGGGCAGATGTAACATGTGCAGAGAGAATTAGATTTGGGTGAGTAATTTTGTTTCTGTGCAGGGAAAATACTGACTGCTTTATTTTTACACTGCAATATAGATCTCACTTTGAAGTAAAACCCCACCCAAATCTAATTCTCTCTGCACAAGTAACACCTGCCCCCCCTGCAGTGCACATGGTTTTGCCCATCTAAGAAGGATTTTGTCAGAAAGAATGAACCAAAATAAGGCCCATTGTGTTATACGACAGGTGAGCGCCAGGCACACCTTTTCTTTTACGTTTTGTCTTTTATTGAATTTCATTCATGCTAGTATTTTAAGGTATTGTGTCATTTACATAAGTATTGAACCATATGTAAGTTGACATATTGTTATGGATCCCCATAGAAATTTGCAGGTCTATGTCATATTGTATCTCAGATATTATTACATGTAATATTTGATATGTGTAATTCAAGCCTGAGCCTTACACCTTTTGTACTCCGTGTTTTTGCCTCAATAAAAAAAAAAAAATGAAATGAAAAGCATATAATAGATATTTACTATTGGTGTAGTATACGTCTCTGTGAGAGATGTGCAAAATATCCACATAAAATGCCAGCGTCACTCACATTCGTTATATAAATTCAAATAAAAATTTTGTGTTAAAAAAAAGATGTGATTTCCTATATAAGGTAAACATTACAGGTCATTGGCCCTTATTCTGATCGGTGCAGCCGGATCCGATTATGCGGCCAGGACCGTGCGTGCGAAACCCCGCCTTCCATACGGATCGCCACATCCGTCCGTACGCGGTAAGAAGCTGGCCGAACGGACCGCACGTGTATTTTTCACGGAATACGCCTACTCCATCTAAGGGAACCTCCCCCATCATTCGATGGTCGCAGACCATCGAATGCAGGACCGAGTGCTCCACCAGCTCCCGCAACCTCAGACCACACGGACATTTTTCCGTGCAAAAGCAGGGATCTGGGCGGGCAGCTGACATCCGGCGATGTCATATGTCCGCCCCCTACACGTGCGTCACGGCCGCATTACCATGCGTACGCCCAGCGTTTTCATGGGAACGCCCATGAAACGCGGGGCGTATGCATATGGTAATGAGCCCAAATAGCCCTTCACGCCCCTCTCCACCCCCTGTTCGGAGTGTTCACATATCATGCGGGATTTGGCCGTACGCCCCGCTCTCACATGCGCAGAGACGCCTCTGCACATGCGCAGACACAAAACATCGGCGGCACGAACGCACGCGGATATATCCGCACCGACCAGAATAAGGGCCATTGTGATGAATAAAAATGTTTGCTTGCCAATTTTCACGCCTATTTTGGAAAACTTCACTTGGCACTCAAAGGGTTAGGGTAGCGCAGTCAGTGTGCCCCTTAAACCCACTGTTAGTGTTTCTAAGTAACTGGTGAATCTGGTCAACTCATGTGAGACACTCCGAGTTCATAAAATTAGGTATATACAGTACATGTGTATTTCTCCTGCTTTGGAATAACATTCCATTTGAGCAATGTGTGTGAAGTGTCTGTAATGCAGCTAATATGTCCCCTATGCCCATTCTGTTTGCTTCAGCTGAGCTAGAGAAGCAGAAGGGAGTGGTGCGCCCAAGTATGTCTCAATGCTCAAGTTTGAAAAAAGAGTCCGGTAATGGCACACTGAACCGGACATGTCTCGATGACAGTTACGCCACCAGTGAGGGTCTGAAGCGCAGCGCCCTCAGCAGCTCCCTTAGAGACCTCTCAGAAGCAGGTAAGAACCATCATATAATACCTGGTTATGAGCTTAATATACACAAATATGTATATTCAATTTAAATATACCATAATTTGTGCTGTATACAGCCGTAACCCTGAAATTGTGTCCCTTGTTTTTCCTTTTTCTTTATTTGTTTAATTTTTAAAATGACCTATTGTAGATTACTATGTATACTTGTAACGGAAAGTGAAGACAGTGGAAAGCGTAAGTGGATTTGTAGACTTAGAAGCAGAGAGACCCAGGTCCATGTAACGATCGCTTCATGTGTA
Source organism: Crinia signifera (assembly GCF_055691185.1). Lineage (NCBI taxonomy): Eukaryota > Metazoa > Chordata > Amphibia > Anura > Myobatrachidae > Crinia > Crinia signifera. The sequence continues at coordinate 55,360,457 of NC_139224.1, forward strand.
TCCTGTGCTTTCGTGTACCCGTGCATTACATTCGATGAATGAAATGGAGTGAAGCCCGTCTAAATTCACTATTGCCTTACAATGCTGCGCTAGATATTGGCCCATTTTTCTTAAATGTCTTCTATATGGATTTTCTCAAACTCAACAACGTACAATAGATTGACATTGAGCTGATTACAAGTCACAGCCACTGAATGGTCGGCCATTATCTTCTATCAGCGTTAATGCCCAGTTGATGAAGTTATCTATTGTAAGCTGCCTGATTACACCCGGCCATAGGATAGCACTGTACTGGTTCTGTCAGGACATGCTGAGACAAGCTCGTAACATAGACAAATAGCATTTCTATGTCTCTCATAACATAGAACTAGACTAGAAATGTCAAAATGTTGCTGTCATCCAACTACTGAAAGTGACAGGTCTGTTTATTTCTTTTTTGTCACTGGGATACGGTCACTCGGTCGGCCCAATTGAGGTCAACATGCATTAGGTCAACAGGGCTTACGTCCACTCCTGAAACAGGTCAACATGGCTAAGGTTGACAGGGGTGGAAGATCGACAAGAATTAGGTCGACAGCGGCAAGGTCAACAGTCAAAAGGTTGACATGAGTTGTTCAGATTTTTTGGAACCGACATGTGCTGACAGGCGGTATTTCATGCCCTACCATCCACCATGGTGTGGCGGGAGAATAAAATACACTTCAACGGTGTCCATGTGTCAACATTTGGGACAAAAAAAACCTTTGACTGTCGACCTTGCCATTGGTGACCTAATGCTTGTGTTGACCTTTCATCCATGTCGTCTTTAGCCATGTCAACTATTTCAGGTGTCGACCTACAGATGGAGCACTTCTCAACTATACTCCTCTAGATAGCCATGGTGAGCCATAGTGAGCCAAGGCCCATCGTTCTCAGCTGCAACACAATACATAGAACAATCGAGTAGGGGATTAGCAGAGTAATCCTATTACTCACTTATCCTATTAAAGAGCTAGATGAGGATTGCTCCATCTGTAAGAGCCCTTTTGACCTCCAGAGGTTAACCCAATGCATGTTGATCTAAATTGGGTCAACCCAGTGTCCCATGCCCACATAGCTTAGGAACCATATCTTATCTCATGCTGTGAGCATGATTAATAATTCCAATACAGGAACATTCCTAAGAACGTAAGCACCTAAATATAAGTATATCTCCTACATACAGTATATCTGCTTGCATTATATTGGATTAGGATTTTTTAGTGTTCTGTTGGAGGCCTTTGTTCCACTAGGGGATCCCAAAAATTGGGTTTTGCTAATTATTTTTTGCATATGTTTTTTGGGGGATATTTTTACTAGCCCCCAAGATCTCATACCAGTTACTTCATTAGTCCATTCTTCATTCTCTAATCATTTTCTCCCATCTATGTTATCCATCCTCCATCACACATTATACCACATCCCCTGACCCATTTTCCCAACATCGCCTACAATCATTGTTATATACTACATTGGTTTGCTTCTACCCTAGTAATCTCTAGTCTATGGGCCGTAAGTAATAAGCAGCAGCTTTCACAATCCGGCATGGTTTGGATTCAATATAGTTTCCATTTTTAATGTAAATTAAAGTCAGACCCATTGAGAATCGGGGACTGGTAAATCTAGCCCTATGACTGTTAACTATACTCTAACATACAATTGATTTTACCAAATCAGCTTTTACTTTATACTACAGTATATAGTCCCTGCATTCCATACCCATAGCCATCCTGCCACACACCTCATAATATGCCCCTATCCACTATTATGCAGTGGTTTGGGTTACTAAAATCCACAGGGATTGTTGTAGGTTTGAGTATAACAAGTTTTGCTATTTTTTAAATATCTCATATAAGTAGATAAGATTGCTTCCAGAAGTAGATGTTTTGTATGATGGAATGTTCTGTTGCTAGAGATGAAGTTACAGTAGATCTAGGGACATGGATACTGGTTGGTGTTACAGATATACATTCTTCATCGTTGTGTTATGATGTTACCATGTGGTAACTGTCAATGGTTGTCAATACATTCACTATTATCTGTTCCCCTCTAGCCCATAATTAGCCCATTCTCTGTTATCCAACCAGATTATTATATTCTCTGTGTTCCAAATTATTCTTTCCATAATAAGGGGGATGGGGAACTTTCGGCCCTGCAGCTGTTGTTGAACTACACATCCCAGCATGCCTTGCTACAGTTTTGCTATTTAGCCATGCTAAAACAGCTGGAGGGCCAAAGGTTCTCCATCCCTGCCCTAAATCATTATCTTAGTGATACCTTAATGATATTTGTCCCATCCCCTGTACCACCAGTGTTTTCCCTTCCCCAATCACTGTATTCCCCTCTGCCTTATGGCTGATGTTGGAAATACTTTCCTGGCTACCCTTATATATTTTGGTGTGAGGATATAACATTACTGTACAGGCATAATGGGCATTCTCCCTTTCTGTTGAAAAAAACTGATTATTTTATATAACTCATTATTGCCATGGTTACACATTTAGCTATATGCTGTTATGCCTAAGTGTCACCACAGCTCAGGTCTTAGTGGCTGTCCCCTAAATGTGGTTGGGGCCACCTAACAATTATTTATTTACCATCATTTTTTTTACTGCATTATCCTTTCCCACTTAATATGTCATAATCAATGTTGCTTATATCAGATCATATATTTCACATATTGTAATAATCAAATTATTATCTCTGCCCAATTACACATTGCCTGAGTATCATCTAAATACCCTCCAACATGACCCATTCCATTAGGTACAAAATGCAAACAGCACAGTTTAAAATTCAAAGAGGGGGGAGGGGGGAATAAAAAAAACTGCCAGTGAGTCAATTATTGTTCAACAAGTTGGACCTGATTGACTGGAGATTTATCCTATGTGCAGGAGGATCAATCTCTTGGTTATACCCAATGGCACGGGATTGTGCATTGGGTCCTACACATCAGGCACATAAGATTTTGTCAGACAGGCACATCAGATTTTGTCAGATAAATTGACTCAATCCACCTGAATTGGGTCAAATCTCACAAAATCTCACAAGTGTAAGGGGCCCTTTACCTAGGTTATTTTGCTGAGCCAAGTGGCTCTTGAACCTACCCCACGTTTATTTTAGTTGTCTCCTTTAGTACATACAGTAGAATTACTTTAATGGGACTTTCAGGTTGTCTGAAATTAATTTTATGTCATAGTCATCCCCCAGGTTATTTGTATATAAATATGTTTACATTGTGTGGATGGTTTACATTGTGTGGATGGTTACAGTGGCAAACGCAGGATTTTCAGAAGGGGGTTTCCAGAGGGGCGGAGCAAAGCACGGAAATGGACACTTAGGTGACCCAGTATATGCCGGGTCAGTTAAAGTATTATAGATAGACCAAATGTATATAAATAATAAAAACAAATATATATATATATACATACATACAGGGGCATCAACAGCAGTGTAGACCCCTGGGCATAGCAATGTATTGGGGCCCCTACCGATCCTCCAGTGGTAGGGGTGGGGGAAGCTTTGATGTCCCGCAGGTGGTAGGGGGTATTATATCAACCGCTCAGCATGTAGGGCCTGGATCAGTAATTTCCACTAATTACCCCTTTACTGCACAGATGGTGGGAGATGGGGTGGGAGAAGAGGGCATTGGGCTGAATGAAGGGGCCCTGATACATAACTTCCAGGGTGGTAGAGGATGTTTAATACACAGAGGAGGGGTGTATAGTGGAGTTGGCTTATTATTCATAATTTTCTGGTGGGAGGACAGCTTGCTTGACTGCAGATATCTCCAGTTCCCGGAAATAGATTTCTTAGATTGTAATGGAATTAAAAACTAGAGAATCCCACCTACCAAATGGTTCTGGGGACTAGGGGATCAGAGTTCAGGAGGCAGAGCAATCTGCCAATGAGAATATAAAACTACATACCAGGTGTGTGGAGCTGGAGCAGTAACCAGCTACCGGAAGGGTGATATCTCTGGTTCTGGGAACAGTAGAGACAAGCTGCTAGTGTTCATCAAAGGGGGAGAGTCTCAGCTTTTGGAATATACCCTCAGAAAAACTCTAAGTCAGACAGAACCTGAAAGATCTGATTTAATTAGTGGGTCATTTAATTAGTGGGGTTTGTTATTGGAGTAAAGGGGATGTATTCATGGTTTTCCCCTGAACTTCCAGTGTAGCTGCAGTGCCGCTGTATTTGCCCTAAAGGACTAGAAACAGATGGCTAGAGGACTTCAATTGGGAAATTATATGACAGATGGGTTTAGTTAAGGCTGTTGCTGATTGGATGGCGCAGTGCTTGTAGAATCTGGTGGAGTGTGTACAAATTACATTTGTGGAGTAAAAATAAAGTGTCTAAGCCCTGTACACATGATGAGATATTGGCTAATGGAAAATTTTGACTAAGCAATTTTGAGAGAGATTTTGGCTTGATGCACTGGAGATTTTGACTAAGCGATTTTGTCTAAGTAATGGCTATGATCTAGTCAAAATTGCCTTGCCTGCACAGTCAATCTATGCTAAGCAATCTATGCTAGACAATATTGACTAAGCAGGAGAAAAATAGGGAGATTTTGGCTAACCTTCTAGGAGATTTTGACTATCTAGTCAAAATCTCCTGCCAAAATCTCACTGTGTACACCCCTTAAAGTTTGTGGGCTAAAGCAGACAGTGTTTATCCTGCACAGAACAACCATAAATGTTTTTGCTCCCCTTGCATACCAACATGTTTTGTTTCAGATACAGTTACTTCTTTTTTATTTGCTTTACTTCCAAATCAGAATTAGACCATCTGTCCATGTATTTGCTATGTGAGTGTGTGCCATTCTCAAGTACAAGTTCTGTCTAGGAATGCCGATCCCGAGATTTTGGGCATTTATAGCCAGGATTTCAATCCCGGGATTGAAACCTCCAGTTCTGGTATTTCGGGACTGAAATGTGCATGTGCATTTCATCCCTTACTGCCCGAAAACGTGCCGTACAGCTATACAGTGTGATGGTAGAGGTCATGCCGCGCAGCCACGCACCTGCCCGCCACTTTCGATGTGTCCAGCACCCCCGCACACCCTGCCCTCCAGTACCCGCACACCCTCCCTGTCTCATGTCCCCTTCGTCTTCCTGCCCTCACCACCTCTTGCCCGCTCTGCCGTTAGGAGGCCATTCCCAGGATTCTAGGAATCCCGTGATTGACAGTTTTTCAATCCCGACTCCCAGGATTGAAAAAATGTCCCAGAATTGGCCACCATAGTTCTGTCCATGTATTTGCTATGTGAGTGTGTGACATTCACAAATAATTAAAGCTCAGTCCAGGGTGCCGAATCAGACCTGATCGCTGGGCCACGAGTATTCGGAGCCCAGCGATCAGGTAAATAATAATGTAACACCCGTCCCATGCCACTTCGTATGAGTGAAATCCCGCCTATGTGCATGACTGTGAATGGGGAAATTCATTGAACCACCGAATTAATCCCCCCATGTGATCAGCACCGCATTAATTGAAAATTACTCAGCACTGCAAAGTCTGTGGGGAGATCGGGACTGCTGATGATGTCAGCGTCCCTCCCTCCCAACGGTCTGGAGCCGTCTGCATTTTCTGGAGCACTCCCAGAAAACTCCAGCGTTACGCCCCCAAATGCCCAGTGCCTGACGCTGGTTTTGATCACAAGGACGACTCGCACATGCGCACTGCGTACCGCGCGCCTGAGCAGTCGTTCAATAAACAGGTGTCAATCAAGCCCCATGTATTTGCAATCAGGACTGAATCAGGTCCCATGTATTTAATCTATGAGTGTGCCATCTATAATTGAAGCTGTCAATGGGGTAGATTGGGAGTTCTAGAAAAAAGTGCTAACTAAATAAGAAGTAGAATCTGATAGGTTGCTATGGGAAACATCCTATCTTCAATAGTACTCCCATCTTAGTAAATTCATGTATTTGCTATGTGACTGTGTACCATCCATGAATAATCAAAGTTTAGTTCATGTATTTGCTATGTGAGCGTGGGCCATTTAATGTATATAGTTATTTTGTTTGTGCTGTTTGTGTTGACGGAACATTGTTGTATTTCATTGTTTTTTAAGGTTTTTTTGTACTATCTACAGCACATGGACATCATGCATTAAAAAAAATCATATAAGAAAAGCTGATTTTTTGGAAAAAAATTGATGGTTATAATGAGATTCAGTTATAGTTGAGGATTTGCATTTTGTGTAATATTGTACACATCAGATAGCATTTCTAAGAGGATTTGATCATGGCTATAGTATGGTGATTTTGTTTTATTTGATATACTTTATGTGGACAGTATACTATTATACAGTAGTTCAGTACAGCTTCATTACAGCAAGGTTATGGAGTATGGTAAATGTTCTCACCATTTCATGTGTACAGATTTGTATTTTGTCTGTCTTCTGTTATTGTACTCGTAGCTGACTGGGGAATTTGGTAATGGTTTTGTGTTATGGGAGAAGGATCCAGGCTTGGAATAGAACACATATTATTTGTGATTAATGAGGACAGGGGTTACAGTATATTGCCATTGGTAGAATACTTTGTGAGATGTTCCGTAGTCATTCTATACACTCATACACTCATTTCCTAGCTATTTAAAATATAATTATACAAAACTCTGACCTCTCCACAACCCAACCCTGCAATTTTTAATCCACTAATTTAAATTAAACTTTTTTTTTCTAAAAACACAGTGTGTTATTTTTATCTGTTACAGTTGTCATCTTTGTTTTATTTTAATGTTTTTGTGATGTAAAATGGCAAAACTTGCAATTCACAAGGATCTCCACTCATATAGAATACATACTGTAGTTGCATGCTTTTACTAATTTACGCAATTGTCCAATGCCTGAGAATCGAGAAAATCCAATTTTTTGTATTTCCCCAATTTGCGGATACCGACTAAAACCTGATCAGAGATTTTTGTGGAATTTCCCAGAGGAATCACCAATTACCACATATATGCATTCTTAATCTGGGGGTTGGATTGGGAAATTGGAGGCATGTGGCACATACAGTATGTATGGCTGCAATAAGTTAACTTTTTTTAATCAATATAATTCAAGCGTGAAAATTTCCTATAGATAACCTTTCAGGGGATTTGAGCACCAGGCCCCTCCTTGTGCACTCATTCCACAGTGCATGTGTGTTAACGCTTTGAGTGCCAAGTGAATTTGTCAAAATAGATGTGAAAATTGCCAAGAAAACATTTTTATTCATCATAATGACCTGAAATGTTTACTTTATATAGGAAGTATAATCTTTTTTTACACAACATTTTATTATTTGAATTTATATAACAAATGTGAACATTTTTAGCTGATATTTTGCACATCTCTCACAGAGATGTTGGCACTCAAAAGGTTAAGACTACAATCCCAGTACAGGTTGAGTATGCCTTATCCGAAGTGCTCGGGACCACGAGCATTTCGGATTAGGGATTTTTATGGTTTTTGGATATTTTTTATTTTAACACACTTACTTAGTCCCCCGATGGTCCCATGGCGTCCCATAGCATCCATGGTGGCCTTCAGGATCTTCTTCAGCGGTCCCAGTGGTGCATTGCGTGAGTTTGCCGGCGTGATGTCACCGGCGTGCCCGCCACAATGCACTCCTGGGACCGCTGAAGAAGTTCCTGAAGGCCGCCGTGGACATCACCAAAAAAAGGGGCAGGGGGAAAACACAAAACAAAAAAACATCTGAAATGTTTTTAAAAAACCATTGTTTTGGGAATATTTCGGCTAAGAGATCTCCGGATACGGGAGACTCGACTTATATTCGTTATAAAGTTACAGATAGAAAATACAATTCTTTTACACATACATGTAAATACATAATACATCGTGCAATGCACCCCTCATTTCATAAGCACAACTATGGAAACATGAAATGGAACAATAATAAACACCCTGAAATGAATGAATGAACTTTATGACTAAACCATATTGTTTATATGAAAAGATGTTTCATATCCATTCATTGCATCACTAATCACGCAGTGTCGTTTTTCAGCCTTTATTTTCTTGTTCGGAAACGGCAAAATCCGTACAAGTAAGCTACTATGTGTTGACATTGCTAGCTGAGCCGCCTTCCCCATAGCACATGCCCTGGATTGTGTTCGTACAGTAGCCTTTATTCTGCTGACGTAGAGATACTAGATAACAAGCAGACATTTCATTTCTCCTATTGTAATAGCTTTCTGTGTGTAACAATCTCATCCTCAATGTTATTAATCTGCTGAAGTCTGAGTATACATCTCAGACTTGACAGTAGTGGATACATGTCTAATCGGATTTGGTATGATATGCCGGTGGTCGGAATCCCGATGGTTGAAATACCGATGCCGGAATCCCGACCGCCAAAATGCCGACAAGGGCGGGCCGTGGAATGCCCCCCTTGCGGGCTCGCTGTGCTCGCCACGCAGTAGGCCCGGTGCCTCGCTACACTCGGCACACTATTTTATTCTCCCTCTATGGGTGTCATGGACACCCATAGAGGGACAAAGTGCCGGCATTGCGGCGGTCGGGATTCCGGCGTCGGTATTTCGTCCGTCGGGATTCTGACCGCCGGCATATTGACCGCATCCGGTCTAATCATATAAAGAAGCAAATAATTAAGATTCTAGAGCAAGTTATGTGGCATTTTCTTTCTATGTATTTATTATAATGTAATTAGCTAAAACCATTTCAGCCTCAGTCCAGTTAGCTACTCATTCCATTGGGTTATTCTAAAAGATCATATTTACTAGATGGTCTTATGCCGCAAGACCAGTAACCCATATTTTCTGTTGGGTTGGGCATTGTGTGTGGCCTTCCATCTGCTGTGGAGCTACAGCTTTCAGGATGTTATTCCAGCAGCTCTTGTAAGCTGGAAAAGCATCACTGTAAAGTAAGTTCAACAATAGCTGGTGAACTTGTGATAGCACTGGTGGGTAGCAAGCGGCTTCCATGTCTTGTGGCATTAGCCCTCTGGTGAAATATAATCATGTTCCCCAGACAGAGGTGGGGGAGCATTTATACTACTTAGTGAGTAAGTCAGGGGAAGACTTGTGTTACCCAGATCTTGTGTTGATCTCTAATCTATGGTATTGCATGTCCTGGGCAGGCAAGCGTGGGCGGCGCAGCAGTGCAGGATCGCTAGACAGCAATATGGAAGTAAGTAGGATGCCTAGCTGGATGTGATATGCATTTGAAACCTTTCCTTTCACTTGAACACTTTTTTGTTCCTCTGTATTCTGCTTGCCTCAGATATTGCATGCCTGGGATTCTCACTCTGTATCTTCCAAACAAACACTTATGATTTGTGGGGACACTACTGCTGCTTCCGGCTCCTCGTAATCCTACTAGCTCCTTGTAGCATGACTCCACCACACATGACTATCTGCTTCCTTCTCACGGTGGCTCTGGACCACCGACTGGCTGCTAACACTCTTTCCTTACTATCTTATACGTTTAACGAAGCTCTTGATTGTCTTATGCCTATTTGTCAGTTTATTTGATGATTACTATTAAGCTGTTAATGAAGCAACTATATTTACAGGATAGCAGAGATTGTACCTAGGTAGACAGAAAAACAACCTCAATATATTAATTAACTCCAAGTGGATTTCATGAGATTTCATTCATCTTGAAACCATTAATTTACACTGACCATGTGTTCAGCCGCCTATCTTTGTGTGTTCACTTCCGGTAACTTGTGTCCCATAACTGCCTAATGACCGTCCCTGTAAGCCCATGCTTAGACGTAGTACATGTAGGGTTAGCTGAGCGCGAGCTTAGTGATCCTTTAGTTAGCAGTGCATATGATAATAATGACCAGAGATGCAGGGTAACAAAGAAGTGTCACTTAGTGGGTTTATGTTAGATTAGGTATGTAGTTGTAGTTCTAGTCGTGGGTGTTTTTTGTTCTTAAATTTTAAAAGCTATTTGCAGATCCAGTAATTCGATTTTCTATGCTTCCTTTCCAGGGGTCCATCATTAGCAGTCCTCACATGCGCAGACGTGCCACCTCAACTCGGGAATGTGCTTCTCGTCAGAGCATACCTAACTCTTCCTCCCTCCTAGGTTCCTTGTTTGGTAGTAAGAGGGGGAAGCCATCTTCCCAAGGCCATCTCGTATCCGGACCACCACAACAGCAGCATCCTACATTGATTTCACATCAACAGCATTCATCAAGCCATCATGTGGGACAAGCTGAGGGGCAAACACAGGCACAAGTGCACGCACAACACACACAGTATTGCCACATGCCACAAAACCCACCGCCGTACCACCATCACCACCACTATCACCCTCCTCAACACATCCAGCAGCACCAGTACCACCCACACGGACAACATTCTTCCCACGCATCGTACATCCAACACCCTCACACGCAGCACTCACACTCCAGCCACACTCCGTTGCCTCATTCCGGGCATCCGGCACATTCCCAGCATGCACAGCAGCATCACACTCAGCAGGCTCCATCTACGTCCACAAGCACGAAGCCTAAACACAGCGGAATTAGCACAATAGTTTAGAGGTATTGTTTCAATAGAACTTCCAGCAAGGGAGTTATGAGTCAGAGAAAATAAGAATGATGTCTCCTTATTATGCGAGAACATGCATTGCTTTCATACTGAGAAAGATACTTTCATGGTATAATTAAAGTTTTAGTAAAAAAAAAAAGCCTGACCATTATTTATTATTTGATTACAATATAGAATTAGCAAGTATACAGAGGAACGGCCTAGCTGCTGTGTATCCAATAAGCAAACACTCGGCTCTAGCGTAGTTCATAGTACTTATTTATATAATACTCTTAGTTATACTGCGTGTGTGTACGCAGAGACCTATAGCTTATTAATAATATACAGTGTGAGTGTACACATTAGTACCTTTAAATAATCGTACTTGAACAAGCAAACAAATATTTTATTTTCAATTCTAGCAATATCGACTCATACACATTTTCACTTATGGTAGTTAGATGGGAAAGTCAATATATGAAGAGGTTACAGTATTTTCCTAAAAATCAAGCAATTTGTAATTAAATGTGCCAATTATAGCTGTGACTGTCCTAGTTACACTTTGCTTGTACAAAAGGATAAATTATTCTTAATTATCTAATTCACCTCAGTATTATGCTGTCATATTTCAGGAAAGCAAGCAAGTTAGGGAGAACATACAGTTTATATAGTAACTGTCCATAGATCATACAAATTCTCGGACACTTTAAAGGCTGTAAGAACTGTGAATTTTCATTATCTACCTTTTTATATACATATATATAAATATATATATATACATACAATTTGTAAACACATGAACCTAGATGTGTGTTTCACGTCCTTATATAGCACCACCGTCATGGAAGCTCTCCCCCACCCTGTCTGCTGTGTCTACCACCATTCATTTTGATTTTGAATCTATGAGACATTGGAAACCTTTTATAGCAGAGAATGTATTTTCAGACTTTTTTAGCAGTGTTTTTCATTCTTATTTCCAAGTTGTCTTCTTTTCAGTTGGCAAGTGCTACTCACTGGAGATTTCAGTATAAAGGTTTATCCCAGCGAACCTGGAGTTCTCAGTCTCTGAGAGTGTCTGCTAGACTCTGCCATCTATCATGTGTCATAGCAACTGTGGCCAGAATTGTTCTTCCTGTAATCAGATTACGTTTTCTGCATTTCATTGTCTCTCCAGGATTAAATTGCATTTAAAATAACAATTCCCAGGAGATTAAGGTTAGAAACTGGTATGAATGATACTTTTCATGTAGCAAGGATGAATAACCAAATCATTTCATTTCTATTTTGTACCATGCTCCTTTCATATAATATACCAGCAGAACAGCAACTAAACACACTGTGTGTATCCGAGCAGGCCAATTACAGTTTATCATTGTTTTTAAATATGCATATATATATATATATCAAATAAACATGCATCATTTCTATTGGCGTTCTAACAAAACATACGCACTTAAATTGGTTTATGTCATTACCCCAGAGTAATTAGTAATATACAACACCAATGTATGTTGCTGAGATATCGGTTAGCAAATGGTTTACAAATGGAATAGTTTTCTTTAACACTTCTGTTCCTGTGAGGTGGAGAGACTACGCTATACCACTTTCACACCTCTCAAATAACCCTGGTCGAACCCGGGTTGTTGCCGGGTCGACCCGGGTTGGCATGCGGTGTGAAAGGGCCAAGTCGAATATCCCGGCTCCGGCAATCTGACCGGATGATGTCAGTGACCCGGCTGTGAGCATCAAATTGTGCAAATGCCGGGTCACTCCCAGGATTGACTCGTGTCCAAATCCTTTAGGTGACCTGCCATTTGCGATGTGAAAGGAGGTACTAGAGACTGCACAATACAGTACTCCTGTGAGGCAGAGACAGTCTCTCTTCTTTCCAGGTTATAAATTACCATAGCCAAGATTTAAATATTTAATTGGTCGAGACATATTTTTATTCGAAACTTAAAACCGCTATTGTGACCAATTTCTGATTACCGCCACTCTTGTCGGTTACACGATGCAAATTAGCTAACCTTCAGCTATCCTTTTTAGGATAAATCATGTTTACCTGTGAAGCAGTTTCATATATATATATATATATATATATATATATATATATATATATATATATATATATATATAGTATAGTCGGCCTGATTCAAAGGTGGTTGCAATGTCAGTTTCAGACACAGTGCAATCATTTTTGGCCACTGGACGTATCACAGCCACACTGCACACAAGTGCTAATGGATTATAGATGGTGGACGTAATAAGGATAATTTTTAAGGCGAGTGAGTCCCATTTGAGGGGGGTTATCAGAGAGGGGGAGAAGGCAACAAAAATGCACTTGTGTCTCCACCATTTCCTGGCCATGTTCTAATCAGCCACTGCAAATTTATTCGCAGTTGGAATGGCCCCAGAATCTTAGTTGAGATGGAAATTCTGAGACATCCTATTTGCAAGTCCATTGTGTCCTCAAATCACAGTTGTGAATGCAACTGCAATCACCTCTGACCCAGTGTTCCATGTAGGTTATAGAATGTTCTTGTAATCTGCAGAGATATTGTTCCTTGTAGGTTATAGAAAGTTCTTGTAATCTGTGGAGACTATGTTCCCTTTAAATTATAGAAAGTTTTTGTAATCTGCAGACACAATGTTCCTTGTGGATTATAGAAAATAATTATAATCTACAGAGACAGTGTCTCTTGTTGGTTATAGATGCTGCTATAATCTGCAGAAACAGTGGGGCAGATGCATTAAGCCTGGTGAAAAGATAAAGGGGGTATTCCAACAGGGGAAATAGTGGCGGGGCACTATTCAATGCTGTCTTTCCCGACAGCATTGAACAGGGATCTCGGCAGAACGTTCCCGACTTTACAAGCAGTCGGGTGTGTTCTGCCAAGTGCGGCTGGGAAATGATAAACTCCTAGCCGCAGCTCGTCGATTTCCAGCCGCATCTTGCGGCCATGCCCCCTTTTCGGCGCACGGCAGGTGGGACATTGAATCCTGCCTGCCGATTTTAACGTCAAGCTGGCCGAGAACAGGACAGGGTCACGGCTGTCGGGCCAGTCCGACAGTCGTGACCCTGCATTAAAAAAAACCATAGTGGAGATAAAGTGGAAGGTACTAACACACCAGCCAATCAACTCGTCTGTCATTTTTCAAACATAGCTGACTGGCTGGTATATTATAACCTTCTACTTTATCCCCACTTTATTTCTTCACCAGGCTTAATACATGTGCCCCATTGTTCCTTGTGGGTTATAGTATATTTTTGAAATCTGCAATAGTCACTATGGGTCAAATAATGTTCTTGTAATCTGCGGATACTGTTCCATGTTCTTTCAAAACAATTTTTATTTTCTTGAGTTTCTTGAGTTGCACACGTTGTTTTTCCAGGTGAATGCTCTCAGAGTGTTCCACTTCCACATAGGCTATAGAACCCACCAGTTACCAGTAAGGGAAAGAGCATCTCGTTTGCATGTCATCTACAGTAAATTTCTGATGCTACATTCTAAATATTGTATATTTACAAAATATATCAGTATTATTGTTCATATTAGCTGAGGTGAGGTGTTAACATATTACATTATGTAGCCTTTCCTTCTTACCTCTGTACTTTATAGTAGAAATTGTATGTAATTTATGTGTTATTCCAGGAAAGATAAATCTTTACATGTTTGTTTTATTTGCAATCAAGATTTTCATAAAAAGAACCCAAGCTACGTGTTTATACACTGACCACAAGGTTTTTGTTAAGTTATCATGTCCACAAAAGGCAATTTGTTACCATAGTCAAACTGCACTCTTTGTACAGAGATTCCATTGTCTAATATAGAGTATGTCTATACGCAGTTATATGCCGTACCAATCCCTGTGGTACGTGTGTCAGTCGTGGTGCCTCAGGAAGTGCATCAATCATAAATTTGATTGTATCGGAGAATAATAAATATGTACAAAACTTATTAGATCATAGATAACAAATGTATACAAATAACCGGGTATGTTAAAGAAAATTGTAGACGCAAGGGAGTAATACTGTAAGTAGAATGTCAAGTACGTTGAGGTTAATTGGTGAGATAAGGGTTGATAATCTCCACCCGACACTTATCGACTGCAAATCAAAATGATGTGATGTTACAAGTAATGTAATAAATGATGTTATTGCTATTGAAATATATACTGTGGCTTTCTGGTCCCTTTCAAAATGGAAAAACGTACAGATAATATATATTACTGAAAAGCTATTTCAAATAGCAAGAAAAGTAAGATTTCCATGTTATTTTAAATCGTCAGGTTGTGCGTGTGGTTAATTCCAGTTCTGTCGTCAATAATAATATACCTACAGTACAGTCATTTAAAAATTGCCACGTCAATGGTCCAAAATGTGACAAACTGCCAATACACACAAAAAAAACACATTACCAATAAATAAAGTTATTTTTGTTTAAAAAAAAAAAATGTCCTGGAAAAAAAAAGCTTCATCTTTCCTGGAACAACCAAATAATGAATATGTATTTTTTAAGTTCAGATTGAAATGTACACTGTTAACAATAACAAAATAATAATATACTGTATATGTATTGTAGAATGACACTCCCCATGGTGCTGCATGTAGCGGAGACCTCTGGTTTCTTAACATAAGCTGAAATTGGCAGCAGATATTTATACATATATGTATATTGATCTCTTCTTGTTGACTTGCTGTGTCTCCTGAAGTTCCGCATGAATTTGTTCTGTTTTCATTGTAAAATACCATTGCACTTCTTGCCTGCAAATATAGAAGCGATCGCTTTGTATATATACACAAAAAGGACCTAATGCAAGGATAAAACATTGGGATGGTGGATACAGGACCAAGTAGGAGCTATGGGTGACTGAATATTGTACATAGTGTGTATATTACAATTCTGTCTGCAGTTATACTAAGGTTGTATACAGTACCTATCTCTTACTAGGATCCTGACTGTAACATTGCATTATAGAACAATCGGAAGATTAGTTCCTGAACGTAGACTGTTAGAACCCCATTAGATGGATTGGATTTTGATGGGGCACACAAAGCATTTTGTAACTAATGGGAAGAGAGGAGTGCTTTCATTTTAATATGCATTCTGTTTGTAAGTAGTAACCCTATCGATGTACAACTATAACTGTGATCATGTGGACTTACTCAATAAACCATAAAAGATGACAGTGTTATTCTGTGACTGTTAAGTATTTCTGTGACATTATCACTTGGAGTGAGTATATACTATACATGTACAGCAACAGTTGGGCATAGAATATATGATATAAATAGCACAATGGCATATATATATCTAAATAAATAACAGGGGCACTCACCGGTCTTGCTTGCAGACTGGAGTAAGCAGAAAGGTGGTCTTGAAAAAGGTCCAGGACCAGACCGAAACGTCGACCTGTAAACCACTGTCATGCACCGAATAAGTTTAGTGGTATAGATTTTGGTTTTGTACCGCGCTCTGGAAAGAGCTGCTCCAGTAAAAAGATCTGTTAAGATTTTTGGTGGCCAGGTGATATGTCAAAATGTAAAAATAAATAAAAATGGAATAAACAAATATAAATAAACAGAAATAAAATAGAAAGTGTACAAATAAATAAAATAAGAATACTGGGATGCAAAAGAATGTGACCTGTGAAAAATTAAAAGGTTAATTTGCAATGTTTACGCTCCCTTGGAGTGGTGGAGTGTCCGTCCCCTATCTCTCCCTGCTACACGGCTGTGTTACCTTAAGCCGCGTCTCCGTTCTCCAATCCTGGAGATTGACAGCGGGGATTCAAGCGGGTCTTCTGCCGGAGATTGTACTCGCGGCAATATGCTTGCGCCGCAGCGCCTGCTGCAGCAGGGTTCAGCGTGCTGCTGGATAATGCCTGTCTGGGTAGGCGCTGCTAATGGCGGGGGACTTTCTCCAACTGCTCGTACCTGTCGGGTACTTTTTTAAGTTTAGTGGTATGTTTCATTAAAAAGCTTTATCTGCAAGCAAGACCGGTGAGTGCGTCTGTTATTTAAGTTATTTGGATATTCTGGAAGTACCTAGGAACACTGATACTTTTTGGCTTTGGCACCCTGGCTGACGACACATCTGTGGAGAGTGCTGTTCTATTACCGTGGATTAAAAAAATATAGATATATAGATCTATCATAGGTGGGTGGAGCACATGGGCCCACACTGTACACCATGTACCCATATATTATACCTCCCTCTTATTGAAGTCCTACCTCAGTTGGCAGATGAGTGCAGGAGAGCACCAAAAATCTCAGGGAAAATGGCGCTGCATCCATTTTACTGATGATTTTGCACATGTGCAGTCGAGAAATCACTGGGAATAAGACACATGCACCATGTTTCTGGAGAACAGCGCATTTTCTGTAAAGTCTGACACAAGCCAGTGAGGAGGGGGACAACATTGAGCTAAACCACCCCTGAAAGAGCACACTGTATCTACACCCATACAGAACAAGTTTCTATTTCTTTTTTATATATGCGCAGGTTCAGTTTTACTCAGATTTACTCGGTTCTCAAACTATCGATTGACTATCGGCCGTCGCATGTTTTGGATAGCCAATACAATCCCAATTTGAGAACCGAGTAAATCCGAGTAAAACCGAACTCAATATCTCTAATTTTTTTACATTTCTTTTCTAAAAAGTGAAAATGTATTAATCCAATAGTAGAAACATTTATTTATAACACAGCCAAAAACCAGTCAATTTCAGTAACTACTGCATAATAGAGTAGCTATACCCCCAAGAGGCTTTCCTTAACCCTTTGAGTGCCAACATCTCTGTTAAAGAGATGTTCAAAACATCCGCTAAAAATGCCAGCATTGCTCACATTTGTTATATAAATTCAAATAAGAAATGTTGTGTAAAAAGATTATATTTCCTCCAGTATATAAGGAAAACATTACAGGTCTTTATGCTGGATACAAATGTTTGCTTGGAAATTTTCACACCTATTTTGACAAATTCACTTGGCACTCAAAGGGTAAATTTTGCAGGGCTCCTCCTGTGGTTGGGATAACATGGGTTTGGGTTGTGTTTCTATGTATGCCATTACTATCACCCAGCTGTGGAAATTGTTTACTGTTTTTATTGGATTGTGTGCAGGTTGTTTAGCAGTGATCCTTTGACATCATGGATTGCCATGGAAACCTGTATTTACTGCTGGGTCCAGTTAACTCTCAGCTGCAGGAACACCAGAACGTGGCACTGATCTGACTACTTGCTGACTGCAGACTTCATTCTAAAGTCTATTATGTGTGGTGATATATACAGCACTGATGACCTCAACCTTCATCATTCACGATAAACATTTTTCACTATTAATGGAACTAAATAAAGTGCAGAACCTTTGTAGTTTTCAGTTATAAACATTATGGCTTGGTACAGGGGACTGTCGCTGGCAATGCGCGGGAGCACTCATCGTCAAAGACGTCAAGCGTACATACTGGACGATATTCTGAACTAGAGGATGGCAGCCTATGGTTGGGGACAGCACTGTATAATCTACTTGTCCAAGACCTTATTTCAGCATATGAACACATTGATCAACGTAGAAATCCCCCATGGTAGAGCTGCCCCAAGCTTAAATACTGAATTCAAATATATGCCGCAAGTAACATATCGCTGGATTTGTAGATTGTGCTCTAAGTAGGGATGGCCATCGGCACAACCCCCATCGATGGTTGCCATTGATGGCTTCTAGAGCAGGAACCATCGATGGCTATAAACCATTCTACCTCACACCATCGATGGTTCCTGCCATCGCTTAGCCGCACATGTGTAGAGCAACGGGATGGGTCGCTGCGGGCAGCCTGCCCGGCCGGGATCCGTGCGCATGCACAGAAGAAACTTTAGCCATCAATCCAGTTTAAGTTTCTTTTGCGCATGCGACACCTCCCGGTGGGGTGGGCCGCCCGCAGCGAGGACGCCGGACGCAATGACGCTGCGCACGCAGTGCGCCCCCAACTTTTACCATCGGAAGCCATCCATCGATGGCATATAACTATTCGACCATCCACTATTGATGCCCAAAACATCAAGCATTAGGTCCCAACCATCGATGTTTTGGGAACATCGATAGTCGATGGCCATCCCTAGCTCTAAGGCCCATAGGGCTGCATAGATAAATCAGTGTCAGAGATGAGATTGATCCACAGGGGAGGAGGGCGAGTTCTGCTGCCTTTGCCGGCACTTATATTTATACTCGCCCTCTTCACCCTTAATTGGATTGATCCCCTAATGTACCAGGTACTTAAGATGATTATTTTTGCTAAATAATTGATGTAGAGTAAGCAGAAATATGCGCGGAGTGAGGCATGGCGAGGGATACTTATATAAAACCTCTGTCTTTTGTCTCTACCCAGTTTACTATTTTTTAATTCAGATTATGTCTGACTTGGATAATAAACACTTAGGCGGTGATTCTAATCTGGTCGGTTAGCAGTGAAATTCGCAGCTTACCAAGCAGCTGTGTCGCCGCCTCGCTGAATCCCCTCCCACGCCAAATCCTTGTGTTACCATTGGAGGGGATGTGTCAAGACTCCGCCGCAGGAGAAATCATTTGATGGTCGGCAACCATCAAATGATTTCACCTGCCTTCGCAAATAAAAGTCAGTCTCCACTGAATTTGACTTGTGGCCGCTGGGATGAAGACAGGGCAGACGGCTGAGCTCATGTGAAATCAGCCGCCCGCTCCCAGCAGGCATCGGCCCATCCACATAGTCATCATAGGAACTCCCAGTGTTTTTATGGGGACGCCCATAAAACACTTGGCGGTCGATGGCCCAGTGCTGCTACCGCCCCTGTCCGCCCTCCGTCCCTCCCTCCCTGCTGTAAACAGTCCGGCGACTGTGTAAATCGCCATGGCCATTTGCAGTCTGGGTTTGCACATGCGCAGAAATGGGCCAAATTCGGATATCATCGTCCCCTTAGTATATGTTGCGCAAACAAATTGGTATAAAGTTACAGATTAAGGGGGATATTCAATCACCGGCGAGCATCTCCCGTTGGGGAGATGCCCGCCGGGCCCTATTAAATGCTGTCTTCCCCGACAGCATTGAGCAGGGTATCTCGGCAGAACGAGCCCGACATCACAAGCTGTCTGTCTCGTTCTGCCGAGAAAGGCCGGGAAGTGACAAGCTGCCATCTGCAGCTCGCCTCTTCCCGGGCCACAACTCGCGGCCACGCCCCTTCTCATCCTGCTGCAGGCGGGGCATTGAATCACACCTGCATGTTCTCGGTCGAGCTGGCCGAGAATAAGACTGGGTCACGGCGGTCGACCAAGCTCGACTGCCGTGGCCCCCGCATTGAATACCCCCCTAAGACACATACAGGGTTATTCAGCATGGATCGCAAATCGAGCAATTATTGTTGGACTGCACATGGGCGACCTCAAATTGCAATTGAAAATGTGAACGCTTAGCAATCGCAATCCAATAAGCAGCCTGAATGAAAGGAAGCCGGAGTGTGGGGGTGGAAACATGCCTTTTTTGGGTATGATTTAAAAAATGCAGGTGTACCCAGGAGTTTTTTTCTTTCTGTCTGTGCTGTGAATTTCTGCTCGCAGTCCACTTCATTTATTCTGCATAGCGATCCGTGCTTTTTTTTTGCCCCAAAAACTGTCTGTGAGATATATGATCGATAGTCATTATTGGGCTATCCAATTAGACAGCTAAGTGCATTGCATAGTAGTCTCTCCATATAAGCTTCAGTATCTCTCCTCTATATATATCTTTTCAGGGATTTATCATGTTAAATGAATACCAAAAATATTTTTCTCTCTCTTGATATTTATTCCCAATACTTAGTGGGAAATTTACTAATATGGGAGTTCTAGTGCAGATGGGATGTGGGCAACCAATCAGATATTATCTATTATCTTTTAG
Organism: Crinia signifera; assembly: GCF_055691185.1. Lineage (NCBI taxonomy): Eukaryota > Metazoa > Chordata > Amphibia > Anura > Myobatrachidae > Crinia > Crinia signifera. The sequence continues at coordinate 55,380,899 of NC_139224.1, forward strand.
AAGGTGCTAAATAAATGAGAAGTCAATTCTGATTGTTTGCCCATAGAACTCCCATCATGGTATATTTCCCCCTTACAATCAGAAATTATTTCTTCTTGTGAGTGTCTTTAAATGTCTCCATCTGGTGGAGCAGGAGAGATCAGAAGCCTCTAGTAGATAACAACCACCAATTGTAAAGGCCCCCGTACACTACAGTGATTTGGGCCAATTTCACCCAATCCCGACAGATCAAGCCAAGAAATTGGCCCAGATTGGATGCATTTGATGTCCCGTCGGGTCCGATGCATGGTCCGTGCTCATCGGACCTGAGTCAGTAGTCAGTCCTGCATGCAGGTCAGACCTCCGACTCACACCCCATTCCGGCAGTGGGTAACAGGTCACATGCGATACATCACATGTGATGTGTATTGCATGCGATCCTTCCCGGGTGGCTTGTGGGGGATCTACATGGCAGTAGTGTATGGCCAGCTTTAGAGTGCTGTGACTATGATCTACAGATGACACTTTGGGCCCTATCTGGCTTGGCATTCTGGAGGGCCTTACTCATCCTAACCTACCAGAGGCCTCCTGAGGGTGAACCCAATGGTGGGATTCAAATAAATTAACAACAGGCTCTATCTCCTAATGCCCATTGCACATAAAGCTGGACGCCATAAAGCCAATTATACATAAGGCCACACACTGTAATGCCCATTACACATAAGGCCACACTGTAATGCCCATTAAACATTGTGCTACACACCGTGATGCCCATTACACATTATGCCATTGATTTGCAGTCCAGTGGGAGCCTTCAAAATAGCGGCAGACCTGCTTTGTGCATACAGCCGGGCAGTGCACAGCTCTCCACCCAGCTGTCACAGCTTTACTTTGTGTGCAGCAGGTGGCTGTCTGAATTAGAAGAATCGGGCGGCGCTAGCAAATGGTTCTGCAGAACTGATCGCACATTAGGTATCGATTCTGCAGAACCGTTGCAAACCGGCTGAATCCCACCACTGGGTGAACCCCTATAATAAGGATACACTAGGAAAGGGACAGCAGAAAACAGCAGCTAGAATGGAAATGAGGGTATAGGCACAAGCAATTTGATACAATGGGATCTCGGGGGAAGGATTGCAGTGTCAAGAATTATAAAGTGACATAATAAAATGTGTCTTTTAAAGGAAAAATACTTCTGTGCAGTTTTAATCTGCAGTTTGAGCTCATTTATTTAACATTAAAACTTAGAACAACTAATGTAGCATGTTAATGTCATTGTGGTGTCTGTTATAACTATTTAGTTCCTCTCCCTAAAGTTACATTACCAGAGGCCATTTGTATATTGATAGGACTTAGAAGGTTGTCGTAATTTGTTTCCTTCCGCTCATTATCAGACAGATGTAGCTGACATTAGTGAAAAGCTGAAAGCAAAGTGAGAAACTGGCAAAACTACTAAATAAAAAATGTGCATATAACAGTTGTGTTATTTTCTTCTGTTACAATCATTCATTTTGTCACATTGGAGCTTACAGTCTATGCCCTACCAAAGGCAGGTGATTGCATTCACACATACTAGAGCCAATTTGGTTGGAAATTAATTGATCTAACGGTATATTTTTTAGGCTGTGGACAGGGGTGTAGTTAGAACTTTTTGGGCCTCAGCAACATTTTTAATATACCCACATCCCAATACTTTTAGAGAGATACAGGGTCACTATACAGGGTCACTATATGCAGTGAATGTTCATTTTATGCCACATTCTGTTGCCCTCAGTTTACATCATGCCATATACATTAGTAGTGCACCTCATTAACTTTCTCTTGTTGTTACACCCAGTTCACAGTATCCCACAGATTTCCCATTTGTTATTATGACACTTTGTAATGCCCCTCGTTCACATAATGCCACACTATGTTACCCAGTTCAAGTCACATAGTGCATCAAGCTTACATTACACCCGATTGAAGTGTTCCCAGTTAACATTATACCATTCAGTGACCCCCAGTTCACATTATGTCACTTTGTAACACCCCCAATTTACATTATGCCAATCAGAGACATAAGTTTATCCCAGTGGCCAGGAGTTGGAGTTTGGTGCTGTCCATATAAAAACACAGGACTTACACAAGAGACACAGTCAGAATCCTGGTGGACAGGATGCCTGCATTCAGGATACCGATGCAGGCATCCCAACTGCCTTCAGAAGGCTGATGCTGCATCTCCGAAAAGATCAGGATGCTGTCACTGAAGTATCGTCAGCCGGCATCCCAATCGGTGTGTATGCAGGTGCGGGAGCTTTGCAATAGTAACAGAACAGCATATGAAATTACATACGTCGTGGGACAAGACAGACAGGTTCAACTGACCGACATGGTCAAAATACTACAAAGAAGATTTTTAGGGAAAAAAACCAGCGCAGAAATTCAACGAAACTTGCTTGTGAATCAGGACACAGGTGCTGTGCTACAGGGGGCTTAAGTAACCACACTTACATTATTATCCCAACTCGCGTTCACATAGCAGTTTCTTTGAGTATATCCACATCACAACCGATAAGCATCACAGGTTTCTTGTGAACTAAAACAGGTGCACCAAACTTACATTGAATTTCTGTCACGCATACACGTAACAGTTTCTTTAGACTCCACTCCAAGATCACAGTAAACAAATTTATTCGGAATAAGGATCCACAAGCAGATATCCACAAGACAGTTAAAAAATCAAACAAGACAAGTGTCACCGCGATTCTCTGAGTCAGCTGATGTTCCGTCTCCCCGGCGCTGCAGACACTAAAGGGAGAGCTCACTCACAGGACACGGTCCGGCACTTGCACATAGACTTCTGACGGCGGGTGATGTCAGGATAGCTACGTCAACGCGTTTCGTAGTACCTCCTTTCTCAAGACGTGCTGTTCATTCTAACGGGTCTGCTATCTAAGACTGCATCCGGTATCACGTGATCGGGCTTCCACCAATCCACATTGTACCTAAATCCCGGCTCTTTATTTAAACATATTATCTCCTTATCTAGCACCATTATGTTATATATTGCACATTCCCAAACTAACTTTACGTAGTATTTTCATTCATAGAATAATACATATTTATAATAAAATACAAAATCCATTTATAATAAAATACAGAACGTCAAACACTGCCTAAAAACATGAATACATAAAAATACACAAATAAATATAAATATAAAAGTACAAAAATACATATATGTACAAATAGCGTACTTTAAAATGCAATTATATATTAGTCGACAGTCATGCAATAAATTCATATCATAGAGCCGGGAGTAAAAGACATAAAAACAGACAAACATAATAAAAACAAAGATTAGTAACATACAGTAATAATGTAAACACTTCCCTAGAAATATAAAAATGCAGTTAAATATTTGTACTCGAAGTCAACATTTAGACCTCTTGGGACCAAGGTTTTTAATTCGAAGATAGTCTTCATTTCAAGTTTCGCCAAATCTTGTTCCCTGTTTTTCACACGCCATTTTTTATTACACATCTTTATCCCACAGAAACTTTTAAGTTGGGTTGAAGTGCAGGGATACGTTGTGTAATTCGTATCCCTTCCTGATGTTTCGAATATGCTCTCCTAGGCGTTCTTTCAGCATACGCCCTGTCCTTCCAACATATTGTGTCCCGCATGTACATTCTAATAAATATGTCAGGTTCTTCGTGCCACAGGTCATAAAATATCTTGGGTGACATTCTATGGGATGAGATTTGTGTTATTTGGTGAAATTTTCGCAAAAAAACGGCCGAAATCCCGTTTTCACATATTTAATGAGATGCGAAAAACTGCAAAATCGCAGATTTTTACCACGAAATCGCACTTTTACAAAGTGCGATTTTAACTCGCACCGGAACTAGCATCCAGATGTTTTCCCATTGAAAAGTATACAAATCGCATATTTAATGAGATGCGAATTTGGTAAATGTGTCTTAAATTCGCCAAAAAATCAGACCAGGTTCTGATATGCGAGTTGGCCAGAACCCTGCACAGATCATTAAGATCTGTGCATGGTTCTGTGGTAAAAAATGTGTTAATTTTTTTTTTGGGGAAAAAAATTGCGTGGGGTCCCCCCTCCTGAGCATAACCAGCCCCGGGCTCATTGAGCCGGACCTGGTTCCAAAAATACGAAGGACAAAAAGCGTAGGGGTCCCCCGTATTTTGAAACCAGCACCGAGCTCCAACAGCCCGCAGTGTCATGCCACAGCAGGGAACACTTTTTACATAAGGTCCCCCGGCCGTACCATGAGCACCACGCAATTTTTATTTTTTTTATACAAACCCAAAATCGCACATAAGCTCAAATTCGCACATTTTCATGCCTAAAAATTGCACATTTTCATGCCGAAAATTCGCCCATTATTGCACTCAATCACATTTCTTGCCGGAACACGCACCTCATTAAATATGCGAATCCAAGGCAAAAATGCGATTTAAAAAAAGTGCGATAATGGGCGAAAAACTGACGTGCGAAAAACTCTCATCCCATAGAATGTCACCCCTTATCTCATATACGGAAATTAGTCACATTAGATTTATACTGTGTGATCTTTTTTTCTGTTTTGATCATCCTGCACATAGTACATTGTCCGCATCGGTAGAAACCTTTTGATGTGATTCTAGTAGGTCTAGTGTCCTTTGGTAAGGCACTCTTTACCAACATGTTCGCAGATTATCTGCTCGCCTATATACAAACTTAGGGTATGTCCCCAGATACGGCTGCAGTATAGGATCCTTAATTAAAACATTTCAATGTTTTTTTATTATTTTTTCTATGACCTTATGATGTGAAGTGTATTTAGTAATAAACATGATTTCATTAGCACCACCCTTCATAACTTTATCTTTACTTTCCAACAATGTCCTTCTGGGTATGTTTTCACACTCTTTCAGAGATTTATCTACCACAGACACATCGTACCCTTTCTCAAGGAAATTATTTTTCATCACCTGTGCTTGTTTATTATAAGTCTACATCAGTGCAATTCCGGCGCAATCTTTGAAACTGCCCATTCGGTATGCTGCGGGTCCAGTTTTTATGGTGATTGCTATCACAACTGATGTAAGAATTACAGTCAGTGGGCTTTATGTAATTTTTTGTTTTAATAGACTCATTTTCAATGTAAATAGTAAGATCCAGGAAATTAATTTCTGTATTACTTTCGGTAAATGACAACTCTATATTGTACACGTTGTTGTTCAAATATACACAAAACTCTTTTAAAGACTCTTTTAAAAACAATTGCATTTTAAAGTACGCTATTTGTACATATATGTATTTTTGTACTTTTATATTTATTTGTGTATTTTTATGTATCATGTTTTTAGGCAGTGTTTGACGTTCTGTATTTTATTATAAATGCATTTTGTATTTTATTATAAATATGTATTATTCTATGAATGAAAATACTACGTAAAGTAAGTTTGGGAATGTGCAATATATAACATAATGGTGCTAGATAAGGAGATAATATGTTTAAATAAAGAGCCGGGACTTAGGTACAATGCGGATTGGTGGAAGCCCGATCACGTAATACCGGACGCAGTCTTAAATAGCGGACCGGTTAGAATGAGCAGCACGTAGCTATCCTGACGTCACCCGCCATCAGAAGTCTATGTGCAAGTGCCGGACCGTGTCCTGTGAGTGAGCTCTCCCTTTAGTGTCTGCAGCGCCGGGGAGACGGAACATCAGCTGACTCAGAGAATCGCGGTGACACTTGTTTGATGTTTTTAACTGTCTTGTGGATATCTGCTTGTGGATCCTTATTCCGAATAAATTAGTTTACTGTGATCTTGGAGTGGAGTCTAAATAAACTGTTACGTGTATGCGTGACAGAAATTCAATGTAAGTTTGGTGCACCTGTTTTAGTACACAAGAAACCTGTGATGCTTATCGGTTGTGATGTGGATATACTCAAAGAAATCGCTATGTGAACGCGAGTTGGGATAATAATGTAAGTGTGGTTACTTAAGCCCGCTATAGCACAGCACCTGTGTCCCGATTCACAAGCAAGTTTCGTTGAATTTATGCACTATTTTTTTCCCCTAAAAATCCTCTTTGTCGAATTGCCTATGGTTTGGAGGATTGATGGCCTCCTGAGGAAAAGAACCTAGCTGCTTCCCCAATAGCGCCAGTTATAAATCTCTTCTTTTTATGGTCAAAATACTGTTTTAGTAGGTCGGGTGTAGTCAAGATTTTAGATTGGAGTGCCAGGCCACAAGGACTTACACTACCGTTCAAAAGCTTTGGGTCACTTAGATATTTCCTTATTTTTGATAGACAAGCACTGTATTTTTTCAATGAAAATAACATTAAATTAATCAAAAATACATTCTATATATCATTACTGGAGTAAAGAACTACTAGCTGCAAACGTGCGATTTTAAAGGAATGTCTACATAGTTATATAGAGGCTCATTCCCAGCAGCCATCACTCCAGTGGTATATTGTGTTTGCTATTCGCATTGGAAGACTAATGGTCCATTCGGTGACGTTTTCTTCTAATTCCATCCAGTGGCCGGCCCAGAACAGGCTCCCCGGGTCAAAGTTTTGCCCAGCATACCCCCAACTAGACCACCTTGTGTTGGGTTCATCCCAGTTGGTGCAGGGTGTCCGAACGGATAACTGGACAGACAAACAAACAAGAAGACCAAGGAATTTCGTATAGAGTAGAATTCTAGATTATTTGTCAAAAGTGTACACCTTTACTAAGATGGGAGCTCTATTGAAGATGGGATGTTGCCCATAGCAACCAATCAGATTCTACTTATTAATTTGGCACCTTCTAGAAGAAACTAGATATAATATGATTAGTTGCTATGGCAACATCCCTTCTTTAATAGAACTCCCATCTTAGTAAATCTACCCCCTTGTGTCATTTGTGGAAACTAAGCCCTAAGGAAATTGTATTCTCCCACCACACCCTAGTGGATGGTAGGGCATGAAATACCGCCTGTCGGCACATGTCGGCTCAAATAACAGTGAAAAACCCCATGTCAACCTTTTCACTGTCCACCTGCAACTTTAATGGTTTATTTTTTTCCCAGTGAATACAAAGTCTGTACATAAAATGCTGCTTTCAACATCCATCAAGCACTTGGAAGACTGTCCGAATGTATGGGTATTGCGTTCACCATAGAGATGAGCTGTCACTATCAATGTCTATAATGTCAGTTTTTGACTGTGCATCAGGGACACACATAGCAAGCATCCCATTATATTACAGTATATACAGTACTGTATGTACCTCTCCCAGATAATACATATATTATTACAATAAGTACTGTAGCAGGACTGTTACCATTTTCTAAAACAATGTATAACTTTCTAGCATGTTTCACTAACATTGATATAATTTCAAATTAATTCAGAACTAATATTACAAGCAGCATTTACAGTGCAGTAACATGGGAGGATAATTTGAACTAAGGGAATAATAAACCGCTTGGTGCAATATTAAAATTATTCTTGCTATGCTCGTGTGTATTATTGTAGCAACTGGTTGGTTGCATAGTTTCATACGCTATACATATTGTAGGTTTTAAATTGTAAATAATGACATTTTCTTTAACACACCAATAAAAATACTAACAGATTCCCTTTTCTGTCTCCCCTAATTTAAATTTTTTTTTCTGTATTCATTATGTGGTACTTGTTTCCTAGCATGGCGCCCATTGCATACCATACTTAGTGGTGCGCGATGCAATGCGATATTCTCGTTAAATTAACAGGAGTGCTTGTACAATGAAATATCGCATAGCATTGCATGCCAGCAAATGGCATGCGATGCGATGCGATTTTTAATTGTACAAGCACCCTGATGGGTGCTTACAATGTTAAATGCACCCCCACTGTCAACGCCACCCCCACTATCGACGCCAACCTGAATCGCTTTGAGCCCGCGAGGGGCGGCGGTACGCGTCTTCAGACCTTTTCATACCCCTACTATACACGTCGGCGTGGAGTTGATTTTAGATAGTGTGGCGAGCGCAGCTAGCCACTGAGCCCGAAGCGTGGCGAGGTGATGCGGAATACGAGCCCGTAAAGTAATCCGTGTCCCCTCGCGGGCTCCCTGCGCTCGCCACGCTTTGGGTTGGCGTTGATAGTGGGGGTGGCGTTGACAATGTGGGTGCATTTAACATTGTAAGCACCCATCAGTGTGCTTGTACAATAAAAAAAATCAAATCGAATCGCACCGCATGCCGCTATATTGCATGCGATGCGATGCGATTGTATAAGATGCACTTCGATCAAAATCGGGGGCGCCGTGCTAGGAAACAAGTACCCATTATGTTCCATTTCTGTATATGTTTTTTTTTTTTTTTATCTGGGCACATTATGGGCAGTATTCAATGAGGCTGATTCGCCATGTTTTATGGCGATTTTGTGCTATTTTCGTGCTGTAAGGCTAAAACGGTGAATCACCCTATTCAATGACCAGATGGCGAATACATTTCAAGGTTTTTATCGCCATGATTCACCGAGTAGCAATCGCTATCTTTTAATGGTGAAGTGGAATGTGAACTTTTAAAATAATGTGTTTTGTTTTTTACATTTGGTGTAAAAAAATCAGGAATTTTATTCTGAGGAGGGGCATGCTATTTTTATTCATGTGCTGAATTTTTTTACACAGAGCAGCCAGCAGGGGGCCGGGAGCCGAGCCGCTCATTAGATATTCATATATTCTGCACCCGATCATTACATATGCACAATCGGGTGTAGTGAATACCCGGTCCCCTGTTGGCTATACCGGGGGGCAGCCTGTGCTGCCTGGCTCCCGGGGGGGCCCACCTCCCCCCCACAAACGTTCTGGGGCAGGCAGGGAGACTTCCATCTCCCTGCCTGCCGCCGTCCTCGGGCTCCCTGCGGCATCGCCGCAGGAGTTAAAATTTGCCGGTCAGGGGCAGTGAGCACCTGACTCGTTGAATACTGGAGCCGGCGAGTTTCCGGAACGCGGCGGGCAGTGGCGAATGTGCAGCGAATCCTAAACAGGATTCACTGCACATCGTCAAAATTCTCATTGAATACTGCCCTTAGTGTCATGTATTCCTCTTGGCTTGTTTGACCTCTTTGAGCCTATGGGAATCCCCAGCATTTCATGGGTTTCAGGGCCGGTGCAAGGCTTCTCAGCACCCTAGGCAAAAGTTCAACATACTGCCCCACCATACTGCCACTGATACCCACTTTCCAACATCTTACGGCATACTTGCCTAACATTCTAACATTCCCAAAAATCCGGTGATCCTCCCAGCCCCCTGGGAAGGTGGACATGTCCCCTGCTTTCCCTGTCGGCCCCCCTCTGCCACCCACAACAGAGTACAAGGAGGAGGGGGCAGCAAGGTAGGGAAAAATGCTCCAAGGGAAAGTGTGGAAGTGTAGTCTTAGAGGTTCCACAGATGCCACCTGCATTAAGTACAACAAGGATCCTCATAGACATCATTGATTTTTTGATAGGCAGAATTGGTGCCCCCCCCCCCCCCAAGATCCTGGCGCCCTAGGCAGCTTCCTAATGGTAGAGCCGGCCCTGGGTGGTTAGGTTAATCCACACGCAACCCTGCGAATTTTGCAGCATTGCGCGTGGACCCGAATAAGGTCCATTAGGTGCCAGGGGGAAGTTAGGCAGTTGGGGACGTTCGGCTGCTGGAGTGCTCAGATAGGCTGTAGGAGGGCTCAATTAGGCTGCGGGAGGGCTCAGTTAGTCTGTGATGTACTGTAGAGTTAAGCTGCAGGGGTTAATCAGTCTGCAGGAGTTTTATGTGATGCGGGCAAGAGTAAGGCAGCAAGAGGATTTGGTTATGGTCGGTCTGATTACAGCGTCACCACAGATCAGGTCTCTCCCAAACATGAAAGCTCATCAATGATTTTGAATTATCGATGATTGATTGCCATGCCTGCATCACTATCCAACTGGCAGCTCAGAGCTATCGCACAATGTGGAGCAGGAGATGTGCCCCCTTTATTGCAGAAGCTTGGCAGCAGTTGGCTCCAGATGGAATAAAACATTTTAGAATTCAGTTGGATCTAAAGTTCATGATCCGGTATAACTTGTTTTCTGACTCGTAAAGTAATACTTCTTGTGTAATTATTTATTAATGAAGCTGCAGAATGAAGTGCATCAGGAAAACCAGGAGGCTACAGTACATTTATCGTGCAAGAACACATTAGAAGCATGGGAAGCATCAGGAGGAAAATCACTACTCATTCTGTGCTGGAACTTTTTTTAGGCAGGGTTGCCAACTTTTTTAATCTCCTCTCCGGCAGATGCCCATATATATTGATGGACAGGAAGCCGGCATTTGGGGGTGGTAACTGGCGATTTCAGGGAGGTCGTGTGACAGATTTTTCTGTCATACTGGCTGAGTTCGGCCTGGTTTACATACAGGCTGCACAAACAGAGAAAATCATCCGATGGTTAGAAAATCTTTTTTTTTTTTTTTTTTTATAATCTTTTTTTTTATTAAATTTCAATAAGAAAATAACAAGGGAAACATATATTAAGACAAATAAACAGCCAGTAAGTCTCGACGCAGCGAGATGATCCATAGTCTCCTCTATATAAAGGCGGATTCGCTGGTAGTAGCTTCTCCAAACATTATTACATAAACCTTAACATGGATTAAACTGAGGAGGTTGCTATATGGCTATTCAGTACAATCAGTAAAATAAGTTCTATAAGAGAACTCCAGATAGAGGGGGGTGGGGAGGGGACAGAGAGAGGGAAGGGAGAAGTGGGGGATCGACCTTTTCCAAACGTTGTACTGTTACTGCTTTCTGTGCTAATGTGGCTTAGGGTTGATCCAGGTATTTTATTTACCAAAAAGGGCCTTGTATTCCTGTGAGGATTTGTACTCTAGCCAGGGGAACCATGTGGCTGTAAATTCGGGGTGTTTATCTACCGATGAGAGCAGAACGTCCTCCATAGACATATAGTAATCAATTTTTGTGAACCAAGATTTACGTGTAGGTGGGATTATGGATTTCCATAAAGCTGGTATGCTTGCTCTTGCTGCGTTGCCGAGATGTCTGATCAGAGAAGTTCTATAAGAGGAGAGGGGTGTGGTGGAGAGGTTCAGTAGCCAAAAGGCGGGAGTTGCTGGGATAGGGGTATGGAGAATTTTCTGTGAAGTCTGTATCACATCAGTCCAGAAGGGTGTGATTAGCGGGCATTCCCACCAAATGTGCATGAGGGAGCCAGTGGCCTTTTTACATCTCCAACAGGTTGCTGGGGTACTTGGGTTCATAATGTGTAAAATGGAGGGGTGTCTATACCACCTCATAACTAGTTTGTATTGTGTTTCTCTGATTTGAATGCATATAGAGCTGGCATGGGCTTTCATGAAAACTGATTCCCATTCCTTCTCAGATATCTTTAAATTAAGATCCTTTTCCCATGCCCGGGTGAATGACGAGATAGTGTCGTCGTTTAGATCTCGGAGAAACTTATAGAGCAATGAAATTGTGTGGGTGGTGTCGCAAGTAGAAATACAGAGTCTCTCAAAAGCCGTCAATTCGCGGGATGAGGGGGGGGCTCTTGAACCTGATTGTATGAAGTGTCTGACCTGTAGGAATTTCCAAAAATCTCTCGATGGAACATTCCATCTTGTTTGTATGTCGGAAAAGGAGCGTATGCTTGATCCCACCATCATCTGGCCTACTCTAAACAGTCCTTCCAGTGCCCAGAGTGAGAAATCTTGTGTGCTTAGACCGGGTTGAAAGTCCGGGTTAAATAAGAATGAGGTTAGTGGGCCATAGTCTGAGGAGATGATTGGGTTTCGCCGTAGGAGTTTCCATGTGTTTAGTGTAGTAGGGATGGTTGGGTGGGAGGGGTGTGGTTTGGGTAATACAGGGAGCCAAGGAAATATTTCGGGGTATTGGTTAGCACAAACTCCTTCGAGTTCTACCCATTGCTTATTTCTGTGATTCCTCGTCCAATCCAGTACTCTATTTAGGTGAATCGCATGATAGTACTTCTTAATATCTGGCAAACGGAATCCCCCCTTTTCAGTACTTCTTGTTAGGGTCTCTCGTTTAATTCTAGGTTTCTTGCGTTGCCAAATAAATTGCTGGGTCAGGGTCCGAATAGAGTTAAACCATGTGTTCGGGACGGAGATTGGGAGGGTTTGGAGTATATAAAGTAGCTTGGGTAAGGAATTCATTTTGATGACATTTATTCTCCCCAGCCAGGATAATTGTTTGTTGTGCCATCTGCTGTAGTCTGCGCGGAGAGTTCTGAGAAGGGGCTGGTAGTTTAATGTGTATAGTCTGGATAGGTCGCTGGGTAATTTGATGCCCAGGTATGTAATGTGGGATGGTTGCCATGTGAATGGGAAGGAGTTTTTGAGCTGGGGGACCGATAGTGGGGGGATTGATATATTGAGAATGCTGGACTTGGACATGTTGACTTTGAAGTTGGAGAGGGAGCCAAAACGTTCAAGTTCTTGCATAAAGTAAGGGAGTGATGTCGCTGGTTGTGTGATGATCGCCAATAGATCATCCGCGAATAGCGCTAATTTGTAGTCTATCTCACCTACTCGTATGCCAGAAATGTTTGTGTTAGCTCTTATAGCTCTGGCCAGAGCTTCCATGCACAGCACAAAAATCAATGGCGAGAGGGGGCAGCCTTGTCTTGTTCCGTTATTTATAGGGAAGGGGTCTGATAGTAGGCCATTAGTCCGAACTCTTGCTGTGGGCATATGGTACAGGGCTAAGATTCTGTGAAGGGCCCTTGTCCCCAGTCCAATGTGCTCCAGTACAGACTGCATAAAATCCCAGGACACCCTATCGAACGCCTTCTCGGCATCCGTGGATATAAGAATGGTGGGGATGTTATGGCGAGAGGCCAAATGTATTAAATTTAGTACCTTGGTGGTATTATCTTTCGCCTCGCGGCCCGGAACAAATCCCACCTGATCATTTTGGATCAGAGCAGGGAGAAATCTATTTAGCCTGTTCGCCATTAACTTTGCATACAATTTGATATCCACATTGAGGAGAGAGATGGGTCTGTAACTGGAGCACATCGCGGGGTCCTTACCTGGTTTCGGTATCACTGTTATGTGTGCTTCTAGAGATTGTTTGGAGAAATGGGTTTCTGCCGAAATGGAGTTAAAGGCCCGTAGCAATTTAGGAGCAAGTATTTCCTTGAAAGTCTTATAGTAAGTTGCTGTAAAGCCGTCTGGGCCAGGGCTTTTGCCTAGGGGTAGGGATGATATGGCCGACTCTATCTCTATCTGGGAAAACGGTTCTTCTAGTAGGTCTCTATCGTCAGGGGCAAGGGTTGGGAAAGCGACTGAAGACAGGTATTCCTTCGCTTGGAGCATTTTCTGTAAGTGTTCTGTTGCTGTGGGTGTTTTATGCAGGTTGTAAAGTGAGGAGTAGTAGTTTTTAAAACAAGATGCAATCTCAGGGGTTTTAAAGCAGAAAGTATCAGCGTCTTTCTTTATCTTATTGATAAAGGAGGCGGATCTTTGAGCTTTGAGGGCTTGTGCAAGCAGACGACCCGGCTTATTTCCCCATTGGTAGTACTTGCTCTTACATTTACGTAATTCTAGTTTGGTACGTTCGGCAAGGAGACTATTTAATTTGTTGCGGGATTCAACTAGTTCTGTTAGGAGTGTCGTAGAAGACCCTGACTTATGCAGGGTTTCAAGCTTATGAATTTTGTCTAGTAATGCGGTTACCTCTGCAACTTTTTGTTTTTTCCTATACGTGCCCAGCTGTATCAATTTACCTCTGATAACACACTTATGTGCTTCCCATAAAGTGATCGCGGATATGTCTGCGGTATCATTCAAATTAAAATAGTCTAGTAGTGTTTTGTCTATCTCTTGTTTGCAGTAGCTATCTTGGAGTAGTAGCTCGTTAAGTCTCCACGTCCATTGGCCAGGGGTCTGTTGGGAGATTTCTAACGTTATTGAAACTGGGGCATGATCTGACCAGGTAATGGATCCTACCGAGGCTTCTAGTAGTAGGGGAAGATGTCTGTGGCTTAGGAATATGTAGTCTAATCTAGAATAGGTCTGGTGAGGGTGGGAGTAAAATGAGTAGTCTCTCCCAGAAGGGTTGAGAGTCCTCCAAGAGTCGGCCAGTTGGAGGTCGTGGAAGATTTTTTGAACTTTAGCATATTTCCGGGCCGGAAACCTGCTAGAGTTAGTGGAGGTGTCAATGGACGGGTTTAGGGTCCAGTTGAGGTCCCCTCCCAGAATAGTCGTGCCTTCTAATAAAGAGTCTAAGTGTGTCAAGTGTGTACTGAAAAAAGCATGCTGGTCTTGATTTGGGGCATAAACCACAACAAAAGTGTAAGGTTGAGCGGAAATTTTACATTTTAAGAGGAGTACTCTGCCAGGGACTGGTTTTAGAATTGACACATCAGAGAGCTGGAGACTCCTAGAAAACAATATTGCTACTCCCTTAGATTTGCTGCCAGGGGTATTGCAATAGTAGGCAGTGGGAAACCGGTGATTGGAGAGAGATGGGTTTTTAGTGGATGATCTAAAGTGTGTTTCCTGGATCATGGCAACGTCTGTTCTTTCCGCCCAGAGGGTCCTAAGCAAACTGCTCCTTTTCTCTGGGGTGTTAAGGCCTTTGGCATTAATGGAAAGAATCTTCAATTTACCTGGTGTAGTCATAATTGTTGGGGTCAGGTTTGGTCTGCATAGTAATGTGAAAGGTCAGGGAAATGGGGTGGGGAAAGGGGGGGAGGGGAAAAGAAGAACATTTAAATACTCTAAACCACAACAGTAACATAGAGAAAAAACACAGAACAGAGTAAAGTCCCGCTGTGAGGCAGCTAGCGGTAAGGACCGCCACTGTCTCAGAAGGCAACAAGAGCCTAAGGCGGGTGTGGGGTAGGGGGGAGTCACCGCTATTAAACAGTGCGTAGTCGCTCCCTAAAAAAAAATATAGTTAGGAATGTAAGTGCAACAAAGAAGAGGGACAAAAGCATATTAAGCATGTGTAAACCCTGTGGGTACGTACTTAGAACGGTACTGGCCGGGAGAGGTAGATTATCTCCTCTTAGGCATACACATAAAAAATAGCTATCTAGTGATATATGTTAAACTAGTTTACCATTAAACTGTGATAACTTCGTAACATAACATTATAATCACCAGTCCTGGGTATGAGCAGGAAATTGAATAGGGTCTTGTCCACATGAACTTGTGGGTCTTCAGGTGGATCCGAGATCGGGGGGGGATTGAACCTTGGCCTTGTTTCTTTCTGGTGTGGCGAATTTCTTGCCAGGGTTGGTCTTGTCCTCTCTGCCGGAGGGGAGGGAGATCCGGGTGGCTGAACTCCCAGTTGGGGATATCGGGAGCTGGTAGGCCCAAAGCCGAGCAGAACGTCGGGAGGTCGGAAAAGGAGTTTAGAACGTGGTGTTTACCAGCAGAGGTCACTTGTAGGTTGAAGGGGAAGCCCCATTTGTACTTCAGCTGTCGCTTCCGGAGTTCAGCGGTGAGTGGTCTTAGCGCCTTCCGTTGCTGGAGTGTATGCCAGGACAGATCTTGGTAAATTTGTACGGTAGAGCCGTTGAAGTCTATACCATCTAGTTGCCGTGTCTTGCGTATAATATTCTCTTTTTGTGAGTAATAATGTAGACGGCAGATCACGTCACGTGGGCGATCCGATGGCGAACCTCTAGGTCTCAGCGCCCGGTGTGCTCTATCTAGAAGAATAGATTCTGAGGGGTTATTGCCGAGAATCTCATTGAAGATCTTGGTAAGTGCGTCTGGCAGGTTTTCCTGAGTGACATCTTCAGGTAGTCCCCGCAGACGGAGGTTGTTTCTTCTCCCCCTATTGTCCAGATCTGTCAGGTGCATTTGTAGAGAACGGATCTCTGCGGATTGAGCAGCTAAAATCTCTGTGAGAGCATTACAGAATGTATGCGTTTCTTCCTGGGATACTTCCAGCGCTGTTGTGCGATTTGATAGCTGGGATATGTCCTGTCGGACAGCGGCTATTTTTTGCCGGACAGTGTCCTGGATGTCCTGCTTTGTTGGGAGGGTCTTCATGTAGGACAGGGTATTTCTAATTTCAGCTAGTTCCGCTGTTAGCAGGGAAGCCTGAAAGTCTGTAGGTACTGCCGAAGATGTAGGGGTTGGCGAGCCGTCTGCTTGTTGGGAGGGGGTGGATTGTAGGAATGGTCTCATATTGGCTTGAGACATATTAATTTTGGGCTGTGGAGTAATGCTTTTCTGAATAGTCTTTCGGCCTTTGACCATAGTTAGCCCAAAAAGCTTGGGGGAGAGAGGCAGAGGAGGGGATCTCGGATCCAAGAGGAATATCTTAAGATGCACTTACATTGAAGCCATTCATCACAATGGGCGGTGACTCCCGGGGGCCTGGCTTCAGGGAGACATCCTCATCTAGGATGTGTCATATTTAGGGAGCTTTGACCATTTCACTTTTGCGGATGCTGTGTGTGCTATTGTGGGTGAAAGGTGGAGGGTCAGCCTGCACTTCTTTGGTGTAATGGCAAGATGAGATATCGGGTCTTTTACTTAGCCGTGGATGGTCCTGTTAGAGCCTTGATTGTAGTTTGCCCCCAGAGACACTAGAGGGCAGCCTTGTATAGCAGATGAGGTCTCTGCAGCCTCTAGCAAGCCAAAGGAGCTTGCTTCCTGAATATAGTGGTGCTTGTGAGGGCAAATATATAGAAGGAAAAATAAGAAAAGATAGGAAGGACACAGCCTCTACTGAGCAGTTTTATATGGCAGTGTCTGGAGTTTTGCTCAGAAGGTTTAAAGAATGCTTTGAAAGTTAGTGCAGGGGGGGGGTCCCTGGGCAGAGATTGCTTAGGGGTGATTCCCCTCTAGAGGCCGCGGGCTGCCAACCCTGTGGCTTGATGTGTGCTTGCTTCTCCCTTACTGTACGCTGGGGATAGGTAGGCGTCCTGGGTGTAGGGGTTTGTTAGGAGCGGTATGTGGGGAGAGGAATATTGGGAATTGAGTGGGTTTCCGTGTGTCTGGGGCTGCAAGATGGCGGGTGTGAGGGGTGGCGTTTGCTTCTTCCCTGCGTTGCACAGCGGGGTCTGCTGCCTCCCCACCTCCGCTGGCCGCTGTGCGCCTGTCTCACCTGGGACCCCCGTTGGCTGTGCCCTGCACGCGTGTCTAGAGCCCGCAGCCCTGCTGATGTCTTCCTGAGCGGGCGCGCTCCGGCGTGGAGGCGCGCGTGTGTGTGCGCCGGTCCCTCTCGCCTGTGGTACCTTCTGGGGTGGGTATCTGCGGGGGCGCTGCTGTCGGTGGTGGTCTCCCGGCTCTTGCGTCGCCGCTGCTCTCGCCCTGCGTCCTCCGCGGCAGGTCTCCTGAGTTCCGTGCGGCCGTCGGCGTTGAAATTGAGGCCCCGGCTTCCGTCCTCTGGCTAGGCCGCAACCCGCGAGAGCGCTAAAAAGCACTCCCCGGCTCCGCGGTTTCTGCCAGCTGTAGTCGGGGTGTTCGGCCGCGGGGACGTGGTGCTGGGGTGATCTCAGGGTGAGTTTTGTGGCTTGTAATAGCTTTCTCCACCGGCCCAGCTCCGGAGCTCCGTCTCAGCGTGTCTGGTCAGGTTGCTTGCCAGGCCACGCCCCCCGGTTAGAAAATCTTTTGATGGATTTGCAGCTAATCGCTAATCTTCAAATTTTTCATGAGCCTTTTGCAGCCTTGCACAGGGTAGGATTTCACTCTGGCGGGCGGCGATTATCTGATCTCAGGGCTCTGCAAATGATCAGAGAAGAGATTAATCCTGAATAACCCCCAGAGACAGAAATGTCTGAAGGCGCTGCAAGTAGATGTCTCAGTCTTGTGAAAATCACGTCTGCTTCTGAACCATGGGCCAAATGTAATAGCATCCTAATTTGGCAGCCATGCGGGATGTCGGCAAAACCAGGCTACGAGTTTGGCTGGCATTCCGTGCGGCGCTGAACTATAACATTTGGCCATAAGTGTTGAGAACATCTGCAATGCTTTCATAAGATTGAACTAAAAACATACAGTAATTGAATTGGGCTTGGATTGAAAGGACACATAAAATCAATATCGCATAGTAGTCACTGATGCTCTCTGTATTGTATGATAGTCACTGATACACTGATAATCTCTTTGTTGTATTGTTTTAACTGAAGGTAATTAATGAACCCTGAAACCTGGACCCAGAAATATTTGATTAAATATAAAATGGGTGCCCCTCCCCTGCCGAAATGTTTTAGGTGCCCCATCCACACTTCATGGTATCTGCTTGGTGTCAAGGGATCCCCCCACCCCCCTGCCACAGCCATCGCACCAAGTCCCTGTTGCTACTGTATCATGTCCTGCAGGGACGTGTGGTGGGGTAAATAGCTGAGAAGTCCCTGGCAAGTACCAGAGCCAGATTTGCACCCAATTTATGAGCCATGGGGTACATGCCGGCATTATACACATGTGTAGCAGTATACACTGCTGGAGATTCGCTGAGTTTTAATAAGAGATGTGCAGAAAAGGTAGCTAGGTGAGGCACTGCCTCACCTGCTATAGACTTTTTGCTCCAGTTTTGACTATAAAAATTATAAGAATAACAAAAATAAGATTTTGTTATATATATTTTTTGTATTTTTGACATACTTTATAAACTCAAAACTCCAGCATATACGTTAGTATGACAGGAAAGGCTGTGCCTCACCTGCCTCACCCCCACTGCACGCCACTGGTGTCCTGTCTGTATGGGGTTCTGCTCATTGTCAGCGGTTCTGCTCATTATCAAGGGACCCCTTCCTAGCAACCGTTGAAAGTCTATCTCATGTGTTCCCATTAAAATGGTCACCGCCTCCTCAAGCATCCTTAATAACTGTCTCCTCTGAGGAGGTGGCCATTTTATTAGGGACAATTATACTAGGGAAGGAACGAATGGAACACAGATAAGTATCTGTCATAGCAGTAGCGCCCGCAGACCCCCAGCACCTCCAAACCACCATCGGGGTCTGCAGAGACTATTTCTATGCTAATGAATGAGTGGTCCCAAAAGCTGTTGGTGAAATCTACTATAGGAAAGCCACATTTCAAAAAGGAGGGACCATCAGTCATTGGTAAAAGACAAATATTTAAGAACATCTAAACATATGTCGCTGCTACGAGAGAGACAGAATGGCAATAGGTGCTTTTTGCATGCATAAGGAATGTTGTTCACATTTTACAAATATCATTTTACAAGATGACCTCCCCTTTAATGCTAGTTTTTGGATACGTAATCTTATCCACAGGCCTTATTCTACATATAAATCGACCCTACTACATCATTTGCTTAGTGCATCTAAAGCTGAAATTCCTGTACATTGGAAATCTAGCTCTCCGCCTTCTATGCTAGGATGGTGTAATCGAATAGATCATTATATGGTTATGGATGACCTTATCTCTTCATTAGAGTCCAAACGCCTAACTGTTACCACAACTTGGCTGCCCTAGTTATCCTTCAAAGACTCGGACCACTATAAAACTCTATAATCCATTTACTGTTTGTACCTTACAATTATGATTATTTTATGTTGATGCTATAGGTTTTTAGGTGGCCACAGCTCCTACTTCTTTTCCCTTCTCTCTCTTGACTTTCTGCCTCCTTTCTCTCTTTGACTTTGCTCTCTCTTTCCTATTTGACAAACAAGAAGTCATCCATTTTCATATCTAGACTTATGTGTGCTTGATTGTACTAATTTTCTATTCAAAATGTAGTACCATGTGTATTTTTCTGGATGTAACCTGTGATCGTCTGTTTTTCTGTACACATACAGTCCTCTGTTTGTGTCCTTCCTCATTGAAAACTCAATAAAAATCTTATTTCCAAAAAAAAAACATATAAAGATCAGCGGCTTTTCTTTTTTTTTTTTTTTTAAGTGAACTTTAACAATAAGGTTCCGATTCAGCCCAGGCGATCATTGGAGGACCGCATAGTCCGCATTGTGCATGCACGAGCCCTCACAGGCTCCAAATGATAAAAGAAACTACAGGCATGGATCAACTCAGTAGCAACATAACGCAAGTATAACCATTAGGATTATTTACTAAATGACTAAAATAATGAAATGATTGAAAAACGGAATATGTGGAATTATGTAGTGAGCAACAGCTGTGGGGTTGGGTAAATAATTACGTTGAGATTATTGTTGCAGTTTAAGGAATTGCGTAAACATTTATAATAAGTAGCTATTGGAGTATAACCAAGCGCAGGGCACTAGTATTGATCAGAGGTGCCGTTTATGAGGGATACTCAACCCTCGAACTGACAAAAAACTTTTACACAAAGGTAAACGGCGCTAATAAACAATACTGTTAGTATCAGAAAGTATAAATTTATTTAAAATACACAACACAACATTTACAATTTACAATGCCACCGGCCGGTAGGACAATTCAATGTGTACACACTTGATTTTTTACCATAGAAATAAGTTAAAAACTAAATCCCTGAACTGCAGCATGCATGACTAAAGTCCATGGCTTTTTCGCCTTATGTTGTAGGTACCCAGTTGGGCCAATATATCATGGACCTGAGGCTTGGTAGGTATTATTCACTTTTAGGTAGTATGCTTAGTGATGGTTACTCCCAGAGTCTCACCAAAAGCACATAGATGTTTAGTTTAGATAGCAAGCATGTTAGTCAGTCACACAGGAAGCTTGATTATACACAGCTTTTAGAGTGCTCAGTATTATAGATAGAGCTGCAGATGCCCATTCATTCAAGCATAATTTGCATGTAATAATTTTTGTAGAAATACTTAGGCTTCCATTTTGGATGCGGCCCCGGCAGTTGGGAACGATTTGTAATCCACTTTGGGTAGAGGTTTACTGGCCTGGAGCGGGTCCCCGGCTGCTGGTCTTCCCGATGGTGCAGCCCTCTCTAGGACTCCCTGCTCCGGCACACGGTCTCCCCGGCTGACGAGCTAACCACGTGAGTCGGGGAGACCGAGTGCCGATACTAACAGTATTGTTTATTAGCGCCGTTTACCTTTGTGTAAAAACTGATAATAAGTGAAATCAGCCAAGCGACCTATGTCATATTGCTTGGATGGAACTGTACAGTTGAGTCTTCTGCAGTGGCGCCGGAAGTGTGTGATTAGCCGGTGGCGGGCTTTGAGCTGTGTGATGCCGGACTTTTTAGTTATTGCTTTATTGTGCATTATTCATAAACAACAGCACTATATATTATATTCCATTAGGTAACTAACTACAGTAACTCATACTTGTCACGACTGAAGGGCTGGATGAAGTCGTGTGGTGTGTAGCGACTGGAGACGGACCAGAGGATGAAGGATTAAATCGTGCAGGTTTAATAATAGAATTCATAAATGGAAGCAATACACACTTGAATACTTTCTTAAAGTGGCAGTTAGTGATAAACAATACTTGAGCCAGTAAGGCACTTTAGAAGAAGAAAGTTCATTTGAATAATGACAGTTCAAATAGCATAGGACGGCAGGCTGGGGACTTGAAGAATAAGAGGATCCGGAAAGAGAATGTACTTGATGGTAAATGAAGGATCCTTGAAGACTGGAAGAAGATGAATGATGAATGAAGATAGAAGAATTGCTTGGAAGCAGGAGACTTGAAGGGCTAGGCCAGGAAGCTCAGGGATACAGGCAGAGACCAGACTGTGGAGAGAACTGGCAGCGATGGGGTTAAGCAGCAACCTAGACCAACACAGAGCACGAGCAAGGCACCAAGGTCAGGAGAGGTGAGTCAGAGAGCCGGAGTCAGCTGGGAGCTGTGAACGCCTCTGGAGACTCTTTGCACTGACACTGAACAGCCCTAGGCAGATCCCCTATATCCCAAGAGGGCGGCTGCCATTGGCTGTCAGGTCAGTATGGGAGGAAACCTCAGACCTGGGCCAATCTGCTATTTTGCCCTTAACCAAGATGGCGGCGCCGGCCTCCCGGCACCATTACAGCACACACTGCTACACCTGTCGACGTCCCACGCTGCCTGCTGCCCACCAGACTGCCGCTGCCCGCTGCCGCTGACCCGGAGACCACTACACGCTAGCCGACGGCGGGCGCGGACGGGTGAGTAATATGCCCGCCGCGCACCGCCGCGGCTGAGTGTGACAGTACCCCCCCTTTTCTGGGTGACCCCAGGGCACCTACGCACCTTATGTGGGTTCCTTTGAAAGAATTGCCTCACCAGACGGGGAGCATGGAGATCTGCAGCATCAACCCAGGAGTTCTCCTCAGGACCGAATCCAAGCCACTCCACCAGATACTGCAGATGGGCATTGCGACAACGTGAGTCGATGATGCGTCTCACTTCGAACTCAATCTCTCTTTCAGAACCAATCTTGGGCGGTTTGGGCACCTTCTTTTGATATAAGTTCAATCTCAAGGGCTTTAGAAGAGACACATGAAAAGAATTTGAGATCTTCAGGGAAGAAGGAAGCTGTAGTCTGTATGCAACAGGATTAATAACTTGCGTGATTGGGAACGGTCCGATGAATCGGGGAGCCAGCTTCATGGATGGTAACCGAAGGCGTATGTGGCGGGTAGACAGCCACACTCGATCTCCAACCTTCAATTTGGGAGCCGCTCTTCTTTTCCTGTCCGCCATCCTTTTGTATCGAGCGGATGCTTTGAGGAGAGCGGTATGAACATCTGACCAGATTTTCGCAAACCGTTGTAAAGAAGCAGCAGCTGCAGGAACATCGGATGAAGATAAGTCTGAGAAATCTGGAGATCTGGGATGTTTGCCAAAAACAGTAAAAAAGGGAGTGGTGCCGGAGGATGAATGATAAGAATTATTGTGCGCATATTCCGCCCAAGGCAGAAGATCGACCCAGTCGTCTTGAGAAGAAGAGATGAATAAACGAATGAAGGCTTCCAAGTCTTGGTTGACCCGTTCCGTCTGCCCGTTGGTTTGTGGGTGGAATGCAGTGGAGAACTTGAGTTTGACTTGTACAGCGGAACAGAGAGCCCTCCAGAACTTTGCAACGAATTGCACTCCACGGTCAGATATAATCTCTTTGGGCAACCCATGAAGTTTGAAGATTGTGGAGATGAAGAGCTGAGCCAGAACTGGAGCGGATGGAAGACCTTTCAATGGGAAGAAGTGCGCCATTTTTGAGAACCGGTCAACCACCACCCAGATTACCGTATGCCCTTTGGAGGGAGGAAGTTCACAGATAAAGTCCATAGACAAGTGGGACCATGGCTCTGTAGGAATGGCTAGAGGTAGAAGAGGACCGGCAGGAGATGTTCTGGGGGACTTATGCTGGGCGCACTTTACACAGGAAGCGACAAAGCTGGTTACATCTTGACGAATGGTGGGCCACCAATATGAACGTAACAGGAACATTAGGGTCTTCTGTGCACCAGTATGTCCTGCAAAACGGGAAGCGTGTGCCCAGGACAGCACTCTTTTGCGAAGATTGAGGGGAACAAAGGTTTTGCCCGGAGGAGGTGAAGGTTGGACCGTAACTTGAGCAAAAACCAGAGGGTCGAGGATTGGTCGAGGAGGAGTCTCTAGGTCGGCCGGAGTCTCGAAGGAGCGTGAAAGGGCATCGGCCTTGGCATTCATCGACCCGGGTCTGAATCTGATCTGGAAATCAAATCGTTCGAAGAACATGGCCCAGCGGGCTTGACGAGCAGTAAGACATTGGGCATGCTTGAGAAATGAGAGATTCTTATGGTCAGAGTATACCGTGATCTTATGTCGTGCCCCCTCCAGGAGGTACCGCCACTCCTCCAACGCTAACTTGACTGCTAGTAACTCTTGCTCCCCAATGGGGTAATTTTTCTCTGCTGGAAGAAACTTCTTAGAGTAGAAAGCACAGGGGTGAAGTTCCTGGTCCTCTCCTTTCTGTGACAAGATTGCCCCGACTCCCTCTGAGGATGCGTCCACCTCGATAATGAAGGGTTTGTCGAGGTTCGGCTGAAGAAGAATTGGAGCAGAGACGAATGCATTCTTTAGTTGTTGGAAAGCTAGCGAGGCTTCGGGTGGCCACTGACTAGGATCTACTCCCTTGCGGGTTAGAGCTGTAAGGGGTGCAGCAAGGGTGGAGAAGTCCCGGATGAAGCGACGATAATAATTTGAAAAACCCAGGAACCTCTGGATACCTTTGAGCGTGGTAGGCGCTGTCCAGTCTTGGATGGCTCTTACTTTCTCTGGGTCCATCTCTATCCCAGTGCTGGTGAGGATGTGGCCAAGAAATGGAATGGAAGTGACCTCGAAGACGCATTTGTCTAGCTTGCAGAACAATTGATTTTGGCGTAGACGGCGCAGGACTTCAGATACGGTTTGACGATGGAGATGAAGGTTAGGAGAGAATATGAGGATATCATCGAGATACACCACGACAGAATGATACAGTAAGTCCCGAAATATGTCGTTTACAAACTGTTGGAAGACGGCCGGGGCATTGCAAAGGCCAAATGGCATCACCAGGTATTCGTAGTGGCCATCCCGGGTGTTGAAAGCCGTCTTCCACTCGTCACCGGAACGGATTCGGATCAAGTTGTACGCCCCTCTCAGATCCAGTTTGGTAAAAATAGACGCCCCTCTGATCTTATCGAAGAGTTCGGTGATGAGGGGTAATGGGTAGCGGTTCTTGATTGTGATATCATTGAGACCCCTATAGTCGATACATGGCCGGAGAGTCCCATCTTTTTTTTTAACGAAGAAAAACCCCGCTCCGGCTGGCGAGGTGGATGGACGAATGAAGCCTTTATTCAAGTTTTCACGAATGTAGTCAGACATAGCCTTGGTCTCGGGTAGAGATAAGGGGTAGATACGACCCCGCGGTGGAAATTTCCCGGGTACCAACTCTATCGGACAGTCCCAAGGACGATGAGGGGGCAGAGAATCGGCACCTCCCTTGCTGAAGACATCAGAAAAAGAATGGTATGGTGTGGGTATAGACAAGGGTGAAGCTGGTGAAGACGGAAGACTGGAACCTCCCTCTTCTTGAGGATTCATTTGATTGAGTGGAATGATACGAGTCATGCAAGTGGTTAAACAGTTCGTACCCCAGGCCTTGATCTCCATGCTGGTCCAATCAATATGAGGATTGTGTTTAGCGAGCCATGGTAGACCCAGGACCACCTGGTGTGATGACTGAGGAAGAACTAAGAACTCTAGAGTCTCTTGATGTAGAGCACCCACTAGCACTGTCACTGGATTGGTTTGAAGGGTGATTTGCCCACTACAGATACGACTCCCATCCACTGCAGTGAGAACCAGGGGATGGGTCAAGGGTTGTACTGCCAGGGAGTGTTGAAAGACGAAAGATGAAGAAAGAAAGTTTCCTGCCGCTCCGGAATCCAATAGGGCCTGGACTTTATTTTCCCCTTGAGGGCACACAATGGTAATTGGAATGGTGGAAACAGTTGAGGAGGGAGATGAAAACAAGACTCCTAACCGGGCCTCCCTCGGGGAGGTTAGGAGCGGCCGTTTCCCGGACGCAATGGACAGGAGGACAGCAAATGGGCAGCACACCCGCAGTACATGCAGAGATTCTCCCGTTGTCTACGGGACTTTTCTTCCTGTGAGAGCCGAGAACGATTGATCTGCATAGGTTCATCAGGTGGTGTAGTTGTGGAAGGACTTGGTCTAGGAACGGGAACAGCATTTGGGGTGAAGCGAGGGCGAAGACGATCAGAGCGATTTCTCTCTAGTTGGCGTTCCTGCATCCGTAGATCTACTTTGTTGCACAGAGAGATGAGCTCGATCAAGGTAGCCGGGAAGTCACGAGTAGCTAATTCATCCTTGATACGACCTGCCAGCCCATTCCAGAAGGCGGAGAGGAGAGCCTCTTCGTTCCATTTTAATTCTGAGGCCAGGGTCTGGAACTGCACAACATACTGTCCCACCGATCGGCTACCCTGGCGAATCCTCAGGATTTCAGTGGCGGCAGAGGACACTCTGCCAGGGTCATCGAAGATGCGACGAAAAGAGGTAATAAAAGCTTCATAGTCATTGAGCAGGGGGTCAGAGCGTTCCCAGAGAGGGGACACCCAGTCCAGAGCTGACCCTGCCAGGAGAGACACAATATAGGCCACCTTTGCCTTGGAGGTTGGGAAGTGAGATGACTGCAAGGTGAAGTGGACATCACATTGGTTCAGGAACCCACGGCATGCCCTTGGCGAACCATCATACTTGCTGGGAGTAGGGAGTTGCATGTGATGAGGAACTACGGATCCTGGTGTGGAAACAGGAACTGGAATCTCTGGTGCTGGAGCAACCGACACTGAGGGAGCCGCCTGGGGCAGGGACAAGGCCTGAAGAAATTGAGCCACTTGGCGTTGGGTAGTTTCCACTTGTTCAAGACGAGTCACGATACCTTGAAAGACGTCCGCCATGGAAGCCTGTACTTCACCCGACTCCATCGGGTCAGTGCAAACTGTCACGACTGAAGGGCTGGATGAAGTCGTGTGGTGTGTAGCGACTGGAGACGGACCAGAGGATGAAGGATTAAATCGTGCAGGTTTAATAATAGAATTCATAAATGGAAGCAATACACACTTGAATACTTTCTTAAAGTGGCAGTTAGTGATAAACAATACTTGAGCCAGTAAGGCACTTTAGAAGAAGAAAGTTCATTTGAATAATGACAGTTCAAATAGCATAGGACGGCAGGCTGGGGACTTGAAGAATAAGAGGATCCGGAAAGAGAATGTACTTGATGGTAAATGAAGGATCCTTGAAGACTGGAAGAAGATGAATGATGAATGAAGATAGAAGAATTGCTTGGAAGCAGGAGACTTGAAGGGCTAGGCCAGGAAGCTCAGGGATACAGGCAGAGACCAGACTGTGGAGAGAACTGGCAGCGATGGGGTTAAGCAGCAACCTAGACCAACACAGAGCACGAGCAAGGCACCAAGGTCAGGAGAGGTGAGTCAGAGAGCCGGAGTCAGCTGGGAGCTGTGAACGCCTCTGGAGACTCTTTGCACTGACACTGAACAGCCCTAGGCAGATCCCCTATATCCCAAGAGGGCGGCTGCCATTGGCTGTCAGGTCAGTATGGGAGGAAACCTCAGACCTGGGCCAATCTGCTATTTTGCCCTTAACCAAGATGGCGGCGCCGGCCTCCCGGCACCATTACAGCACACACTGCTACACCTGTCGACGTCCCACGCTGCCTGCTGCCCACCAGACTGCCGCTGCCCGCTGCCGCTGACCCGGAGACCACTACACGCTAGCCGACGGCGGGCGCGGACGGGTGAGTAATATGCCCGCCGCGCACCGCCGCGGCTGAGTGTGACAATACTTACACAGTGGCGCACGCAGGGGGGGTTTCTGAGTACCCAGAAACCCCCCAGGAGTGTAAGGGCTCTAGTCTGAAAGCTGAGGGTCCCCTCTCTCCCTTGGGAACCAGAGATATCTGACTTCAAAGCAGTGGTCCCCACCCAAGCCTGTTAATTGCTCTTCCCAGTCAGATATTTCAGGTTCTGTCTGAGGGTATAGCTGGGACTCTCCCCCTTTGATGGACACTAGTAGCTTGTCTCTACTGTTCCCAGAACCAGAGATATCAGCCTTCCAGCAGCTGGTTACTGCTCCTACCATTTGGTATGTGGGATTCTCTAGTTTTTAATTCCATTAAAATCTAAGAAATCTATTTCCGGGAACTGGAGATATCAAGCAAGCTGTCCTCCCACCAGAAAATTATGAATAATAAGCCCACTCCACTATACACCCCTCCCATATTAAACATCCTCTACCACCCTGGAAGTTATGTATCAGGGCCCCTTCATTCAGCCCAATGCCCCCTTCTCCCACCCCATCTCCCACCATCTGTGCAGTAAAGGGGTAAAAGGCCCTACATGCTGAGCGGTTGATATAATACCCCCTACCACCCGCGGGACATCAAAACTTCCCCCACCCCTACCGCTGGAGGATCGTTAGGGGCCTCAATACATTGCTATGCCCAGGGGTCTACACTGCTGTTGACGCCCCTGTATGTACATACATATATGTATGTATATATAAATATATATATATTATTATTTATATACATTTGGTCTATCTATAATACTTTAACTGACCCAGCATATACTGGGTCACCTAGGTGTCCATCTCCGTGCTTTGCTCTGCCCCTCTGGAAACCCCCTTCTCAAATTTGCCCCTGTTAAACAGCATTAAACCAGTTGGTCCCTAACTACATCTCTGATCTCATCTCTGCCCATACTCTCTCCACCCCCCCCCCTCCAGCTCCTCCACTAACCAATGCCACTCTCTCGTCATGCTTACTGCTGCTCACACCTGTGTCCAAGAATTTGACAGAAATGTCACCCCTTTCTGAGGCAGGTGCATTATTCTGCATCCAGATTTATATCTGCATTTTCTGATACTATCAATGTGTATTTTATTTACCTGTTTGATTACGAGGGATACTTACCAAGTGGTATAGCCAAAAATACGATTTTCTTGTGGAGAGTAGACTACATAAAAATGCAGCAACGAGCCTCACACCAAGCATGCGCATGTGCAGACGCTAAAAATCGGTCCCCCGTGCAAATGCGGGGGGGGGGGCGTTTATATCAGAATAACCCCCATACGTTGTAAGAGCATAATAATACACACATGAGTTGTAAGGAAGCACTCCAACTGCCCCCCCCCCCCCCCCCCAATACGTCTGTGATGTGGTGCCCAGCTTGTGTCCCCAGGCAATGCAGTAGGAGCAGTCAGTGGGGCCTGGAGCGCTACATATCATCCATCCCGCAGCAGGACTCAGAGATGATGTCTGTGCAGCTTTGAGTGAGCAGAGCCAGACGGCCCTGTGCAGGATGTGTCGGCAGAGCTGTGGGTGTTGCTACCCAGTAAGCAGATGGCTGCTCTCTCCTGTGGCAGGGGTGAAGGGGGAGCAGTGCTGACTGGGTGCAGGGGGAGTTTAGGAGCAGTTATATTATAAATTGTGTAATGACTATCTTTCCTTAGCGCTTTCTTATGTATATCTTATGTAAAAGGGGGATGTCAAGTATTTGCGCAAACCCCTCTAATCATTAAAGGAAAACAATTGACTGCCTTAGTGGTATGGGTCATACATTTGACGGAATGAAGGTCGACATAAGTTAGGCTGACCACTAAAGGTCGAAAGGGTTTTAGGTCGACACAAGAATTAGATCGACATGGCTAAGGTCACCAGGATCGGAACATCAACACAAGCATAAGGTCGACAATGGGACGGTCAACAGTCAAAAGGTCAACGTGAGTTTTTCACGTTTTCTGTCCCGAATTTCGCCGTAAGACGGCATGGACACCGTATTAGTGTACCGCGTCCCCTCTCATGCATACTTCATGTGCCCTTGCTGGGTTTGGCACACTGATGTATTCTCCCTCCATGCTCTAGCCTCCGCAAGCAGATGGTTGCTCTCTCCTGTTGCAGGAATATAAAGTAGGGTATGAAAAAATTTGAAAAACTCATGTTAACCCTACGACTGTCAACCTACCCACTGTCCACCTTCCGACCCTGCTGACCTTAGCCATGTAAACTTATTTAATCTGTCGCCCTAAAACCTGTCAACCTTTAGCTGTTGACCTACTGTATGCCGACCTTCATAGTGTCGACCAATCGATCGCATCCCTGCCTTAGTGGCTTTAATTATTAATGTATAATCAGGGCTATTTTTCAGTAGGCTCCAGCAGGAACTGAGGCCCTTATTCTAGTTCACTCTTTCTGACAAAATATTTCTTAGATGGACAAAACCATGTGCACTACAGGTGAGGCAGGTGTTACTTGTGCAGAGATAATTAGATTTGGGTGGGGTTTTACAACTGCCTCACCTGCAGTGCACATGGTTTTGTCCATCTAAGAAATATTTTGTCAGAAAGAGTGAACTAGAATAAGGGCCTCAGTTCCTGCTAGAGCCTGCTGAAAAATAGCCCTGTGTATAATAGAATAGGCAGACACAGAAGCGGCAGTTACATTTTGGTCCTCATTTCTTGATACCATGAACATAACAGTGGTGACAGATCAGGTGCCGCTCTATGGGGTCTGCAGACCAACATCAGCGAGTCTGGAGCTGGCATAAGTGTGAACTTGCGGATGCAAGTTAATTGAATTAACCCTTGTATGGGAGATCTAATTCAGGCATGGTTCCATTGGAACCATAGGCCTGATTCAGACCTGTTTGCTAGGCTGCATATGTTTGTAAACACCGTCCGGCCTTACGCCCACCACGCAATTCCCCTCACTAGTATACGAGGGGATGTGTACGTTGGTCCCCTGCTCCAGACCCCTGTCCGCCCCCATTCCGCCCACTATGGGGTGAACCGCCCGGGAAGTGTGAAACTGGCCAATGGCGTTCACTCCTGGGGTTTGCGTATGCATATATTCGCGCATGCACAATCTATTGGGGATGGGGCTGAAATTAATCTGCCCCCTTGTTTGATGGACTATGATGATGATGATGATCCTAATCTAGCCCATTAATAGGATTAAGTGAACCAGAGCTGTCGTACTTAATCCTCTACTGTATTGTCCTATGTATTGTATTGCAGCTCAGAACAATAGATGATAATAAACCATGGTGAGCCATTATTTATTTATTTATTGACAGTTTCTTATATAGCGCAGCATATTCCGTTGCGCTTTACAATTGGAAACAACAGTGATAAAATAAAATGGGTAGAAACAAACTGACATAGAGGTAGGAGGGCCCTGCTCACAAGTTCACTATCTATAGAGCTCACCATGGCTCTCCAGAGAAGGCTAGTTGAAGAAGGCTCCATCTGTACATTACCTTTAGTAACTGGTGAGTTAAGGTAACATTTTTATTTAATTGAACATTAACACCTTGCTACACCTTGTAAAATGACTTGCTCCTTATTTGAAGAGTAAAACGTTTCCTCATAGTCACTCTGCCTTGCAGATTTCCATAGAATACTGATTGCTTTGATTTGTCAGGGTTCTGTATTCTTTTATTAAAACAGAAACATTTTTCTTCCTGTGTTCTTCAAGGTTCAGGAAAGAAGGTATTTGCATTTCATTAGTGTCACATTTTGTGATGCTTTTTGCATTTGCTAGAAATATTTTGCTGTCTCCTGTTGCGTCTGGAAAAGGCCAAATCAATTATTTGAACAGAAAGCCTTTTATTTCTCAGACGGCTCCTGCTGTCATCTCACAGGTTTATTGCGGCTCTTCCATAGCAAAATAAATAAACACACAACAAATAGACTTTTCCTACAAAGTAATATTTATACAGCGTAATGGTAGAAGATATTGGCATATTTGTGAGTATGATTTCTCGGGATTACACAATGACAAACAACGTAAATATCTGCATAGCATAGCAGTGTATTCATGAGTTTGATTATACTTCTAGTTTATGTATGAATGTGTAATTTAAACATATTTTAGAACCTGGCGTTACCATTTCATTTGTATGCACAATATACTACATCTACATCATTTATTTTTACAAATTCTAAACTGATTGCTCACTATTAGTTATGTGGGAGGCAATGGAGTAATCTGCCACCGGGCTCCTGCTCCCAAGAGGGCACCTCTCCTCCCCTGCAAGTTTGAATCAGCTCATTGAATCAAATGATTGGAAAGACTTGTTCCTGATCCCTTCAGTTTCTACTATCATTTTTATACCTTTACAATGTTTTTCCTTTACTTTTTTTCTATTTTGAAACAGGAGGGAATTGACGCGAACAAGCTGGGGATTAGACTACTGGCGACACCCCACAAAAAAATGACACAGTGCAGCCACCTCATGGGTGTGTTGGAGGAGCTGCTAATTATTTTTTAAATGTTGGTACAGTTGTGTATTTACCATGACACTGCTGGTAAATTATGTAGTGCATGCACACTGAATGATTTCTGTAGCAATATATTTCAGTGATGCCAAAATAAGTGATACTGTATCTTTACTTCAATGTCAGTACCAGCAGTGTGCGCGATTCTGGGGTAGAGTGTGGGGCTCCTAGTGTGTGGAGGCTGCCGGAACGACCACCACTGTAGCCCCTACTTGGAACCAGCCATGGAATCGTGGTGTGGATATAGAAATATAATGAGGGTGTTCAATGGTATTTGGGCACTGCGCTGTAAGTGTAAAAAGCAGCTCAATATGAGGAATACAATAAAATACAAAAAATGAGCGCTAAGAGACAGAAATTATTAGTATATGTGGAAGAATAGTATGGAAACCCATTTATTTATATATGCAAAGTAAACTTTATTTATTCAGGCCGCACGTGATCAATAAGTGAATGTCCAGAAATATGATCAATTAATATTATTTATGAAGGCAAGCGAATGAAACTGCATCAATGATAGTACAATATGAGGAGACAGATATTACAATTAATACGTTTATAATACCAGCATCCTTAATACAGTTAAACTCAGTGTTATATGTGTGTACAGTGCTGGAGGCGTGGCTATGAAGCATCATGAATGAATCTGATTGTCAGCCATCTTGTGGCCAGATCACACTAGGGGCAGCATGGCATCCGCCATTTTAGGGTAGACAATGATGAGCACATGTTGTAGTCCATTTTGTATAATAAGCTGACGATAGAAAATGGCCTAACCTCCTGGTTGCAAGAAGAAACCATATCAAGCCTGTCTCTCCATACTACTCTATTCTACCGCACATTGTAACATAATATCTTGTACTGACTTACGCTACATTATTCACCAGCAACTTTCATATCACTGAACTGGTTGCACACTCAATCATCTGTCCACAACATAACTCCAAATTACCACTAACCGGCATCATGCGATACTCACAATCCTGAATATAACTTGCACATTCATCAAACACACTAAGCCTACAACATACACGATTTGAATATTAAGCTACAATGTATTCTCTGACTGATGCACCCAACTGGCAACATACACTCTCGGGCCCTGCTTACACTTAAACCAATCACATTGCCGTACACTCACCACCTCAACAGTGTACATATATATATATGATTAGAAGTGAACACATGCAAAAGACACTATTACATTCTAATAGATTTTATCCGCCAGTTTATCTAGATATACTCACTGGATATTACACAAAGCTTGCACACACTTAGGTGGAAACAGTTAAAAGCCAATCCAAGCACCCTTCGCTTCTAGGCCCTAAACACACAATTCCTTAAACACAAATGCTGGGATCCATTCATACTCACGCATAGCCTAACACAGGCCTTCAACTACCTGCATCCCTTTTAGGCCCACACACATGTGGATTCAAAGAATCCATCCAGACTATAGTGAAAGACACACACAGCACATCACCTTATAATTTGCCCTATAGCACTATCACAGTTCGGCTACACAGCACCATATTTCTTACAGACCTTTTACATCAGATTATCTAGATATTCTAACCAGACAATATACTATAAAGCTTTTCCACAACCAAACTAGGACACACTGGCTAGTTTACATACCCAGACACATGGGGGGACATTTACCAAAATGGATTCGTAGAAAAAGAGTGTATTCGTAGGGAGAAATACACCTTTTTTTTACGAATTTGTATTTTCGGGATTTACAATCCCAAAAATACAACAATTCGTAGTCCTAAAGATGGAACATTCGTATTTGTATTTACAAATACGAATGTCTACACCATCGATAGGATACGACAGAAATCACCATTCAAAAGAATGGTGGTTTCTGATTTACTAAGCAGCCGTATGGATAATACGGCTGCTAAGTGCTGTGAAACACCCACGCAAATACGACAGGAAAATAGAACACCATTTTCCTGTTCTATTTGCTTTAAGCCTGCACGGATCAGTCAGATCCGTGCAGGCTTCAGTGTAAAAAAAATAGAAAAATTAAATAAATAAAAAAAAACGGCGTGGGGTCCCCCCCACAGCCGAAACCAGCACCAGGCTGAAGGAGCCGGGGCCGGTAATTAAAAATCAGGGAACCCGACAAATAGGGGATCCCCGATTTTTAACAACCAGCCCCAGGCTTCAGGTCCGGGGCTGGTTCCCAAAATACGGGGGACAAAATGACTAGGGGTCCCCCGTATTTTAAGAACCAGCCCCAGGCACAACCAGCCAGCAGGGTAATGTCACAGCCGGGGGACACTTATAATAAAAGGTCCCGCGGCCAAAACATTAACCCTACCGACCAGTCAGCCTGGCCAGGGGCCCTGGGGGAGTGGGGACCCCCCCAATGAAGGCGTCCCCCCCCCTCCAGGACTTGCCTGGTGCTGTCCTCGATGCCCCTGGGCGGTGGGCATCGAGCTGATAGCGGTGTAAAAAATAGATTAAACTATTGTTTTTTACTGTGGCACTACACAGGGGCGGATTGGGAATTAAAACCAGCCCGGGAAAAATCTTGCAGCAGCCCTAAGGGGGGGCGGAGTGTTGTTGCGCGCCGGAGGCGCGCCTGATTTTTAGGGTGTGTGGCCTATCAATATGGGGGTGTGGCCTATTCCAACAAGGCCACGCCCAATTTTTGCCGCTGTGAGGGGGCATGGTGGCACAGGATGCAGGGTAGGAGGGGGAATGCAGAGTGTCAGGGGATGCAGGGAGGGGAGTCACAAAGTGGTGGAGGAGACAGTGATGCCCATTATACATATGCCGCACACCGTGATGCCCATTATACATATGCCACACACCGTGATGCCCATTATACATATGCCACACATCCTGATGCCATTATACATATGCCGCACACCGTGATGCCCATTATACATATGCCGCACACCCTGATGCCCATTATAGATATGCCGCACACCCTGATGCCCATTATAGATATGCCGCACACCCTGATGCCATTATACATATGCCGCACACCCTGATGCCATTATACATATGCCGCACACCGTGATGCCCATTATACATATGCCGCACACCGTGATGCCCATTATACATATGCCACACACCGTGATGCCCATTATACATATGCCGCACACCCTGATGCCATTATACATATGCCGCACACCGTGATGCCCATTATACATATGCCGCACACCGTGATGCCCATTATACATATGCCGCACACCGTGATGCCCATTATACATATGCCGCACACCCTGATGCCATTATACATATGCCACACACCGTGATGCCCATTATACATATGCCTCAGACCGTGATGCCCATTATACATATGTCACACACTGTGATGCCCATTATACATATGCCACACACTGTGATGCCCATTATACATATGCCGCACACCCTGATGCCATTATACATATGCCGCACACCGTGATGCCCATTATACTTGTGCCGCACACCGTGATGCCCATTATACATATGCCGCACACCGTGATGCCCATTATACATATGCCGCACACCGTGATGCTCCATTATACATATGTCACACACCGTGATACTCCATTATACATATGCCCCACACCGTCATGCCCATTATACATATGCCGCACACCGTGATGCTCATTATACATATGCCGCACACCGTGATGCTCATTATACATATGCCCCACACCGTGATGCCCATTATACATATGCCGCACACCGTAATGTCCATTATACATATGCCGTACACACGTGATGCCCATTATACATATGCCTCACACCGTGATGCCCATTATAGATATGCCGCACACCCTGATGCCATTATACATATGCCGTACACCGTGATGCCATTATACATATGCCGCACACCGTGATGCCCATTATACTTGTGCCGCACACCGTGATGCCCATTATACATATGCCGCACACACGTGATGCCCATTATACATATGCCTCACACCGTGATGCCCATTATATATATGCCACACACCGTGATGCCCATTATACATATGCCACACACACGTGATGCCCATTATACATATGCCTCACACCGTGATGCCCATTATACATATGCCTCACACCGTGATGCCCATTATACATATGCCGCACACCGTGATGCCCATTATACATATGCCGCACAATATAATGCTCATTATATATATGCCACACACCATGATGCCCATTATACATATGCCACACACCGTGATGCCATTATACATATGCCGCACACTGTGATGCCATTATACATATGCCACACACCGTGATGCCATTATACATATGCTGCACACTGTAATGCTCATTATACATATACCCCACACACCATGATACCCATTACAGCACACATTAACATATCATGCCCATTCCCATGACACATTACATACCTGGCTGGCTGTAGAGCTGCTTCAGGCTCTGCCCATGCCTTGCTGGCTCTTCCAGTGCATCAGCTGTGGGCTGTGGCTGCCAGGCTGCTGCTGCTGCTATAGGGAGGACTCGAGGATAGCAGAAGGGTGGGCGGCGCTGCAGACAGACTGCTCAGTCCTTAATTCTGCTGCCGCTTTGCCATCCCCCCACCGTGTTTTTGATCCCCAGCGCGAAAAAGAACTTGCGCTGCCTGCTGGGGATCACCTAACCAGCCGCACAATCACAGTCAGTGGGGCCGCGGGAGGTGCTGCGTGCGACCGCGCATGCGCACCAGCCCTCCCGTGGCCATTATGAGTGCTGCAGGGGACGAAGCTGGCCGCGGCCATCTTTGTTATGGGTAAAGTGGCTGTGGCCGCGGCCGCTATGCGCGGAGATGGCAGTCGGCGGTCCGCGGCCCAGCCAGGGGGGGCGAGCGGCCCCTATATGTATGAAATGGGCCGGCCCACCGGGAAATAGCCCGGTTTCCCGGTAGGCCAATCCGCCCCTGGCACTACAAGTGCCAGCAAGCTGGGACTTGGAGAACCACAAGTCCCAGCCTGCTGGGCATTAAAGGGCCCGCTGGCACTTGTAGTTCCACAGTTAAAAAAATTGTGCACAAAACACACTGACACACTTTTAAAATAAAACTTTAATACATCCATTACAAAAATACTAATACTTACCTATCTTCTTCCCGTAGGTAGCCCTTAGCCTGATGTCCTCCGGTCCTGTGTCGGCGTTCCTCTTCATGTCGACGTCCTTCTTGAAGTCGACGTCCCTGTCGGCGATGGCGTCCGGTGTCCGGGTCCGACGAAATCCATGTGGAATCTGTGGAAGGAAACCATACTCACCTGTCCCAGCGCGACGTAGTCCAGGTAAGGGTCTTGGCAAAAAAACAAACCAAACACCCCGAATCCAGCCGGACAGAGAGCCGCACGGTGTTTACATCGTGCGGCTCCGCCTCCCGAATGCCGCTATTGGCCGCCTTGCGGCCTAGCGGCCAATCAGGAGCCGCTAGGCCGCAAGGCGGCCAATAGCGGCATTCGGGAGGCGGAGCCGCACTATGTAAACAAACACCGTGCGGCTCTCTGTCCGGCTGGATTCGGGGTGTTCGGTTTGTTTTTTTCCAAAGACTCTTACCTGGACTACGTCGCGCTGGGACAGGTGAGTATGGTATCCTTCCACAGCTTCCTCCATGGATTTCGTCGGACCCGGACGCCATCGCCGACAGGGACGTCGACTTCAAGAAGGACGTCGACATGAAGAGGAATGCCGACACAGGACCGGAGGACATCAGGACCAGGGCTACCTACGGGAAGAAGATAGTTAAGTATTAGTATGTGTGTAATGGATGTATTAAAGTTTTATTTTAAAAGTGTGTCAGTGTGTTTTGTGCACTATTTTTTTAACTGTGGAACTACAAGTGCCAGCGGGCCCTTTAATGCCCAGCAGGCTGGGACTTGTGGTTCTTCAAGTCCCAGCTTGCTGGCACTTGTAGTGCCACAGTAAAAAACAATAGTTTAATCTATTTTTTACACCGCTATCAGCTCGATGCCCACCGCCCAGGGGCATCGAGGACAGCACCAGGCTTCAGCCTGGTCAGGTAAGTCCTG
Organism: Crinia signifera; assembly: GCF_055691185.1. NCBI lineage: Eukaryota > Metazoa > Chordata > Amphibia > Anura > Myobatrachidae > Crinia > Crinia signifera. The sequence goes on from NC_139224.1 coordinate 55,418,581, forward strand.
GAGGGGGGGGACCCCTTCATTGGGGGGGTCCCCACTCCCCCAGGGCCCCTGGCCAGGCTGACTGGTCGGTAGGGTTAATGTTTTGGCCGCGGGACCTTATATTATAAGTGTCCCCCGGCTGTGACATTACCCTGCTGGCTGGTTGTGCCTGGGGCTGGTTCTTAAAATACGGGGGACCCCTAGTCATTTTGTCCCCCGTATTTTGGGAACCAGCCCCGGACCTGGAGCCTGGGGCTGGTTGTTAAAAATCGGGGATCCCCTATTTGTCGGGTTCCCTGATTTTTAATTACCGGCCCCGGCTCCTTCAGCCTGGTGCTGGTTTCGGCTGTGGGGGGGACCCCACGCCTTTTTTTTTTTTTCATTTATTTATTTTTCTATTTTTTTTTACACACTGCAGCCTGCACGGATCTGACTGATCCGTGCAGACTGCTAGAAATAATTCGTATTAGCGGCCGTATATACGGCCGCTAATACGAATGGTTACACCATCGGAGGGTTACAAAGCAGTCGTATCTGACTGCTTTGTAACTGACCCTCCGGAACACGAGTTTGCATACGACTTAAACAGTCATATGCAACCGTAGGGGAAATACCAATACGAAAAACTAGGTTTTTCATATTGGTAAATTTCCCCCATGGTGACAAAAGGGATCCATTTACTCTCTAACAAAAACACATTGCACCTTCACCCAAACAAACCTTTGTATGATATTGCACTGCTTTGTCTCAATCTCACCTAGCTAAACATTATTGGAAGTTAACTGCTCCTAACTTTCAACTACATAATCCATTTTCCATAGCCATGAGTACTGGTACACAATTCAATTAAAATATACTTATCAACTTAGGTATCCATGTAATTAGAAGGTCACTCTTCGTCTTCCTGGTGTGGTGCACGCCATAGTAGCAAGCCTGTTCAAAGTTTCAACAGCAACTAACTTTGTGTTTTTGCTTTTCCCTCCAAGAGAGCTCTCTAGGGGGGGGGGGATCCATTGTCTCCTCCCAGGACCATTCATTCACATTTTACCAATAGCCTGCAGACACGCCCCTTGTTACTGTACTTTTGAAAACTCTACTGTAAACGTATAAGTTGTATAAACTGTGAATGCAACGTGATATGAAGTTCTAATAACTGTCATCTGATGGCTACTATTATTCCAATCAGTTTAAGACCAAACATGGCTTTTATGGGTCAAATATGTAAATAAATATGCGATATTTTCCTGACTTTGACAATAGTTAAAAGAGCTGTTAGAAAATGCACCTGTTAGGAAAAAAATAATTATTAATATAATTGTTTACACTCTTCTATGAGAGAGTTTGAGTCCATGGGTGTTGAACCTGGGCTTTCCCTACCTCTAATGTGGCCATGTGGATAGGTCTGAAGAGTAGCAAAAGGCTCCAGCTGCTCTCTTCCTCCATGCCACTCAATGGTGTTCAGTGCTAGCGTACACCTGCTAATGACATCACTCCGGCCGGCTTTGATCTTTGATCTGAGGCTTGGGTACGGTGTGGTGGGTAGGGAAAGGGGGCTCCTCGGACGACAGCACTTTATATACGTCTAGTGCACTTTTTCAAGAATGTTATTGCTGCTCAAAAATCCTTTTTTTTATAGGGAATAACTTTATTGTTAAAAACAGAAGTGCTCAGTCCAAAAGGAGGGATCCACATGGTAAAATCATCTCTATGGGCTTGAGATAAGGTTCTTCTGCTTTGAAGGGATATGTATTTTTTATTAAAATGACATATAAAATATATCTATAAAAATATTTAAAAATAGGTGCATCTTTAGAAATAAGTTATAGAAAAGAGAGAACAATAAAAAATTCCATGTGCATTTATTTTTTTTCCTTTATAAAAAGGCATTTCATTCGAACTCTATGTTTATCCCGTTTGGGTGGGATAATTGTTTTGATACCAATAAAAGGCTGTATGGATTTTTTTCATGGACCTCTGCAAAATGGTTAGACAAACTATGAGTTGTCAGATTTATTAAGCTTGGAGAAGAGATAAACTGGAGATAAAGCAGAGAAAAGGTAAAAGGAGATAAAGCACCAGCCAATCAACTCCCAACTGTCTTTTTCAAACACAGCTGATTGGCTGGTGCTTTATCTCCTTTTACCTTTTCTCCGCTTTATCTCCAGTTTATCTCTTCTCCAAGCTTAATAAATCTGCCCATCTATATTATAAATATGCTCTGAAATTCTGGTTTCAGCTGTTTCTTTTGTTTGGCCCGCATACTGTTTGCCACACGGGCATCTAATTAGGTAGATTACCCCTTTCGACTCACAAGAGATATGTTCATTTATTTGGTATTCTTTCTTAGTGATCTGTGAATAAAAGGTTTTTATTGTGTGAATGGCAGGTTATATACTAAACGTAACATTATAATTTATAATGTTAACTGGCTGCATTATTTTCTGACGCTACCCAATAAACAAATGACCAAAAATATGATTAATAAATATATTTAAGTATGGTGATCAATAATACTGCATTAATGGTTAAAACATTTGTATGATAAAATCAATGTTACTTCTATTACATTTCAATACCAGCATCCAGGATCATCAATACAAGCTAATACATTAGTGTACGTTCAATGTATTTGTGTGTGTGTGTGTACAGGGCTGGAGGCGTGGCTAGACAGCAGCATGTATGGTAACTATCATCTGAACCTGGTGTGTCGGCTATTTTGAGACTAGCCAACAATAGGCCTGCCACATTGCAACTCTCCATTTTTAATTACATAATGAAAACCACATAACCGACCTTAAATGCTAAGCAATCTCACAACACGTAATAACAGGCTATAATAACACTGAACTACAAACTGCACATCCAACCATCAAACCATTGTATAATATTACACTTCTTTGCCTAAAATCCACATTCATGATTCTGTTATAAACGACCCTAATGCACCACAGTTTCAACCAGTGGCGGATTCAGGGGGGGGGGGAACCCGGGCACGTGCCCCCCCTGTCATTCAATTTGTAGATGAGGACCAGAGCTTTCCAACGAGCCCAGCCCCGTGTCTCTAGCCCCCCGGGAACCGGAGATATCGCCTGGCAAAGCTGTAACATTTTTTCCCCGTAGGATAATATGGGACCCGTCAATTCCGACCCCCACCCAGTTCCTACGGCTGCCAGTTCCCCCCCTGGCATCACAGGAGCTTGTGGTTGATGACATTCAATTCCAAATCGCTGGGCCTTCAATATGATACCAGGATGGTCCATATCGGTCAATCGGTTCCAGAGATATAGCGTGTAAATCTATTTTTTTCTTTTTGAAATGTAATTTCATGGCTGTTCATGTTCTTTGAGGGCAGATTACTCTGGAACCAAACGTTCCAGTTTCACTGGACCAAAATCATTCAAAGCCCACTCAAAATTTCTTCAATATGATACTTGTCTCATGTAAATGGGTCAGTTAGTTCCGAAAATATAGCCGGTTAAATGAGATAACTGGTTAAAGGGGGGGAGGGGTGGTTTTCTCTCCCCCTCACACCAGAAAATGCAGGGACTAGGCTGGTGTAAAAGGGGCCAACCTGGGAATGCATTTTCTGGTGTGAATTGGGTATTATTATTACAAATAGCTGGGACCTGCAGTGCTCGGAATACAGCCAGGCTCTGCCACTGTCAGTGGCTATCACTTCTGCCTGGCGGCGGCTGTCCCCCATTTACCACTAGCATGTATTCCCCGTTGGCAATGAGCATGTAATCCCACATGGCAACAAGCATGGAACCTCTGGCAATGAGCATGGAACCCTTGGCAATGAGCATGTAGATAAGCAGCACTTACTGTATGTAGAATAATTTTTAATATGTATTATGGTGTTTGGCATAATACATAATGGACATCATGCCGTGTAACTTAACGTGCAATGGACATTATGGTGTAAAGCAGGCATGTCCAACGTTGGCCCTCCAGATGTTGTGAAACTACACATCCCAGGTTGCTTTGCCACAGTTTTGCTATTAGAGAATGCTAGCATGCTGGGATGTGTAGTTTCACAACATCTGGAGGGCCAACGTTGGACATGCCTGGTGTAATTGTTTAATGCGCGCCTTTGGTGGACAATGTCCCTGTTTATGAAGCGTATTGTGAATTTTGTCTTAATCTGTGTGGCATTATGTGAATTCTGGCTCAATCCGTGTGGCATTATGTGAATTTTGTCTCAATCCATGTGGCATTATGTGAATTTTGGTTCAATCCGTGTGTTATTATGTGAATTTTGGCTCAATCCGTGTGTTATTATGTGAATTTTGGCTCAATCCGTGTGTTATTATGTGAATTTTGGCTCAATCCTTGTGGCATTATGTGAATTTTGGCTCAATCCGTGTGGCATTATGTGAATTTTGTCTCAATCCATGTGGCATTATGTGAATTTTGGCTCAATCCGTGTGTTATTATGTGAATTTTGGCTCAATCCGTGTGTTATTATGTGAAATTTGGCTCAATCCATGTGGCATTATGTGAATTTTGGCTCAATCCATGTGGCATTATGTGAATTTTGGCTCATTCCATTTGGCATCATGTGTAAGGGGCAAGTATAATGGGGTCTAGTATTTTGTTGCATAATGTGTAGAAGTTGTATATGGTGTTGTACACTACACTGAAGGACATGCCCCCTGTTGAGTGGCCACACCCCCTTTTCCAGAGCGCGCCCTCGGCGCGCGCACAACTACTATCTTCACTTTTGTTTCCATGGTGGGCCTGCGTACTTTAAATGCCAGGGCCTAGTTTTAATCCCATTGCCACCCTCTCTCTGCTGCTCCCTTAGCATGTACACTGGCACCACTAACACTGGCCCTCCCCCACCTAAACCCTCTTTTTTCTTGGTGCCCCCCTGTCATTTTATCCTGCATCCGCCCCTGGTTTCAACAACAAATCACCACTAACTGGCACAACCACAATTCAGCTACACTGCTGCATATTTCTCATAGACATGGGTAACCATGTTAAACTTACAACATATATCTCTGTTATTGAGCTACAATGCATTCAACAGTAATTTACCTCTAACTGAAAATATGCAATCCAAGCCTTGCTATACAAAAATCCATCACATGGCACACTGTTTCTAAAACCAAACTATCTTCCATATTCCTCAATCTCACCTGGCTAAACATGTTGCTATAATACAAAGGTGAACTACTGCAGCTGCTGCTGCTGCAACATCAGTATAATACAATTTCAGTCATCACTCAGATCTTGCTTATACCAAAGCCATTCTCTAGGCCAGTGGTTCCCAAACTTTTTTGCATCACGGCACACTAGATTATCAGAATATTTGTCACGGCACCCCTAGGTGCAAAGTTTGCTACCGAGTATTTCAGAAAACAATATTAAATTAAATAAGTTGTGCTTATATGTCATCCTTAGGTCCAGTTATGTGGTGAGGGAGAGAATCCACTTCTGTTTATACACATATTTAAAAACTGGAAGCCACCAGCACTGATTTTGTCTATTACATTGACCATAAATAATTTGAATTGGTTCTGGACAACCAAACTGAAGCACCCCTGCATGTGCTCCGAGGCACCCCAGGGAGCCTAGGCACACAGTTTGGGAACCACTGCTCTAGGCCCAAGCCTGAGCACATGTGAACAAAGAAGGTAACAAAGAAATCTAGGCCCAGACCTGAACACATGGAAATACACAAGATCATATTCCTGGAATCACTCTGCTGGATTCTAATAATCATTGTAAGAATATGCTATCTCAAAATCTATTGGTATCACTAAACAATTTAAGCACCTACACAGATTGATCCTTGCAAACCTCAAACTAAAACTCAGCTCACAGTCTGCAATTGCTACAGAGTGTGTCCACCATAATTATCCGACTAACAACAGCAAAATACCTTATTTCTGGCTAACTATTATTTAAAGCTAAACTACATCTTTCCTTAATCTCTCTGGTAACACTTCACTGCACAATATACTAAATTAAATCCATTTGCCATATCCTAAGTCTGATACACAATCATATAGTATATACTTATCAAATATCTATGTTAGATCATCTGGCCTGGGGTATTGTGCTGCATCTTCTGTCCCTGGTGTCAGTACCTGGGAATTCTGTGGACCCAGGAGACGACCAGGAACCGGGGTAGCTTGCAGGATATAAGTCCTTCTCATTCGGGACCGGGGAGGAGCCCGGGGCTGGTGGACACTGACGTGTAGAAGTTAGCCACGGGGTAGATGATGAAGGACCAGATGATGAACAGGAATCGGGGCCAGTCGTAGCAAGACCAGGATACACAGGTGACTGCAGTGGGTAGCACCAGGGTAGGGGGTGCGCAGGAGACTGTGACAGGCTGCAGCCAGACGGAAGGTACACTGGAGACTGGTGGTGATTGTATCCAAACGGAAGGTGCACAGGAGGTTGTTTGCAGAATGCACCTGGACTGAAGATCCACAGGTGATAGCAGAGGTTGTACCTGAACGGAAGGTGCACAGGAGGTTGCTTGCAGATTGCACCCAGGCAGGAGGTACACAGGTGATAGCAGGGGTTGTACCTGAACAGAAGGTGCACAGGAGGTTGCTTGCAGATTGCACCCAGGCAGGAGGTACACAGGTGATAGCAGGGGTTGTACCTGAATGGAAGGTGCAAAGGAGGTTGCTTGCAGATTGCACCCAGGCAGGAGGTACACAGGTGATAGCAGGGATTGTACCTGAACGGAAGGTGCACAGGAGGTTGCTTGCAGATTGCACCCAGGCAGGAGGTACACAGGTGATAGCAGGGGTTGTACCAAAACGGAAGGTGCACAGGAGGTGGCTTGCAGATTGCACCCAGGCAGAAGGTACACAGGTAAGCAGGATTGATTGCACCTTGAAGCAGTATGCTGGAGGTGCACAGATGATCAGAGGCTGATTGCACTTAGAGCCAGACGCTGGAAGTGCACAGGTGATCCGGACTGATTGCACTTGGAGCAAGACGCTGGAAGTGCACATATGACCCAGACTGATTGCACTTGGAGTAAGATGCTGAAAGTGCACAGGTAGTCAGGAGAGCTCAGGGCGCTGGTGTTCCCTAAGGATTGACAAGTGAAGAACTGGCGCCAGCTTGGTTTAAAGATGAGTCTTTTATCCCCCTTGGGATTCACTGATAGGCTGCTGACTTCAGCCTGGATTGTATTGGCTGGCTTCACAAAGATGGCGCCTGCAGCGCAGACGCTGCGGCAGAGGTAGTATGCCTTGCATCAGTGAAGTCCCCACAGGCGGCCGGAAGCACTGCAGCTGCTGCTCCGATGGTGACCGCATCCAGAGTGAGGGGACAACGCAGGGGGTTGGGACAGGGCGCTCCGCGCCAGCGCAGGTCAACCAGTCAGAGCAGGCAGTGTCACCCGTGTATAATGGTGACTGCCCGCGTCCTCCTGGCGTGCTGCTCAGGCGCCCGAGACCACGCACCTGGACCAAATCCCGCCGCACCACCCGAACTGGTAAGCGACACAAACGGACCGTGACAGTACCCCCCCCCCCCTTGGGAGTGGACTCCGGACACTTACCAGGCTTACCAGGATTGTTTTGATGGAACTTCTTTATCAAGGCGGGAGCATCAATGTCTGTGGCATCTACCCAAGTCCTCTCCTCAGGCTCATAATCCTTCCAGTCCAGCAAATACTGAATCCGACCGTATCGTTTTAAATCTATCCTCCCCTGAATTGTCATCATCAGTATCGCTTAGTGTCTTTGAATGCATTTGTGCCATTTCATCTTGGATGTCATCTCGCCACCTCAAACTCAACATTTCCAAAACAGAATTAATCATATTCCCACCAGTCAAGAGCAGTTACCAACCTGATATCTCTATCATTGTTGAGAGCACAACAATCAATCCTACTACACAAGCTCGCTGAACTGTCCTTTATTCCTCACATTCAATCTGTCTCTTAATCATGTGACATGCATTTAAAAATCATCCAAAATTTGTCCTTACCTTACACTGCAAAAACTCTAATCTATGCACTCATTATAGCACGCATTGATTATTGAAATAGCCTCCTTACCGGTCTTCCTAAGAAAAGGCTCTCACCACTACAATCCATTTTGAATGCAGCTGTGAGGCTGATCTTCCTGGCTAGATGTTCAACGTCTACTGATCTGCTCTGTCAGTCCCTCCATTGGTTGCCTGTATTTTACCACATTCAATATAAAATACTTCTACTTACATTCAAGGCCATTACTCTGACTACACCAACTTACTCTTCGCTTATCTCAAAATATAACCCCAGCCGACCTCTCCACTCTGCACAAGATCTGCACCTCCCATCACCACTCGTTACTTGCTCCCACTTACACTTGCAGGATTTTTGTCGGGCAGCACCCACCCTATGGAATGCCTTCCACGCACATTAAGACTCCTCTAGCCACCAAACGTTCATGCGTTCCCTGAAAACTCACCTCTTCAGGCAAGCTTAGCATATTCCAGAACCCCCACATAACCTCCAATAGTATTTATATCTAATTCCATCCCTTCAGGACTGTCTTGTAATGTGGTGGGACTGCCATGCTATGGAATTCTATCCTCATGTATCCCCCTCTTACCTCTATGTCGGTTTGTTTCTACCCAGTTTGTTTAATCACTGTTGTTTCCAATTGTAAAGCATAATGGAATAAGAAACTGTAAATAAAATAATAATAAAATAAATCTAGTTTCAAGATGTGCCAATTTGTTTTGTAAGATTTTCTCGAACATGTGATGGTTACTTTTAAATTGTGTAACAAAGCTAACATCTGGATAGTTTTTGTTAAACTTTTTGGTTTGTATTTGATAGCTTCTTTTTGATCTGTATTGGTGACTGCATGTAGATGGTTTTCTTTGTTAATAATTTTTTGATGTTACTGAAGATTGTTGTGTTTCCTTTATTTGTATCTGTGTTCAATTCTCTTTTTGAGCCGCCTCTGCACCCTCTTTTCCTTTTTCTCTGCAGTTCTTTTGCCTTTTGTTCAGTGTGAAATCTGGGGGTTTCCTTGTTCCTTGATTTAGATCTAAAAAATCTTTTGTGTGGTCTTCACTGTCATCTTCCGAGTCCTCCAGATAGGCCCGCTTTGAGGTTTTTCTTCGTGTGGATTGGAGGATATTTTTTGAATTAGTGAATCAAAAGCTTGTTCTTCTTTGAATTAATTATTTTTTCTTTACAGGTGCATTTTCTTTCTTATCTGTCTTTTAACTATTCCTCCACATATATTTATAATTTCTTTATTTTAGCGCTCAATTTTTGTATTTTATAATGAGCCGACCATGTAGTGCAGGGGGTACTAACTAAGCACATATAAACATACATGTTATCATGGATAGTACAGTATGTAATCTATGCGATGGATCAACCTCCCAGGGATCAGTAGCCCTGTAAGCATCGGAAGCCATACAGTGCTCACAAATCAGCATAAGTAACACACACACTTAAGCCCGCCCCCAGACTCCTGTGAAAATAGCCAATGGGATTCCAAAGGCAGACTTAAGGTTGTGTGGTAGCTTAGGGATTCAACAACAGGCAGAGTCCTGAAATAACTGAAAGCCTAGGGGATTGGCCATGGATTAATTACCGCCCAGCCTACCACCTACAGTATGTATTATTTAGTATTATGCTATGTGGGGTGTTTGTGGAAGTATGTTCATGAAAGTATGTTTTCCATGGTTTCTGTGTCACTGAATCAGTATAATGTATAAGGACATTCTTGTTATTGGATATGTTAATACACGCAGTCTGAAATCCGACATGTTGATACATTAACACACAGTATGCAGCTGCTACTTATACTTTCCTAATGGGGTTTTTAATTGACTGAAATATAGTAAAAGCTAACATACCAAAGTTGTTACAAACCAGAATTAGTATCTATGGCAACAGAGATGCTTCAATTGAATTCAGTATAAAAAAAATGATATAAGTAAACCTGACCAAATAGTGGCCTAATATACAGCCTCTATAGCACAGCCACTGGCCGGTGATCTGCAACAATATTATTTTAGATCTTAGAATTTAAACAGTAATTAAATTCACCAATGGGGTGCCTAGAAAAAATACATTTAAATATACATACAAAAAAATTATAATTTGTTACGTACCTGCACAAATCTCATCTACAATAGCTAATAATAGCTAATAGTTTTTAACTAACATTTAATTTATAAGTATTAGATCTAGATTTCTGGCAATATGGTCTATCTAATTGGGGTGTTGCAATCCTGATAAGAGTTTTTATCTTGCTTTGTCTGTAATATAGTGGCACTGATTGCACCTGGATAATTAGGTTTTGTTCGCTCAGAAATGTAATATTAAGAAATATTAAGTAATATAAAATGTAATATTAAGTTTATTATATCCACTATATATGAATAGCCACCCCCACTTATGGCGTTGATAGTGGGGGTGGCGTGGGGGTGCATTTAACTTTGTGCTTATACAATTAAAAATCGTATAGGGGGGTCATTTACCATTGAAAAAACCCATTAGGATGCTTATACAATTTAAAATTGCATTGCATCGCATGCGGGCATATGGCATGCGATGCGATACAATGCATACGATGCCATACGACAGAATATTGTGGGCGCCGTGCTAGGAAACAAGTACCATATTCTATTTTTATTCTAAAGGATTATTTCTTAAATCATTTTTTAAGAGCACATTATACATGTAAAAAAAATCCATACATCGAGGCACATTTTATCAAGACCTATCTGTCAAAAATGACATTGAGGTATGTATGCACCACTATGAATAATTATTACTGGTTCCTTCTGTCCATCTTAAAATTGTATGCATCTTGCTCTCTTCGTTTTTTACTTTCTGACTGTTCTACTTATTTGTTATATTCTATACTATTTGTAGTATATGGCATTCATTGTAAATATGTCTTACATTTGTAGGTTTTTAACCCCTGATGAAGTTGTGTGAGTCAAAATGCATTGGGTTGTTTTATATAATTATCCACAAAACAACTGTTAAAGATAATTTCTCCAGTCTCCTATCTGATTGTGGGTAATATGTCATCAGGGGAGCTGGTTCATAATAATAATAATAATAATAATAATAATAATAATAATAATTATTATAATAATAATAATTATTATTATTATTATAATAATAATAATAATAATAATAATAATACCGTATTTATCGGCGTATAACACGCACTTTTTTCCCCCTGAAAATAGGGGGAAAAGATGGGTGCGTGTTATACGCCGATATGCGTGCTATACTCCGATATACCGGTAATGCAGGCAGTACTGTGCGCTAATTTCAGCCGGCGGGGTACGGTACCTGTAATGCGCAGTCACCCGGCGCGTGTTGTACCTGTTATGCGCGCAGTCACCCGGCGCCTGTAATGCGCGCAGTCATCCAAGGCGGCGCCTACCAAGCGCGTGTTCTCTGCTGCTGCTGCTGCGCACCGTCGGGTCCTCGCAGCAGCAGCACGCTTAAAACTCCTCCCAGTGACCTGTATACAGATATTTATTAACAGCTGTCAGCACCTGATATATATATATAGCACAGCAGATTCCAGTACAGTGTCTTATATAGTGCAGCAGGTTCCAACCCTTATTTTGCTTCAAAGTTTTTATTTAGAAATCCCCTCTTAAAATGAAGGTGCGTGTTATACGCCTGTGCGTGTTATACGCCGATAAATACGGTAATAATGATATTTATATAGGACTTTTCTCCCAATAGGACTCAAAGTGTTTTACCATTGTCTTTACAGCTCAAAATACAAAACAAGCTTAACAGTGGATGTCAGTGAAATGCTTGAGTAAATAAGTATGTCTTTAGTCTCTTTTTAAAGAAACCTACAGTGGGGGCTTCTCGCACTGTGCGAGGAAGAGAGTTCCATAGAGTTGGAGCAACAAAGTTGAAAGCTCGACCCCCCAGATGAATTCAAGGAAATTCTGGGTACTGTTAGTAGTCCTTCTTCAATGGATCGTAGTAATCGATTAGGAGAGTAAGGAATCAGCAGCTGCTGCAGGTACCTTGGGCCTTGATCATGTAGGGCCTTGAAAGTGAGTAAGCCAATCTTGAAAACAATTTGCCATTTTACAGGTAGCCAGTGAAGGGAGTAGAGAATGGGAGTTATGTGGCAGGAGCGGGGCTGGTTAGTTAATAATGATGCGCAAACATTAGCATGTAGGGGAGTGCAAGAGAAAAATCTAGATTTAAGGGAATGGTATAACCAGGACACAGTGGAATATTCACCAGCTAGAGGGACTGGGTGTGGCGACACCCCACAAGGAAAAAGTCAAGCCATGAGTAAAGCTTATGGGAAGCTGAGTAATGACTACATTTACAAGCAGATCAAATTGCTTGAGTAAAGAAGAAATTGCATGCCAAGAACAATAGGTTTCCTGGAGGAAAGTTATAGATTAAAGAACAATACCTCTTCGGATCAAGGACAGCATAAAACTTGGTGTCTAACACAATGCGTCACGAATCTACATGGGAGAGTGTTTGAAACAATTTCTCACATAGACACTTTATCCCATGCTGGGTCATAAACTGATGCTAAAGTTATGGGATCAAGATTTATTTTTCCAAAGAGGATAATATAACTGCCAAGCAGATAAATAAAGCAGTATTCAATTTAAATGGGGGAAGAGCAGGAAAATGTAAGACCATAGAAACACCCCTGCTTTATGTTTAAGATAAAGAGAAGAAAATGTGAGAATGTTTTACAGCAGTGGTTCCCAAACTGTGTGCCGTGGCACCCTGGGGTACCTCAGGTGTGATTGGTGGTCCACGACAAGTTCCAATTATTTATGGTTAATGTAATAGGCAAAACCAATGTTAATGGCTGACAAGCATAAATACATGGACAAACAGAAGTAAATCTTGTCCCTCACCAAATGATTAAAACTAAGGATGACATATAAATACAATCTACTTAATTTAATATATTTGTAACAATTTAAAATAATAAACTAATGGAATAGGGGTGCCGTGAAAAAAATTCTGATAATAGGGGTGCTGTAATTCAAAAAAGTTTGGGAACTACTGTTACAGAGTAAGATGGGGCTTTACAATTTACAGATATAGAAGGAAATTTGATAGATATACAGTATAACATATATAAGAATTGGGGTCCTTTTTTTTTTTTAGACAATTTGTATTTATGCACCCTGTTTTAAAGTCATCAGATGTTCCTTTATCGTAACCTAGACTAGCGGCTCTCAGAGATTCCTGCTTATGCTCTTAAACTTTACTAGTAACCAATTATACTGATAATTGTCTCCTCCTACTGCTACTCACCTGGACAGGTCCCACAGCCCCTACCTTTATTTTGATTATTTTGTTTTAATGCAAACAAAGTTGAGTACCAGTAAAACTGGACACTTTTGGAGATGGTCCTGGACTGCTGCTAGTGTAAATTGCTAAATGTCCCCCTAAGTGCTATGCCCAAGTCAGCTTTTAATACTTTTGGGTCTTGCGCACATAGATGTACTGAGAGTGGGCTCGATTCAGAGATGGACACAATGTCGATGGCAGCTGTTATATCTGCCACTGCAGAGGTGTCTAAGTCATATATTGCATGTGCCACAATTGTCCTGTGATGATGGTCACAGCCATGACCCTCCTGTCAATTCTCTTTTGTGTGTGTATTTTTTTTTTAAGGAAAGCAGAGGGGCTGCAGTGGATTGGCTAGAGCAGACAGGCACTTGGATCCGCCATGGCTCGAACAGGTGGACCATCTGCCAACTGCCACATCATTCATGCAAAAGACAGTACACACGCTTCTGAGTGCGCACCAGCTGTTCTCTACATTGTTTGTGGTTACAATTACTTGGCCCACCTCCCAATAATAGTACAGTGGGACTGCGAAATCACAAGGCGATGTCTCATTCCCAAGCATGTAAGAACTTCAGAGAAGTGTGCTCACGAAACACCTACTACAGCCACTAGGCAGACCTATAATGGTGCCCTACTTGCCATACTCCTCTGGATCTGCCCCTGCACATCCAAAGGTGTGCCATTTGTATTCCCCAGACTGTCCATGAACATATTTGGAAAACTCAGAAGTTTAAAAGGGTATTTATGACATGAGAATAGTGCTAGACAGGTCTTTTTTTAGGAACCCCTTTACAATGCCATAAATTCCTTATCCCAGGGTCTATGGCAGTGGTTCCCAACCTGGGGTACTAGTACCCCTGGGGGTACTCTGCAGACCAGTTGGGGGTACTTGAAAATAATATTGGTAATGGCGGAAGATGACAAAAAGTATTTTGATGACAGAAGACCCATTGCTATCGAGAAGAACCATGTTATGTCACTTATAGTTCGGTTTCCAGCGTCATCAGCGTCTCATTTTGCTTTTGCCTGACCAGCAATCCAATGGAACTACCCATGCTGCCCTCAGACATCAGCGATCATCTGCCTTGCACTGACACAGGTGGAAGAAGCAGCGGCATTAATCCTACAGGTGTAAGTGGGAACCCTGGAGACATTACACGACCAGCGAGCAGACACGGAAGGGCACGATTCCTGTCCGCTACTCCTTAATATAAGGACATGCATAAGGATAGGCATACCGCTCACTTCCACTCCACTCATAAGTACTGTCTATATTTTTTTTTTTTTTTAAATAATAAATTTTTATTAAGTCTTGCACAGGTACAAAATAAAGAAAGACAGTTTTGCATTGCAACTGAGTGTACATAAATGAATGAACATATGAAAGGAGAATTCTTAACATCAAGGTATACACTGTGGCAAATTTGGCTAATTCACAATCAAATAAGCAAGACTTATATTTATTGAAGAGGAGGTAAGAAGAAAGAGAGAAGGAATAGGGAGAGAACCAAGAGGGATGGGGAGGGTAAGGGGTTAGATCCCAGTGTGTGCTGTAGTGTAATAAGGATACTGCGTCAGCCCCAGCAGGGGTCATGCTCCCAATGTGGAACTATTCAGCCGAGGAATGTGGAGGTGAGGAGAGGGCTGATAAATCTGAGGGATCAGTGTAGGTGAGTGATAGGCCTCGTGATTCTCTGTGTTCGCTCCATTTGATCCATTTGATATGGATCGACGAGGCTGAGGATAAGTATTTAACGTTGGCGGTCTCAAATAGGAAATGTTTATGAGTAGTATTAGCAATATGCGAGATTGAAGGTACCACTGGAGATTTCCAATGTTGGCCGATGGCTGCCTTAGTTGAAATCAAAATATGCCTAAGTATATAAAGATCCCCCCCAGAAAATAACATGGTACGATGCAGTAACGC
The DNA here is from genome assembly GCF_055691185.1 of Crinia signifera. Classification (NCBI taxonomy): domain Eukaryota; kingdom Metazoa; phylum Chordata; class Amphibia; order Anura; family Myobatrachidae; genus Crinia; species Crinia signifera. The sequence continues at coordinate 55,433,799 of NC_139224.1, forward strand.
CACTATCGGGTCAGGAGGGACGTGAACCCTCAGGACCTCGCTAATGAGGGAGAATACTTCAGACCACAGCGGACGTATCAGTAAACAGTCCCAAAAAATGTGGTAGATTGAACCAACACCGCCACAGCCTCTCCAACAAAGCTTGGATACGGCAGGCCAGATTCCATGTAGCCGCTGAGGGGTGAAGTATGCCCTCTGACATAATTTATAAAACATCTCTGAGTGGTGTAAACATTTGGACATTTTAAAACCAGAATGGACAATGGAATCCCATTCCTCCTCAGTGAAAGTGATGGAAAGATCTGCTTCCCATTTTAATTGCGCCGGCAGTTTTCCTTTTTTCAGTTTTGTAAGTAAGTAGTAGTACCATTTTGATATCCCCCCTCTATGCGTCTGAGAAGACAGATAGGATAATAGGTATTTAGGGAAGGATGGGCCCACTGATGCATTTTTAAAGGTAGTGGATAACCAATGGCGGACTTGGAGGTATTTGTAGAAATCTTGTTTGGGCAACCCAAACTGCGCCTGTAGAGTGGAGAATTGTAAAAGGGAGCTATCGAGGTACAGCTGTCTTAGGTACAGAATTCCTGCCTCAATCCAAGAGTCTAACTGTAAGTTGGGAATGAGCCTGGCTATGGATTTTATTGATAGTTCGGGGCCCGGCAGGGCGACATTAATGTCATCTGGTATAGTTCTATACCAGACCGATAGGGTAGCTCTGATAGCTGCACCCGGACCAGGCCATGTTGGGGATGCATGTGAAGGGACCCAGAGTAAGTCAGATAGAGGAATTTTTGAGGAGAAAGATCGTTCTATCATCACCCAAGGCTTAGGAGAGTGAACCTCAAACCAGTCTCTGGCCTGGCTGAGTATACACGCCATTTGATATCTCTCAATATCCGGGTAAGCGGTACCCCCCAAGTCCTTAGGCAGCGAGAGAACTCCCCTAGATATCCGGGGCCTAGAGCCCTTCCAGATATATTTAGAGAACAAAGTGTTAAATTTACAAATTAAAGACTTGGAGGGAAGTCTAGGGATAGCCCTGAAAAGATACATAAGTTTAGGCAATAAGATCATCTTAGAGGCTGCAATCCTGCCCAGCCAAGAGATCTCATGGATGGACCATTCTAGAATTAATTTTTCAAAGGAGATTAGTAATGGTGTATAATTACAGTCGGCTATATTAATGTCTCTAGTCACATGTACCCCCAAATATTTGATTGACTTCATTTGCCAGGCATAGCGGTATTTATCTTTTAATAGCGCAACTACTGCTGGGGGGGATGTTTAACGGGAGGGCTTCCGTCTTGGAAGTATTCAGTTTGTAAAAGGAGATCCTGGAGTATTCCTCGAGGATCATATGGAGAGCGGGAAGGGAATTTTCAGGATCCAGTAGACATAGGAGTATGTCGTCAGCAAACATACATATTTTATGGGGGATTCCATTAATAATCGGTTCTTTAATCTGATTATTTGATCTAATTTTTTCAGCGAGGGGTTCTATGGCCAGTACGAAAATGAGTGGGGACAGGGGGCAACCCTGCCTAGTACCATTGGAAATTTGGAAACTAGAGGAAAGGCAACCATTTACAAACACCCTTGCGGAAGGGCATGAGTATAAAGCAAATATAGCATCCAGGAATCTACCGTTTATACCAAAACGTAAGAGGACGTTCCGAAGGTAACCCCAGTGAAGCCTGTCGAACGCTTTCTCAGCGTCAAGAGAAAGCAGCAATAGGGGGTTCTGATTGTAATCACAGTACTCTAAAATGTTGAAAACCCTTCTTGTGTTATCCGGGGCCTGTCTGCCCGGGACGAATCCCACCTGGTCTGCCGCAACAAGGGAGGGGAGTAAAGGTGCCAAACGATTAGCCACCAGCTTTGCGTACAATTTAAGGTCAGTGTTTAATAAGGCAATAGGGCGGAAATTTTGAACCGATGTAGAGGGTTTACCGGGTTTAGGGATCGCCACAATGCGTGCTTCAAGCATTTCCTTCGGGAATCCTTTAGATTCTGAGGCTTCGTTGAATACGTTAACTAATAAAGGGGCTAGTTCCGATTTGAAGCATTTATAAAAATTAGAAGGATAGCCGTCAGGGCCAGGGGCTTTATCGTTTGGTAACGAATCAATGGCAGCCTCTATTTCCGAGATGGACCAGGGGGAGCATAAGGACAGACAGACCTCGGAGTCCAGCTTCGGAAGATTAATACTATTCAAAAAAGCGTCAATGTCAGCTGTCGTTGGTTGAGGGGTGAGCACATCAGATTTAAGATTATATAGCTGCGAGTAGTACTCCGCAAAGGTGTCTGCAATACTGAAAGGGTCAACCACCCTAGCACCATGAGAATTATATAAAAGGCTGACTCTTGCCTTAGCCCTTTGACCCCTCAGTTTTCTAGCCAATAGGCGGCCTGCTTTATTCCCAAAGGTATAGAAGCGCTGATTCATTTTAGCTATATTCCTTTGCACTTCTTGCAGGGAGAACATGTTAACCTTGTCCCTAGCTTGAACCAGCAGTTTAAACAAAGCTCTGTCTAGGGGGTCTGCCTTATGGGCAGACTCCAATCTAGCTAATTCCTTTTCGGCCAAGAGTAGATCCCTTGCCTGGGCCTTTTTTAACCTGGATGCTGCTTGTATTGCGGAGCCACGTACAACCGCCTTAAGCGAGCACCAGTGGTTGAACACATTAGTGTCCTCCGGTAGGTTGGTGGAGACATATAAAGAGAGGGAGTCCTTAATGAATTTACGGGATTCGGGGTGAGATAGAGCCAGTTTGCCCAATTTCCATGGACCTGGGGGCAACCGATAGGAATTCTGGTCCCAAGAAAACAGTATAGGGGAGTGGTCTGACCATGTAATGGGCAAAATGGCAATTTTCTGTAGAGAGGCTAATGACCATTTGTCGGTGAAAACCATGTCTATCCTGGAGTACGTCTGGTGGGGATGTGAAAAGAATGTATAGTCGCGGACCCCTGGGTGTCTAACGCGCCATGCATCATGTAGGTCGTATTCACTGATAACCTGTCTAAATCTACGGGAGTGATCTATTACCTGAGGGCCTCTTCTTGAACCAAGTCGAGACCTGTCTACGGCGGGATCCCAAACCATGTTGAAGTCCCCCATGATCAATAGAGCTCCCCTAGCATGTCTCTCTACTGATGCGCAAAGTTTCCTAAGAAACGCTACCTGTCTTGTATTTGGAGCGTAGCATGAGACCAGGGTGACCTCAACCCTGTCCAATAGGCCCACTAGGATAATAAATCTTCCTTCTGGGTCAGAGTGCTGAGAGGTAACTGTAAATGAGCAGTTAGCAGATATCAATATTGCCACACCTGCTTTTTTAAGGGGACCGTTAGCCGTGTAACACTGGGGGAATCGATTATCAAAAAATTTGGGAGGTGACGTCTTCTTAAAGTGCGTTTCCTGTATCGCAACTATGTGTGCTTTCAGTTTGTGAAAAGAAGCTAAAGCTACTTTACGTTTCTGGGGGGAATTCAGCCCTTTCACATTCAGTGAGACAATATTAACCATAATCCAGATCTAGGAAGGATGTCACTCTACTGGGATAGGACTCAACACTGGAGTCACACTCACACACTGGGATCCAGGGGTAGGACAGGAGAGACAAACAGGATATAGTGAGGGGAAACCAGGGAAGAAGAAACAGAAAGACAGCGACTCTAAAGAGAGTCGTAGAGAGGCGCCATGGGCGAAGCGCCTCACCCAGGGTTCTAGGAGGGGGTAGCGACCATCCACCCCCCAGCCACCCAAACACAGTGACCATAAAAAGCATCAGTTGGACTGTAGTATAGTACTCGCCATACATAGGACCATTGATAAAGTATAGAAGAGAGATAAAGAATACAAAAAATATATAACGTAGGGAGAAGACACGTTATGGAGACACTTACAGCTCTACAGCTTATATCGTGAGTGACTACGAAACCATGCATCTATACTCCCAATCCCACCGCCCTTAGCGATCCAGCTGCACGCATCGTGGCGCCCCACTGCAACCCAGAGACCAATCATTTCGTAGCACTGATAGGTGCACCAGGATGCGCCCAGGGGGAACATACAACACACACTTATAATAAAGTGGGAGCGAAAAAGTGTCAATCAACCTAGAAGTAAACTATCCTAATATCTAAGAACTGGTATATCAATATACAAAGAAACATTACTGGTAAGTGCAATATCCTCAGAGCAGTAGAAAAAAAATAAAAAAATAAAAGTACAAGGAAATATAATCCTAACAGGATCAGATAAACAACAACATGTATATGGCACCTCACCTACGGGGCACTACTCCGCCGTCGACCAGTCCTGCTGGAGCCGGCGGTTCGGAGATGCCTCCGGAGGAGGGTTCGAAATGTTCCATTTTTGGAGGATTTTCAAGCCCTCATCAGGTGAGGAGATGGAGATGGTGGACCCCTCACGTGTGATCAGCAAACGGGTGGGGAATCCCCAGCGATAAAGGATATTAGCCTTCCTTAGAGCTGCGGTTATAGGATGTAGGGCACGTCGTTTGGCAAGAGTCGCTTGTGACAAGTCACCAAACAACTGGTATGGTCTCAGAGCATCGGCAGTCTCAGAAGAAGGTCTAGCAGCCTTCAATAGCGCTTCTTTGATGTGGAAAAAGTGTACCCTCATAAGGACATCTCTTGGTACTCCTTCAGGGGCATTCCTAGCCTTCGGCAGCCTGTGAATCCGGTCCAGGAGTAAATCTGAGGACGAGGCCGAAGGTAGGAGTTTTTTAAAGATGTCCATTGCCACGTCATGAAGGCTGCTGTTAGAAACATTGTCGGGGATACCCCTTAGCTTAAGATTGTTCCTGCGGGAACGATCCTCCATGTCCGCCAGTTTATCCCGCAACCCTGCAACCTCTTCCTCCAAGGAAGCATGCGAATCGATCAGGTCATTGTGGGAGGCAACCACCTCTCCCATCTTCGACTCCAGCGTGTCTGTGCGTTCTCCCAAGTCATCTATGGATCGCTGGCACGATTGGAGGGAAGTGCGAATCTCGGCAGAAACCTCGTCTTTCATCTGCGTCAGCAGGGTTTTCAGAGTGCCAACTGTCAGGGCTTCATCGTCAGGAATCTCCCTCCGGGCAGGGGTCCCCGAAGGGGGGGACGGGACAGGAGCAGACATCCGCGGGGGAGGGGTCGAAGTTGAGGTAGAGGGCGGGACGCCTCCGGAGGTAGAGGATCTAAGCGATGGCTTGAAGAAGGCTACTTGTGACACCGTTTTAGATACTTTGCTCTTTCGAGGTCGCATAGCGGCGAGATTTTAAATCGCCCTCCAGGAAATAAAGCAATAGAAGCGTGAGGAGTCAATGAAGATATTACATAAACAGCACTGTCAGTATGGATCCATGTACACTGGAATCAATCCATCCAAGTAATCAATCGGGCCGAGGGGTGTAGAGAAGGTAATTACTGCATATGGTAATGGCACATTTTGTCCTGAAACAGGAAAGATCCACCGGAATGAAGCTTTGGGATGGAGGCCTGGCCGTGGGCAGCAGGGGAGCCAATCTCTCTACCCCACATGAGGCTCCAGGGGGGCAAAGGGCTGTTCAGCAGATCGGGTGGGGGTCCCCTAATTCCCTGATGCCCAGCTGCAGGAGACTGACCTTCACTGATGCTTTCAGGGCTGTACAGTATTGAGGGCAGCAGCTGCATATATTGGTGTGCACCACTGGGACCCCGAACGTTCAGCTTCCCCAGCACTCTCAGGGTGTATAGGTGCTGTGCAGGTCAGCCCCAGGCTCACAGCATAACAGGCACAAACTCAGAGGCAGATCCCCCAAGCCAAGATGGCCGCCGTCTGCCAGTACTGTCTATATTTTAAATTGAGAGGAGGGGTACTCATCAATGAAAAGCCTAATCAAGGGGTACAGGAGAGAAAAAAGGTTGGGAACCACTGGTCTATGGTCTCCTTTGGCGATTTGCAGTGACTGATACAGGTAGTCAAATGAGCGTCTAAAGATATAAGCAGCATCCTGCTTTGCAAGTTCCTTACCGGTATGTCAGGCAGTGGGTGCACTTCCTTCTCCTAATGCTCCTTTATAAATGCAGCTTTATAGTTCTTGTCCACCCATATGCTAGGTCCGGCCTATACTTTGTCTCATGCCGCTGGATCGATGCCAGAGGCAGAGTAGTATACGGGCCCTGAGTGGATGTCCCTTGCTGCAGTGAGGCTCCAGCCTAGGAATGGCCATCGACCATCGATGATTCAAAATCATTGATGGTTTATGGCCGATGTCAAATACTTTTGCCATCGATGGGGAGAACCAGGTGGTTTCCCTCCATCGAAGGCTCAGCAAAACCAATGTTTTGCTTTTCCTCAAAAATGCCTATTCTGTCTGACAGACACAGCATTTGTGATTACCAGGAGGGGTGGGCCGCATATGGAGGAATACCATGGAGCCGCCAGTACCTGAGTAAAGGGGAGGTGGCTACAGCTTGCGCTGCCTGCATCATTTAATGACATGGGTGGTTCAAAATACTTTTCTGTTCCCCCCTGTCCCCTCCCCCTCACACACTAACCCCTGTGCTGAAGGGCAATACAATATGGCAGGAAACCTGTATGTTATGTTTTAGTGAGCATTTATACTAGAATTCATAATGTCTGGATATAACAATGCAGAAATCCTGGTATGCATCTATTCAATTCATCTAATAAACTTGTTATTTTTATTTTCCTTCTGAACTACCTCATGGTTAACAACTGTTAATAAAAAGCAGTAAACATATATGTTAAAAGATGTTTCTTTGTCACAACTATTGTCATATATCACTAATATAATATTTTGGTAATGCCAGGAATTATGCCAAAACCACTCTAACTTTAAATAATATTACTTCAATGTGTATGTCCCAATACAATACTGTCCCATAGAAGTAAATGCTGCTTTCTAGCATTTTTCTGTATTGTGAGCAACTTCCTTAACGTTGTCACCAGCTGACAGGTTACACAAAATTGGGGTAGCACTTAGGGCACAGAAGAGCACACCAATACAAGTAGAATCCATGTACTGTAGCTAAGATTCCAAGTAATGCATGTAATTGGGAGTCAGCCAGTCACCTATGACTCTACTTGTCAAGTTCAATGTTAAACTAACTATTCAAGGATTGTTCAGCAGAAGTGTGCAATGCCTGGGTGCATAACCATGGTTGTTCCTAAATTAGTCTGCAATGCGATTTCTGTATGACCAGCTTTTAAATGGTAACAAAAATCTGAGCACCTGGAATTGTTCTTGACTTAAAACTGCAAAATGACCTACATGACCCATGTATTTGTCAGTACTATATATAATTGACCTCACTCTGGATCTGCAGTTAATGGCTACACACTGCTTCATTATAAAACAAAGTTCTGAGGGTTATTTTAATCTAAAAATATTTTTAGATGGACTCGACATACTGTATTTTACTTACTTCCTCCTATAAACCCTACATTAGGGGTTCCAAAATGTGGTCCTCAGGCACCCAGACAGTTCGTTTTAAGTACAGGTTGAGTTGCCCTTATCCGAAATGCTCGGGACCAGAAGAATTTTGGATAACGGATTATTTCGTATTTCAGAATATTTTTATATTTCAAGGATGTATCTTGAGGTATCTTGCATGTATGTAGTATAAACACATCAAACACATGAAATACACACAAATATATTTTATTTGTGCATAAAACAAGGTTTGAAAACATGGAACAAAGTCCGGTACCGACTTTGAATGTCAAGCAATCGTATCATGTCCTCAGTAGTCCTGTAACAGATGTACCCAGTAGTGCTTTTAACACTACTTTCTGGAATGTATGGTTTTCGGAATAATTTGGATAACGGATATTTGGATAAGGGATACTCAACCTGTATATCCATGACTCAGTACTATTTGACCTGGACTGTCGGTGGGCCACATTTAGGAACCTCTGCCCTACAGTGGCACAACTTCATCCCAGCTGCCCGGGGGCAAGATATATTTTGCGTTCACTCCCCCCTGTCATGCCAACCTGTTTCAGGGTTGCCTACCCTCCCGGAATGGTCCCTGAAATTGTGTCAACCTCCTGGCCCCCCCCCCCCGGAACAAATGATGCAAAGCCTGCAGAGGCGCTGAATTGATTTTCAAATACGTCACACATATTGGTCCTTATTCTATATTATTATACACTCATCCCAGAGGCAGCCTTGGGTGCGGGGGAGAAATCATTAGACGGTTGGCGACCATCGAATGATTTCTTCAGCGAGTACAGATCTGAGACACCATAGAGGTGTCTCAGACCTGCGGGTGCCCTGTGCGAGGACAGTGCGGGCCGCTGACATCCACTGATGTCAGCTGTCCGCCCCCTACACCCGTGTCATCTGGGAATTACCATGGTAATGCCCATGAAACGCTGGTTCCCATAGGCAAATTGCCTGGCCCGCGTCCCCACGCCCGGACTTCTGTGTGCTAGCGCTGTGGGCGCTCACACACAGCAGCTGCACATGCACATAAAACCTTATGCGCATGCGCAGTCGCAAACAATCGGTCCCCTATGTGAATGAGTAGTGGCACCCCTTACACACATGCCCGCTGTTGGACACAGTAGTAGCTCTGCTCATACTGTATGTAACACCCACACCAGTTGCCGACAGTAGTAGTGCTTCTTATACGTAACGCCTACAACAGTTGCCGACAGTAGTAGCACTGCTCATATACAATGTCCACACCAGCTGCCATCAGTAGTAGCGCTGCTCATGCATAACGCCACACCAGTTGCCAACAGTAGTAGCGCTGCTTATACATAACATCCGCACCTTTTGCCGGCAGTAGTAGTGCTGCATAATGTCCTCACCAGTTGCAGGCTGTAGTAGCGCTGCATAATGCATAGACGAGATACCGGCAGTAGTAGCGCTTCATAATGCCCTTACCAGTTTCCTGCAGTAGTAGCGATGCGTAACTCCCACACCGGTTGCCGGCACTAGTAGCGCAGCCTAATGCCCCGACGAGATGCCAGCAGTAGTAGCGCTGCGTAATGCCTACACCAGTAGCCGGCAGTAGTAGCGCTGTATGCCAAGAAATCATATTTGCCTGCAGTAGTAGCACTGCGTAACGGCCTTACCAGTTTCCGACAGTAGTAGTGCTGCATAATGCCCGCACCAGTTGCCGACAGTATGTAGCCCTGCCCCCTTTCAGGCCCTGTTGGCTGCTGCAGTGCATGGAACTTCGTGCTGCTGGTGTCTTTCATACAGTGTGACAGTCGGCAGCTACAGAGGACAGTGGGGATGCAGAGCAGGGAGAGCGCCTCTCCTGCCTAGCATCTCCATGCACTGCATCCTCTGCTGAGTGGCTAGCACCAGCCCTGGTTACAAGGACACATAAACATAGACACATATACAGATGCATTCACATTGCAATTACAGAGACACAAATCCAACTGTCCAAACTTTTGCGACACAGTCCCGTTTTTATGGGACTGTCCTGTATTCCTCCTAGGGCTGGTAGTGTCCAGCGGTGGAGGGCAGTTGGGAGTCCCTCTTGCTATTCGCTACTCGGTAAAGCAGCAGAGAATAGTCACTGTGCACATGCGCACTGCGTCTGTTCAAAGGAGAGAGGAACAGGAGGCACTGTTTCACTGGCCACTCAGCCACATACTATAATACCCCTTTTACACCAAGGAATAACCCAGGTTGGACCCAGGTCATCGTTGGTGTAAAAGGCGCCAAACCAGGTCCAGTAACACTGGTCTCCTACCAGGGTCGCGTGCGGTGTAAATGGTCCCAACCCAGGTTGGGACATCCGGGTAGTGCTGAAAGCATACCAGAAGTGCTGGACACCTTTCCATAGTGCGCTGCAGTGGCAAAAGACAGCAGCCAGGAAGGATACAGGCAGTGCACACAGAAATCATAATTGGATGCAGTATAATTTATATTATTATAATTTTTTTTTTTGGGGGGGGGGGAGCACATGGGAGATTCGGTCTGCTGCTGCAGGGGAAGGGGCTGGGGAGAGCACATGGGTGATGCTGCACTTTTATACCGCTGTGTATGCTTGAGCACTGAATAAAACTTTTTGAAAAATATTTTACTAAATAAACAAACCAACATTTTTCAATGCTAACTTGTCAAGTCTTTTAATTTTAAAGCATTGAGGGAAGGTTGGATGGCAGTTTATCAGTCCTAAAATTGACATTTTTAATGTCATCCATAGGGAAAAGCAGTGCTGACCCAGGTTCAGTGTAAACGACGCAGACCTGGGTCAAAGTGCTGTGTAAATGGGGTATGAAGCTGGGTCCAACCCTGAAAACTCCCATGTTCAAAGACCAGGGTCTGACCAGGGATTTTGGTGTAAAAGGGGTATAAGAGTAAACAATTGTATTTAGACATGGTGGCCCTTTAAGGCTCGCAAATGTTGGGTCACACTCGGGATTTGGACACGAGTCCGTCCCAGAAGCGACTTGGCATTTGCGAAGTGAAGCTTCTCAAAAGCCAGGTCAATTACATCATCAGGGTGGGGCGGAGCAGCGGTGCATCATTAGGGGCGGGAGAGGAGACAGCGCTTGGAGCTGACGCTGCCTCCTCCCTATAGTTTATACGGGACCTGGGTCAATCGATTTGGGTTACCTGTTCACACTGCATAGCAACCTGGATCTGACCCGCAATAAACATTTAATTTAAGCTGGGTCGGATTGCCGGGATGCTGGACACAGGACTTTTCAAAAGGCCCTTTTACACTGCACAGTGACCTGGGTTGAAGCAGCAACCACCCAAAAGGGGTATTATAAAACCGTTATCATCTCCAAGTTGCCCTGCTGTTTTACCACAAGCACAAAATTGGATGTTTTTCCAACACACCACAGTCACAACATTTTCTGCCTCCCAAGCCAGCTGAGCTGCACAATTTGCCAGTTCATAACGTTCTTACCAGGGTTTCTGAGATTTGCAATATCCAGCAGTAAGTCCCTGTTTGGGCACCAAATGTGACAAGGAATCACCTATACTCAGTGGTGGCTCTTACCTCAGTGTAGGAGGTGGGCTTCCACTGGCTGCGGTGCCTGCTCCCCCTCTGCTGCCACCGCTGGTCCCCGCCACATGGGAAGTATTGTTCTAGGAGCTGCGCATGTCTCCAGCTTCTATGGGCTGCTTCAGCCGTACACTGCAGATGACAGGCACAGTGACCAGCACATGCACAGTATCGGCCTCGGTACTGCGCATGCACATACCCCAGATTCTGTGGGTTGCACCCGAAGAAGCCCATAGAGGCAACCCAGAGGGATCGAACACCTCTTAACAGGAATGCGTTGGGTGACTGGCAGGTCAGACTTTACATAGGAAATCACTGGTAGTCAGAGTGAGACCATTGCAGTCTCACAGACTGCATCTCGCTTCACTAAGGCAGAGCACAGTGGCGGATTTTACCAGGGAGTAGAGCTGCAGTTCTGCAGCCATTGGTAAAAACCACCACTGCATACACTGGATAAGAATGAAATCTGTTTCTTTATTAATAACAGTAAGACAGCATATAGGATGTACAGTTTGGAAATTCAGAGGTTACAGCAGGTCTTCCAGTAGGCAAAAGATAGGCTTCACAATGTGGGTACCCTTCAGAGATCCTAGCATAGTTCCCCACATTCTCCCACACTATTACCTAGCCGCTAAAAGGCATTGGGAACCTGACCCTCTGATCTGAACAAACTTGTAACAGGAAACCACAGGTGCTGTTAATTAGCCAAACCATGATTCATATCACATTAAGAAAACCTGAACTGGATCTAATCAGTCCTGCTGCTGCTAAATTATACAGTCCCTGCCACACTAGTCATTATGTGGACTGAATAAAGCTGACACAAACTAGCATACATCATTTTTATGAATATAGACACAAAATGTATAATTCATATTTCAACCATAAAAAGTATCATGGAAACCCCTTAGTGACATGATCATTTATTGACTATGGATCCTTATTTATTGGCACGCAATATGTTAGTTATGTTATTTAGGAAAAAACTGCCTTAGTGGCAGGATATTGCAAAGTGTAAGAAATATTAGGACATTAGCCTGGTTATCCATATATCTATCATTTTCATGGCTCTCTTTTCCTCTGAGAGTAGAAAGAATTTTCTAGTATCCAATCTCTCTAATGTGCTGGACAGGTCATTGTAGCACCAGATACAAGAGAAGGAGTGGGTGGCCCTTGCTAATGGGTAATGAATGAACGACCTATTGCTAATAGTGCATCTCAACATTTTAAATGCCCCAGAAAATCAATACTTCCTTTTATTTCTTTGCAGGGTGTCATTTGTTTTAAAATGGTCCTATCGCAAAATTATTCACTGTGTGCCTGGCGAAACCTAATTTATGATCATGGTTATGCTATTAATCTACTGCGGGTTCCTGGTTGTATTTCAAGTTAGAAGTACAATGACTGCCTTATCCTTGCAGAAGGAAGCACAGTCACTGAAAATGATGTTGGGGGATTGATTAGAGGCAGGACTGATATAAGTGACGATGGAGAGAGAGGAGAGAGCACATAGAGAGACTTGTCAGCCATGCTACTGATAAATATTTTAGTTCCATGTAATGTTCAAGGATAATGCACATACATCGTCAGCAGGCTGCAACACAAGCACTGAAAAGAAAGGGCTTTGAGAATAGTTTAGGCTGCCTCTAGGTATTACTGCCGAGCAGGGCAGCCCAGAGGTATGCCGGGCCCCGGTAAAATTTTGCGGTGTGGCCTAATTATGGGAGGCGTGGCCACATCCCATGATTAGGCCACCCCCCCAAAACATATAGATGGGGGTGGGGAGTGAAAGCACACTTTAAAGTCGAGGGTGTTATTGTCCCCCCCCCCCAGCAGCAGCACATACCTACAGCATGTGCTGTGCTGACAGGGCTTCTCCAGCAAGCCTGGGCCCGGGTAATTAGTACCCTCTCCCCCCCCCCTCTCGGCAGCCCTGCTGACGAGTCTACCCTTTGGACTCAAATGACAAATGGATACAGGGGTTGTGGTATACCTAAATAGGCGCCTCCTTTGTACGAGGCAGTGGAAAAAGGGGCTAAAATATTAGGAGTGTTATATTAAAAATACCAAAATACTTCCTTTATCTTAGAGGGTGATGTGTAGATCTGCTATATTAATTCCTTTTATGTTCGGTAATGCACAGAAAGGGGCATACCTATCTCACATAATAAGCATGTAATGCTGTGTACACACGGGGTAATATGATTGCTGGGGATATATTGCTAGCAATATATCCCCAGCAATCATATTGCTCAGTGTCTCCTTTTCATCAGCGATAATTATAATCAAAAACACATAACAAATTACAGTACAAGACAGTTTAGGACAAGTACATGGTTAATATGGATAGTTGCATCAGGGGACAGGACACTGAAGCAATTATCAGGGTGGCAAAGGTTTATATATTCTAAGAAAGGCACATAAGGAGAGAGGGCCCTGCTCGTGAGAGCTTACATTCTAAAGGGGAGAGTTAGACAGACAGGGGTGACACAGAAGGGAAAGAAGTGGGCATAAACAGTAGGTTAGGATGAGAGATGGTCAGGTTTTATGCAGGAGGGTGGGAAGGGGTATGCTTAGTCTTTGATTTTTTAAGTCTAAAAAAGCGCTGGGTCATCCAAGAGTAGACAGCAGAGAGACAGTTGGAGATATGAGTGAGGATAGAGGGAGAGAGATCAGGAAAGGATCGGTCGATTTTAGTATTATCAGCATAGAGGTGATAGTGGAAGTTAAGTGAGCAAATAAGCTCACCCAGAGAGGACATGTAGAGATAGAGAAGAAGAGGGCCAAGAATAAAATGTTGGGGGACACCTATTATCAATGGAAGAGCAGGAGAGGTGAACTCATTAGAGGTACAGCTGTGAATTTTCAAAACAGACAGTGCATATGCAAGCAGAAAGAGTCATATTCAAAGTTTTAGCAGTTAAGAGTTGCACTTACTGTATGTTGATTGTAGTTACCTTCAGTTTCTGTCCAGAGCAAGTCCAGACTAAGGGCAGTATTCAATGAGAAAAATTCGCCCTGTTTTATGGCGAATTTGTGCTTTTTTCGCCTTGGACGGAGCATTTTGCTCTCCAAAAGCGAGCAACCCTATTCAATGTGAAATATTCGCCGTCTTTCTAAGTGATTTTTGCCGTCTCTCGCCGTGTAGCAATTCTCCATCTTTTCATGGAGAGCTGGAATGTGAACTTTTAAAATAAAAGTTTTTTTTTTTTAATTTTGGTGTAAAAAAATCAGGATTTTTTTTCTGTGAAGGGGCATGTTATTTTTATCCATGTGCTTATAGCACATGAATATATATTTAATTTAAAAAATATATATTTTTTTAATTTTTTTTTTCACACAGAGCAGCCAGCAGGGGGCCGGAGCGCTCGAGCCGCTCATTAGATATTCATATATTCACTGCATCCGATCATTACATATGCACGATCGGGTGCAGTGAATACTGGGTCCCCCGCTGGCTATAGGGGGGGGGCAGCTTGTGCTGCCTGGGTCCCGGGGAGCCCCCTCCCCTCCACATATGTTCTGGGGCATCTAGGGAGACTTTAATCTCCCTGGCTGCCACCGTCCCACGGCTCCCTGCCAGCTCCCTGCCGCGGATGCTCGTCCGCTGCAGGGGTTAAGACTCGCCGCGAGTGGCGGCGAGTCTTAACCACATTGAATACAGCGAGCAGGAGTGACAGCGAGCCCTCCGGAACACGGCGAGTGCATGGCGAGAGAAAAAATCTCTCGCCATGCACGGCAAATTTTTCACATTGAATACTGCCCTAAGTCTAGGCTGACAGTATGCGGTTGTATATTCCTACTTAGAATCTTCCTACTTTGAATTCTGACTAAATTTCTAAAGCCAGATGGCTGGCTATAGAAATCTGGCTTTAGAAATTTAGTCAGAATTCAAAGTAGGAATACCCCTGCACAATATGCCGCACACCGTAATGCCCCTGCACAATACGTCGCACACCGTAATGCCCCTGCACAATACGCCGCACACCGTAATGCCCCTGCACAATATGCCGCACACTGTAATGCCCCTGCACAATACGCCGCACACTGTAATGCCCCTGCACAATACGCCGCACACTGTAATGCCCCTGCATAATATGCTGCACACTGTAATGCCCCTGCACAATATGCTGCACACTGTAATGCCCCTGCACAATATGCTGCACACTGTAATGCCCCTGCACAATATGCTGCACACTGTAATGCCCAACACATTATGCCACATACCGCAATACCTCTGACACATGATGCCGCACACCACAATGCCTATTATACTATGCTGCACACTGTAATGCCCCTGACACATTATGCCACACATTGCAATGCCCCTCACACCTAATGCATACCTCCCAACTTTGCCAGCGGACAAAGAAATATATGCGCGTGCTGCATATATTTTGCGGGCACCGTTTTTGTCGCTGTGAGGACATGGCCAGTGCTGTGTGAACTGCTGGCCATGCCCCCAGCCTCTCTGCATGCCTGTCCCAAAAAAACAGGATGTCCCGCAAAAATCAGTATGGTTGGGAGGAATGCATTATGCCACGCCACAATGCCTGACACATTATGCTACACCGCAATGCCCACCACAGTAAGACTTCTAATTAATTGTAAATTACCTTCTTAGTGCCAGGGGTCAATACTCATTGCACAGGGGTTAATGTCCATTGCCAGGGGTTAATGTCCATTGCAAGGGGTTAATGCTCATTGCCAAGGGGTTAATGTTAGTTGCCAAGGGGTTAATGCTAGTTGCCAAGGGGTTAACGCTCATTGGCAAGGGGTTATGTCCATTGCCAGGGGTTAACGCTTGTTGCCAAGGGGTTATGTCCATTGCCAGGGGTTAATGCTCATTGTCTCCTCCCTTCCCAGTCCTGACCCACAACTTCCAAAACAGTTGCATTTAACCAGATAATCCCGGAGATCTCCTCTCCTCCCCCCCCCCATACAATGAGCACAGCAGTCAGCCTCCCAGTGATGAGAGGCTTGCTGACACTCACCGCGCGGGTCTGGCCGCTCCAGTCTTCCAGGAGCTCGAGTGCTGCGGCTGTCTGGCTGACACCCAGCCTCTGACACTCACCGCACAGGGATGGCTGCTCCAGGCTGCCGGGAGACATTGTGCTGACACTGCCTGGGCTGGCCGCTAGTACCTGTGGTGTGGCTGCCTGGCTGACACTCTGCGTGGGGCTGGGGCTGGCTGCTCTGTGCCCCCTTTGCCCCCCTCTGTATCTGTGCCTGAGGGAGCACAGCGCTGCAGCGCTGCGTTTCCTGTCAGACGCTAGAGGTCAAATATGACCTCCAGCGTCTGTCTCCTCCGAAGTGAGGAGTGTGTGCACTGTGCAGGGGAAGGCGGCAGGTAGCGGACACATGGGCGGGCGGCAGGCAACGGACACACGGGAGGGCGGGCGGATGGACACATGGGAGGGGGCAGGAGGGCACAGTGGTCGAGCCACCCGTTTCGCTCAGGCGAGCTACCGGTAGCTCGCGAGCGACGGGTTGGCGACCACTGCACTAGACAATATGTTGTGTGTACAGCTGATCAATTACACATTGTCCCAACCAACTATAAGTGTGTACACACAAATTATCTTTGCTACAGATATACTGAAAACGTCTAGTGTTCCCGCTGCGCCCTGCCCGATTTTTAAAGGGCAGAATGCGCCCTGCCCCTCTAGCAGCTCCCCGCTAAAACAGCCTGCTGCCTGCCCGCCGGAGTGCACCGGTTAAGCCCAGCGCTGCCATAGGTTGCGGTGCACGGCGCTTTCCCGGCAGCTCGGGGACGTAGTTACGGCCGGGCACGCCCCCTTCAGTGATGCGGCGGCCCGGGGACGCCCCTTCAGTGACGCGGCGGCCCAGGCACGCCCCCATTTGTGACACGGCGGCCCGGGCACGCCCCCTTTAGTGACGTTGGCATGCCCGGTCCGCCCCTCAAGTGCCCTGCCCCGTTTGGTTCCTAGAAGAAACACTACCGTCATATATCATTTATAATATGTAATGTGTATTAATGATCTGGCAGTGTACACAGAGCCACGATTGACCCTCTGAATAGACATACAGTATTCTTTGGATAGGAATGATGATTGTTTAGTGTGTACAGATGGAGCCGGCATCATTCTTGCAAGGGGCTGGCGATTCCATCTGTCAGATGGGGGCACGCGCACACATGACGCTCGCTTGCTCCGTTCCAACAGAGCTCCCGCTGCCTCCCCGGTCCCCATCGCCGGTCCCCACCTTCGCATAGGTATAATGCTCCGACAGTCGGGATTCCTGTGGACCTTGGCATGTGTATACCTTTTTCATTTCATAATTTTTACCCTGTCGACCTCTTGCTTGTCAACCATTTGGGGTAGACCCAGTCCTATTTTTCAGCAGGAACTCAGTTCCTGAACCTCTAATTAAATATGACATCATCAGGAACTGGGTTCCTGACCCTGTTCCTATTTTTCAGCAGGAACTCAGTTCCTGAACCTCTAATTAAATATGACATCATCAGGAACTGGATTCCTGAACCTGTTCTGGGCCAAAATGTACTTTCCATAAAATACTTTTTTTATTTTAAAGTCACCTGTGAGAGCCTTTTGTTTCCTAATACAATATATACATCTCTCTCTTTCTCTATTTTGATTTCACTGATCTACCCCCAGACCCAGAGTTCCTGGACCTATTTTTCCTGAAAAATAATACTAGGTAATCCTATTGACTGTTTATCAAAACACTGTAAATCTACTAAATGGAAGCAACTGAAATCTGACACAGCTAGTGGTGGCTCCACAAGAGGAGCTGCAGCACAGTCCAAAATTAAAATTGAATGATTCAGTTTGGAATGGCAGCTGGTGGCGCTGCAGCCCTCCTCTGGAGCCTCCCCTGGACATAGCTATTCAGTTAGAAGGAGATAGAAAAAGCCAAAGGACATACGATTGAACATTGTGGTATTACAGCTGATAGCAGAGCCGGCCCTAGCCTAAATGACGCCCTAGGCAAGATTTTGGCTGGTGCCCCTTAGCACCGCCACTAGTTCTGCCTCTGACCCTGCTCCCCTTTCCCAGCACCATCAACCCTCATCATAGCAGTCATCATTTTGGTGCCCCTACCCACAATATTTTAAAAAGAAACAGTGCACACATTAGGTGCACAGCCCAAACAGGGGTGTGTTCTTGCTGGGAAGGGGCATGGCCACACAATAGTACCCCCAATTTAAATAATGCCACACATTATATCATGCGATGGTGTCCCTTATTCACGCTACATCACACAGTAGTACCACTTTACCTTATATACATTACTCCTCACATTATTCACATTATACCCTTAGAAAAAAATCCTGAGAAAATATTGTATTTTAAGCACCTTCATGGCCAGACTGAAACCCAGCACAAAGCAGTGTATGCTGGGCAGAGGAGAAGAGCTGCAGCTGCTGCTGTCACTTAATGGGAGGGGGCCCGGGGTCCCCACTGGGCCCTTCCATCAGACTTTGGCCTGGGTAGTTTGTACTCCCTACCCCTTTCTCTCTGCACCCCTGATAATACAACACAGTAATGCCCCTTACACGACACACATTATTAATGTCCTTATAAACATAATGCCCCTTACACATTATGCCTACCTTTTATTAATGCCCTTCATACACATAATGACACACATAATGCCCTTTACACATATGTTGCACATTATTAATGCCCTTATACACATGACACACATAATGCCCATTACACATATGTTGCACATTATTAATGCCCTTATACACAGGACACACATAATGCCTGTTACACATATGTCGCACATTATTAATGCATTTATACATGACACACATAATGCCCCTTACACATATGCCGACACTATTGCACAACCAAAACACCCGCAGACAGCACTCGCACAGCCGCTAACACTGTGACCTCTGCCTCTGCTTGGATACAAATGTTTCCTCATACATCTTGTCTCAATAGGCCATGCAGCTCCTGGCCAGTTCTGCTAATGTTGGGTGCCTTTTTTGCTGAAAATTCATCATATTTGCATTGTTATGTGAACAGGACACACAAGGAGCTTCCGATGATTAAAATGATATGCAGCATGCCTATATTCTGTGTGCGACTGTGACTGTACCTGCATATGGAATGCTATGGTACAGTGATTTCCATGAATACACTATTTCATTTGCAGATACAGCCTCACTCACACACAGAATAAAGGCATGCTGCATATCATTTTAATCAGCAGGAGCTGCTGATGCCCCTGGGCATTCCAAATGCCCTAGGCAATTGCCTAGTTTGCCTATGCCTAAGGCCGGCTCTGGCTGATAGAGGAAGCAAAGAGGAGATGGAGGCAGGCAAGGGAACACTAAAAGAGTGATTTGAAAGGGAAAAATAAATGTAGAACACTGCAGTGACCTGCACACCTAGGAAATGTAGCATTTGTATACTATGAGAAGAGAATGGTCAAGTGTCAAATAAAGCAGAGAGATCCAGGAGAATTAGATGTGACTATGGATTTTACATTAAGCAGTGATGAAATTGACCCCATTTGTCAGTACACTCTCTGTGGAGTGTGAATAATGAATGCTTTACCGGTAAGTGGATCCAACAAGAAAGGCAAGAAAGTGTGTGAGGCCAGTGTAGGCAAGTCTCCCAAGCACGGGCATTTTAAGACAGTAGGAGGCCCGTGTGCAGCCTCCTCCGGCCGGCCCCTTCTTTCTGCCAGGAGCTGCCCAGTGTAGTATGGTCTGAGCACTACGGGGTGCATGCACAGATTCTCGGTAAAATGGTGCGGTGTCCATTTTTCCATCAATTTTCGCATTGCTGCTGGCAGCATTGTGCAGCCTAAGTTCTAGAGTGCTCAGACTCTACTGCGCATCCACAGATCTTTGGAAAAATGGCAAGATGGCCATTTTCCAGTGATTCCCGGAGCGCTGCTGCAGTCGTTGGACTCCAGAGGATAAGTATTAGTAATTTGCAGGGGCCCATGTGCTCCACGCACACTGCACCCATTATAAATACACCCCTGCTCCCAGGCAGACAGGATAGAAAGGCAGGATTCGGCTCCTGTGTTGGATCATGCCCCCATAGTTGTGGCACTGGCTCCTTCTCTTCTGTGACAACTACAGCAGCAGGTGCTTTACCGCTCACTGCAAAAGTCACAGGCGCCTATTGCCAACTCCTCTGTGCCCCCCTAGTGGCTAACGCCCAGCGGCCAATGTCTCCATTGCCTCCAGGAGTTATGCCACTGATACCATCACCTATGTCCTAAATTATATAAAAATTATGTTATAATTCAATATAGTAGAGCTGCTGGATTTTAGAGACCAACAAACTCTTTAAAAATTCTAAAGAAACTAGAGCCTGCACTATGCTCAGGAATATACTAATGCAATGCTATAGTCAATATAGAGATGGATTTATTCTATAGATTTATTCTAGAATATACAGTTGTCTTCAAAATTATTCAACCCCCACTGAAATTGAATGTTTTGGCCAGTTTGACATTGATTTTGATCATTCAGTCATCTTGCTTACATTTACATGAAAGAGGCACTTGTAGGTCAGAGAAATATAAACTTAAGTTTATAATGAAATAACCACAAATGTCTTTTCTGTGCTCACATCATTATTAGTTTTTATTCAACCCCCAAGTGACATTCAATCTTAGTACTTAGTACAACATCCTTTTACAGTTATAACAGCTTTTAAACGTGAAGCATAGCTTGGCACAAGTGTTTTGCAGCGATCTACGGGTATCTTCGCCCATTCTTCATGGGCAAAAGCCTCCAGTTCAGTCAAATTCTTAGGCTTGCGCACTGCAACTGCTTTCTTTAAGTCCCACCAGAGGTTCTCAATCGGATTTAAGTCTGGTGACTGCGATGGCCACTCCAAAATGTTCCAGCCTTTCCTCTGCAACCATGCTCTAGTGGACTTGGAGGTATGCTTGGGATCATTGTCCTGTTGAAAGGTCCAACGTCTCCCAAGCCTCAGGTGTGTGACGGACTGCATCACATTTTCATCCAATATCTCCTGGTACTGAAGAGAATTCATGGTACCTTGTACACGCTGAAGCTTCCCTGTACCTGCAGAAGCAAAACAGCCCCAAAGCATAATTGACCCTCTGCCATGCTTCACAGTAGGCAAGGTGTTCTTTTCGTCATATGCCTTGTTCTTCCTCCTCCAAACATAGCGTTGATCCATGGGCCCAAACAGTTCTAATTTTGTTTCATCAGTCCACAGAACACTATCCCACAACTTTTGTGGTTTGCCCACATGACTTTTGGCATACTGCAGTCGACTCTTCTTATTCTTGGGAGACAGCAAGGGGGTGCGCCTGGGGGTTCTGGCATGGAGACCTTCATTACGCAGTGTGCGCCTTATTGTCTGAGCTGAAACTTCTATACCCACATCTGACAAATCTTTTTTCAGTTCCTCAGCAGTCACACGGGGACTTTTATCCACTCTACGCTTCAGGTAGCGCACAGCAGTCGAAGTCAGGATCTTCTTTCTTCCACGACCAGGTAGAATTTCAATAGTGCCCTTTGCCTTGAATTTGCGAATGATGCTTCCTATGGTGTCTCTTGGTATGTTTAACTTCTTTGCAATCTTCTTATAGCCATTGCCCTTCCTGTGAAGACAAATCACCTCTTCTCTTGTCTTCCTGGACCATTCTCTTGACTTCACCATGTTTGTAACCACACCAGTAAATGTCTAGAATGAGCTGAGTATCACAGTCATTTTAAAGCTGCCTAATTGGTGCTTATTATGCTTGATTGGTGCTCGGTGACATCCACAGGTGTTTTCAATACCTGATTGAAAACACCAGAATTAACCTCTCTTCTTCAGAGTGGTAGTCTTTAAGGGGTTGAATAATTGTGGCAATGAAGAAACCACAAAATACACATTTACTACTGTGTTATATAAACAATTGATGTCAGTTTAGTTGCATTTGGTTCTTTAAAACGTCCTTGTAGGATTTCATTCTGAATACAATTCCAAATGTACACTATAGTCCCTAAACCCCTTTACAGCATTGGGGGTTGAATAATTTTAAACACAACTGTATTCATGGGTATATGCCTGTAGTGAATATTAAATTAATATATTCTAGGACAGTTAGCGGTTGCAGACTGATTATAACATGCTTTCATACTGTAGTCATACTGTATAGTTTGAAATCTCAACCACAGTTCTAACATCCAGACTGATACGGCCCATGTGGCGGCACACCTGGAATAATATGGCACACATGGTGGCACCCCTGGACTGATATGGCACACTTAACAGCACCCTTGCAGTACAAAAACAAATAAAAACCCATTTTTCCCCCCTTTTAATTAAAAAAAGGGACATCTCCCCTGGACTTATAGGGCATACATGGCACAACTCTGGACTGATATAGCACACAGGGCAGCACCGCTGGACTGATATGGGACACTGAGCAGCACCACTGTACTAAAGTCAAAATAAAATTATTTGATTTTTTTTCAAAGAGCCCCTTAGTTGTCCTCTTTTAGTTTTGTTCCCCTATCAGCATTCCCCATATAGTAGCCCCCCTTAGTAGTGCCCCACAGCCACCTTAGTAGTGCCCCACAGCCCCCTTAGTAGTGCCCCATAGTAGCACCCTCTTAGTAATGCCCCCTTAGTACTTGCCCCATAGTAGTTGTCCCCCCAGAAGCAGCAACCATAACAGGCCCCTCTCAGAAGACAGTATGGTCTGAAATAAACTCCTTTCGTTGTAGTAAACAGAGTACAGTCAAAGGAGGGAAAGGTTACAAGTGGAGTACCCCAGGGATCTGTACTTGGACCGGTGCTTTTTAATATCTTTATTGGTGATATTGCAAATGGAATTGAGGGTAAAATGTGCCTTTTTACAGATGACACAAAGGTATGCAACAGGGTAGACACACCAGGAGGGGTAAAACAAATGATTGGGGATCTAGGTAGATTAGAGAAATGGTCAATAGAATGGCAACTACAGTTTAATGCCAAAAAATGCAAAATCATGCACTTGGGTCTCAGAAATCCAAAGACTCAATATAGTATAAATGGCACTATAATGGAAACTACTGAGGAAGAGAGGGATCTAGGTGTCACTATTTCAGGGGACTTAAAAGCAGGTAGGCAATGTAACAAAGCAATGAAGAAGGCAAGTCAGATGCTTGGTTGCATAGGGAGAGGTATCAGCAGTAGAAAGAAAGAAGTAATAATGCCACTGTATAGGTCATTGGTACGACCTCACCTAGAGTATTGTGTTCAGTTCTGGAGGCCATATCTCCAGAAGGATTTAAATACATTATAGACTGTACAAAGAAGAGCAACTAAAATGGTGCATGGCCTACATCCCAAAACGTGCAGAGAAGGGAAAGGGGGGACATGATAGAAACTTTCAAATATATCAAGGGTTTTAACAAGGTACAGGTGGGAGACATTCTTCACAGGAAGAGGAGCAACAGAACACAAGGACATGCACTGAAACTAGAGGGAGGAAGATTCAGGGGAAATGTGAGGAAGAATTTTTTCACAGAAAGAGTAGTAGATAAGTGGAATAGCCTACTATCAGAGGTGGTAGACGCAAATACAGTAGTACAATTTGAACATGCTTGGGATAAGCATATTGATATCCTTACAAAAAAATAAGGATCAAATATGGTTTGAGGTAACATGTTTAAAAAAAGGGGCAGACTAGATGGGCCAAGTGGTTCTTATCTGACGTCAAATTCTATGTATCTATATTTATGGTAGCAGTTATTGGCCTCAGCCAATCATGATTAAAGGGGGTGCGGTATGGCGGTCTGACAATCGGGATACTGACGGTCAGTATCCCGGCATCAGAATCCTGACTGCCAGTGCTCAGACAGTGGGAGAGCGCAAAGTAGCCCCTTGCAGGCTCGCTGCGGTCACCATGCCGCAGGCTCGCTCCCCCACAAGGGAGAATAGCCCGTCAGTTGGGATCCTGACTGTCGGGCATTTAAACAGTCGGAATTCCGACTGTTGGGTAGTCATCCGGCACCTGATTAGAGATACACAGGTGGTGGCCACCCAATGGTGACAGCTGGATGGGGCTCCCGGCTTTGTACAGAAGATGATAGAGATCTCTATAATCTTTTGGTACCATTCTTCTGTACATTTGGTGGTGACCATCTTGTGGGCGGATCCAGACAAGGCAACACTGGAGTGCTAACCAGACTAAAGCAGCCCATACACGGTCCGTTTAACGGATCCGTTCGGGACATAATTAGTACACATCGCATTGCATGCCTTGTCCATGCAATGCGATGCGATGGAAAGCTAGTACAAAAAGTATGTGCAGCACATACTTTTAGTACCGTACTATGTGATGCGCGGGAGCGCGCATCGCATAGTACAGAACGGAGCCGGTCCACAACGGACCGTGTATGGGCAGCTTAAGCCAGGAGCCCCACCCAGATGTCACCATTGGGTGGCCACCTGTGTACCTCTAACTGCACTTGGCTGAGGCAAGCGAACGCAACTGCTACTACTGTGTAAAGGAGTGGTAATTACATCACATTGCTCACGCTAACTTTCATTCATCGCTAAAACGCTGCATTAACTCTTTCCTATGTATTAACAAATAACCAACTACTAACCTATGCCGCTTTAATGGGACTTGCTATATTTACCAACTAATCTATTAAACAACCATTATAAAAACTCTCATCCTACTTAGTAGGAATTTCCCTGGGCTAGCTCACTAACAAAACTAAAATGGGTACTCTTTACTTAGAAGGGCGCCCATCGCGGTGATCGCGGGCATCGCGGGCAGTACATTAACGGCCGCGACGCGATGCCCGCGATCACCGCGATTTCCCATAGGGTTCAATGTTAAATTTAGTGCTGACCGCGATTTTACATTCAATGCTTCAATGGCCGCGATTTGGCCATAGGAATCAATGTTAAATAGGCTACAGAGCCCAAATAGGCAAAATTAACCCTTAAATGTCCCCCCAAATTTTTAACGCCACCCCACGATCCACGCCAACCCGAAGCGTGGCGAGCGCAGCGAGCCCGCGAGGGGCGGCGGTACGCGTCCTCCGACCTTTTCATGCCCTACTATCCACGTCGGCGTGGAGTTGAGAATAGAATAGTGTGGCGAGCGCAGCTTCGGGTTGGCGTGGATTGTGGGGTGGCGTTACAAATTTGGGGGGACATTTCAGTGTTAATTGTGCCTATTTGGGCTCTGTAGCCCATTTAACATTGATTCCTATGGCCAAATCGCGGCCATTGAAGCATTGAATGTAAAATCGCGGGCACCACTAAATTTAACATTGAACCCTATGGGAAATCGCGGTGATCGCGGGCATCGCGTCGCGGCCGTTAATGTACTGCCCGCGATCACCGCGATTTTTTTTACCCACGACGGCCGCAATGGAGATCGTGGGCGCCCTTCTAAGTAAAGAGTACCCTAAAATGCTATAATGTCTGCTTACGAATAAGCTTTGTTTTTATTATGTTTTACTTTTATTTTAGTTTAGCACAGTGTCTGTTGTTAATTATAGGATTAGTTATTTTTATACATTATTTGCCAATTTGTTTGGCTCCGTATTGAATGGTGGGAGATTAGCGCATGCGCGTTTAAGTGCATGTATAAACCTCTGGATCAAACGGCTTTGGCAAGTTTCACACTTACCAAGCTGTTTGCTCTGGCGGGGGCGGGTGAGGGCAAAATGGGAGCCCATTTTCAGCCTCTCTTTCATTTACTGACTTTTACTTCCGAAGGGGAGAGAACACATTTGATGATCCACAACCATCGCATGATTTCTGTCCGCTTCGATGACATGCAAGAGAATTTGTTCTCATACACATCCCCTTGCATGCTAAGGAGGCGATGCGTGTGGCGGAGCCAACCTGTTCAGGCCCTTATTCATACTTGCCTACCTGACCCTCTCCATGTGGGAGAAAATGCTCTGTTCCTGTGCTTCCCTGGTAATGTATGATAGCCAGCACCTGTGGTGAGCTAGGTAAAGGTGTTTTCCCACAGGTGATGGCAATCATACATTACCAGGGAAGTCCAGGAGCAGAGCATTTTCTCCCGCATGGCGAGGGTCAGGTAGGCAAGTATGCCCTTATTGTGTCTATGTTCAGCATTTGCAGAGCCCCGATTGGAACAAGGGGTCTGACCAGCATTTACAGAGCCCTGATTTGAAGAGCACGAACTCCTGACCTCACATGAGGATAAGACGTAACATTACCGGGAGGGGAAGAGCAGTGTATGACAGCTCAGCAGCTGGGTGACAGGCAGTGACACACGACAGAAAGCGGCAGTACTACATCATCGGGTAGGTAACACACAGAGCCGCAGCCTTCCACACTCGCGGCGCGCATGCGCAGTACTGGCGTGTGTGGCCGGGTGTCACGTGTCATTAGGGCGCATGCTGACGGTGTCTCCGAGTCGCTGGCTGATGATGATTAGGAGCTAATAGTTTGCCGGTCTGACATTGACATGACTGGGGTAAACAGACTGTGCGTCCGGCTGGGGCGGCTTGCCCGGGGTTGGGCAGCGCCAGTCCGGGTCAGTCCGGTGGGAATACGGAGGCACTTCCACACTGACCCACGGAGCCAAGCCTTCGCCAAGCAACTTTTCCTCGGGTCCATCAGCAAGGTATGCGCTTAGTGACAGGACGCCTGGGGACACCTGCTGGGGAGCATTTCCGCTGTAACACCCCATTGCCCACTCCGGGTATTGATATTCCAGAAATGTGGCTTTCTGTTAAGCATAGTGACATTACTGCAGGCTGGTATTCTATTGGGCATATTCATATTACTGAAGTGTGGTGCTCTATTGGCATAATGACATTGATGCAGGCTGGCATTCTTTTTCTCCATAGTAACATGGCTGCAGGAAGGCCTTTTATTGGGCATGAAACATTACCATATGGGATGCTGTCAGCATCCCCATGGTCAGGATGTTAGTGTTCAATATACTGGTATCGCGACTGGTGCCAGAATTTATAAATGGGTCTGAGTACTGATGCCTGAATACCGACAGCTAATTTGTGGCTGGGGAAGTGTTAGAATTAGACACTAGTGAGGGGACAGTTAGGCTGTGGGGAGTGCGGATGGGGAAGGTTATGCTACATGCAGAGGAGGTTAGGGTTAGGTGGTGGGGTGGGGATTAGCTGTAAAAGGCAGTGTATGGGTGTTGGGGTTAGGGCAGGCTGCAGGAGTTATGTTACTAATGCAGTCCCTGTTGGGATTCTCCATATCTGGTTGCTGGTGTCAGACTTTTGACTGTAGGATCTCCACCGCCAGGATAACATATGTATCCCACTGTATGGTGGCATTCTATTGGACATACAGCCATGGTCAACAGTTTTGAGAATGTCACTTCCTTTGTTAACCATGGTTACCTGCAAAAAACATGTGCAGTCATTTCTTTGCACATAAAGGGCTTCACAGGCAAGGTTATTGCTGCTAGTAAGATTGCACCTCAATCAACCAATTATTGGATGATCAAGAACTTGAAGAGGGGTTCAATAGTTGTGAAAAAGGCTTCAGGGCTCCCAAGAACATCCAGCAATCCTCAGTTAAAGTTGATTTAGCTATGTTATTGGGGAACCACCAGTGCAGAGCTTGCCCAGGAATGGCTGCAGGCAGGTTTGAGTGCATCTGCACACACCGTGATGCTAAGACGTTTGTATGATGTCCTGGTGTCAAGGGCAGCAGATAAGCCACTTCTATCCAAGAAGGGATTGGACTGTTGACGGCTGGGGTAAAGTAATTTTATCTGATGAATTCCCTGTCAGGTTGTTTGGGGCATCTGAATAAATGCTTGTCTGGAGAAGGAAAGATGAGCATTACCATCAGTCCTCTGTCATGACAACAACAAAGTATCCTGAGACCATTCACGTGTGGGGTGGCTTCTCAGCTAAGGGACTGGGCTCACTCACAATCTTTCCTAAGAACACAGCCATGAATAAAAATTGGTACCAAACATCCACCAACTTCTCCCAACCATCCTAAAACAGGTTGGTAATGAACAGTTGTAAGCTCCTCTGGGGCAGGGACTGATGTGAATGTTTAAGTATTCTTTGTAAAGTTCTGTGGAATTTGTGTGCGCTATATAAGAAACTGTTAATAAATAACAGTGCCTTTACCAGCATGATCGAGCACCTTGCCATAAGTGTTAACTAAGTGGGTTGGGGAACAAAACCTCAAAATTTGGACCCATGCCTAAGAAACACCCCAGACCTTACTCCCATTGAGAACTTGTCAATCCTCCAGAGGCGAATGGACAAACAAAATCCCACAAATTCTGACAAAGTAAGCATTGATTAGGCAAGAACAAACGTCCGTCAGCTAGTATATGCTCAGCATGCCAGGCTGAATTGCAGAGGTCTTAAAAAAGAGGGGTAAAGGTAGGAAAAGGAACAGAGGTTCAAGACCGTGCAGAAGTAGAGAAGAATTGGTTGAGAATAAAGACCGAATTTTGCTGTGTAAAAGCAAAGATAAAATTTAATAAAAAAAAAAATCTTTTTTTATTCCCCCTTTTTTTTATTTATCTTTTTATTATTTTTTTTCCCCCTTTTTAATTATTTATATATAATAAAAAAATATTCTCCTTTGCATTTTCTCATAGTTTTTTTACCTTTTTATTTTTATGTATTTTTATCCTTCTTTATTATTTTTATCTTTATTTTATTTTTATTTCCATTTATCTTAATTTTTGTTTGCATTTCATTATTATATATCTTTTTATTTTTTATTTTATTTTTCACTTCAATTCTTTTCAATCATTTTATAAAAAAATTGATTGAGGCAACAAATGGAGCAAGTTTCCCACCACATGGTTCCCACCTTTTTCTAAGAGAAATATCCGAAGAATCGACAGTTTTTTTTACAAATAAAGGGGCAGATGTATTAAGCCTGGCGAATAGATAAACCGGAGATAAAGTGGAGAAAAAGTGGAAGGAGATAAAGCACCAGCCAATCAGCAGTGTTTGAAATATGACAGTTGGAAGTTGATTGGCTGGTGAGTTAACTCCTTCCACTTTTTCTCCAGTTTTCTCCAGTTTATCTCTTCGCCAGGTTTAATACATCTGCCCCAAAGTTCTTACAGAAAAAAAAGTTTTTTATCTTGAAAAAGTGCGATCACGCATGAAACGCGTTGATGAAGCTGCAGAGACTGAAAACTTTCTCAACATCAACCCCTGTTTAAAGACAGGCACACTCCACCTGCCGCCAGTACCCACTGCATCTACCAACCCGATAAGTGAAGACTGAACGCTGCTCAAGTGTCCAAGCTGCCTTCCACACCAGCCCCCACACCAGCCTTCCACATCTGGCCCCACTTCTGTCTGAGCACTCCAGCCGGCCAATACAATAAGCTGCGGCTCCCTCCATTCCATTTGATGGGAGCGGCAATTACTGGCAATAGATAGGGTAAGATTAGAGAAAGTCAGGCAGCCCCTGCCTGTACTGTCACTATACATCCTCTGATGATACGCTGTCCAGAAGTCTACCCTGACTGGGGTGTCGCTGTCTGCTGTAGAGGTTCTAGCACAGTGTGGTCTGTATATCAGCACTGATATGCAAACCAGACTTGTGCTAGAAACACCACAGCAGACAGCGACACCCCAGGCAGTAACTGCATGGGTTTTCAAATATGGCGGGTGCTAGAATGAACACTAGATGTCTAATGTGGACCTGTAACTGGAATTTGTCATCAGACAGGGCTCTGGGAGTAGCTGGTGACGTACCACGGGCAATGTCCATAGTGGGATGACGTCCTTTCACCACTCCCCACCAATGAGGTATTGATACCGCAAATATGCAACGTTAATAAGTCACCTATTGAGCGAACATCGTTCTCAGATATCGTGGTACAGTGCAAAGCCTCGACCATGCCAGCTGCTCTCCTGATAACATAGGAACCCATTTTGGATCTGATAGGATATGGTAACAAATGGGATACACAAGTATACAAATGTTAGCTGTCTGTCTCAACACACATGCGTATTAAGAGCCGCGTGCATGCACACTCTATTGATAATCACCCGGCCTTGGATCAGGTCTGTATAACCTCTTATATCTGTGCTTTCTAGTCCTTTATTTATTCAAATTATGGATTTCTGTTTAAGGGGCCCTTTTATTATTGGATCGCATATGCAATGCAATGTAGGCATTGCAATATGCGATCCTTATGGTTGAATGTATCAACCTGCAGGGACAGGGGTAACCGAAAGGAGCCCGCCCCTGCAGTCTGCTTCACTGGGGTCTTTGCATGCGCAGTTAGCTCTGACCCTAGTCCAACCCTGCCGGCAGTGTGGTCAGTAGCCCATAGGCTACAATGGGCTACCGCCATCTCAGAATGGTGGTAGCCTTGGGACCCACTGCAATGCTGCCTGGTTTTGTTACATCGGGCATCTGTTGCATCCTCCATAGTAACCTAAGGGGGATGTGGCCGTGAATGGGGCAGGAGGGATCACAGCAGTACCTACATTCTGGTGATCCTTAATATTTGCTGCTTGCAGGGGAATTAGCCTAAAATATTATGTGATAAATAGGCCCATATAAGGCTTCCGTTTTTTCTATACTTTATCCAATTTAGACATGCCAAGGTAACAAAAGCAATCAACTGTCCTAATATAGAAGGCCATTATTTTGTAACTTAGTATATATATATATATATATATATATATATATATATATATATATATATATATATATATATATATATATGTGATTCATCGCGCCCTACGGGCGCTCTTCACACCGTCATAAGGGGCTGCGTCCCCTTAATTTGAGAACATTTGTATATGAGAAAGATGGTTAGAATTGTATGAAAGATGGCCTGTATTGCAACTTGAGTTATAGGTGAAATGTGTTAAATAGAGAGCATATGATTTGGAAGGGGGTGTGTATTGTTTTGTTTAATTAAAAAGCGGTTACAGAGTAAGATGTACATTGATAGTGTGGATGGTACAGTGACATTTGTGGGTGTAGGGGGGCTGTGTGTGCATGTTGTTTAGGTGTGTGTGTGCAATAGTATAGTAGGGTGTTTCTGAGTCAGCGGCTCCCCACTGGCGGAGGTCACGACACAGGAAAACAGGAGGCTGGGTAGTGATAGGGGTGTGTGGGCATAAGGGGGACTAAAGAGGAGGGTGGGAGATACTGTGCAGCTTCTGCCAGTGGGTGAGGGTCCAGCGTGGCAGTACAGGAGTACAGGATGGTGGCCCTTAGTCAGTGTCTCCTCCTACTGGGTGGGAGTTCGGGTGCATGAGAGCAGGAGGCTGGGCTATAAGGCATGGTAGGGACATGTGGGCAAAACAGCGTCAGCGACTCCCCAGTGGTGGAAGTTATGGTTCAGGAGAGCAGGAAGCTGGGTAGTGATAGGGGTGTGTGAGTATACGGGGGACTAAAGAGGGGCTTAGGGGGTGCCGTGAATTGCGGGAGGGGCGCGGGGGGTGCCGTGAATCAAGGGAGGGAGGGGGCGCAGGTGTCGGCGAATTGCGGGAGAGGGCGGGGGTCCGCAAAGCGTGGGAGGGGGCGTGAATTGCGCGAGGGGGGGGGTTGCGAATCGCGGGAGGGGGGGTGCGCAGGGGGTCCGTGAATTGGGGGAGGGGGGGGGGGCACGGGGCGCGATGAATCACCTAGTTGGTTATATATTCTTGTAGAAGGATGGTAGGATGTTGCTGTCATTCTGAATGCATTTACATAAACAGTAATAGTAGCAGAAAGAGGTCTGACTTAAAACACCTACAGTAAAACAGAACAGGTGTTATATATTATACAAAGAATTGGTTGATGATGTGTAGGTTGACGTGCACATAGTTCATAGTTGTCACTGGAAAAAAATTGCTACAAGAAAAAATCAACCCAGAAAGTTCAACACCTGTAAATGTTGACATAAGTGTGGCACTTCATCGGTGTCCATGTCGACACATGAGAATGAATATGAAAACATTCAAAAAAAGAAAAATAAATCTTCAAAAACTCATGTCAACCTTTTTCATTGTCGACCATAGCCGTGCCAGTGTGTTGCATGTGCCATTTAATCCTGGGGTTGCCGTGAATCGCGCGCGGGGGTGGGAGGGAGGAGGTGAGGGGTGTCCGCGAATCACGGGAGGAGGGGTCGTGGGTGGATGCCGTGAATTGCGGGAGGGGGGGTCGCAGGGGGGGGGGTGTGTGTGTGGGTGCCGCGAATCGTGGGATAGGGGGGGCGCGGGGGGTTGCAGTGAATCGTGGGAGGGTGGGTCGCGGGGGCGGGGGGTTGCCGCAATGACAGGAGGGGGGGGGGGGGGTCAGGGGTGGGGAATCGCGGTAGGGGGGGTCGTGGGGGGCACCGTGAACCGCGGGAGGGGGGGCCCGGGGGGTTGGCGCGAATCGTTGGGAGGGGGGTCGCGGGGTGCCGCGAATCGCAGGAGGGGGGGGTGTGTCACGGGGTGGGGCCGCGAATCGCGGGAGTAACCGGGGGTGCCGCGAATTGTGTGTGGGGGGGGTGCTGCAAATTGCGGGAGGGGGGTCGTGGGGGTGCCGCGAATCGCCACAAGAAAAAATGGTACTTATGTAATATCTGGGCTCCCATTTTTCTTATGAGACTGCGTCCCCTCGCGGGGCTCGCTGCGCTCGCCACGCTTCAGGCACGGTGGCTCGCTGCGCTCGCCACACTATATAAAATCAACTCCATGCGTAATTGGATAGTAGGGATATGAAAAAATGGGGTGCATTTAACATGGGAGCCCAGATAATACATAAGTACCGAAAAAATCAACACAGAAAGGTCAACACATGTAAATGTTGACATAAGTGTGGCACTTCAATGGTGTCCATGTCGACACATGAGAATGAATATGAAAACATTGAAAAAGTGAAAAATAAATCTTGTCAACCTTTTTCATTGTCGACCATAGCCATGTCAGTGTTTTGCATGTGCCATTTAATCGTGGGGATGCCGTGAATGGGGGGGGGGGGGGAGGGGGGAGGTGCATACCCAACATGACCCTCTCCAGGAGGGACACATTTCTCTGTTTCTGGACTTTCTTCTTAATTTACGGATTACCATCACCTGTGCTTAAACACCTTTCTTATCAATTACCCTGTTTAAAATGACAGGTGATGACAATCATAAATTAAGATGGAAGTCCACAAACAGAGCATTCTGTCCCTCCTGGAGAGGGTCATGTTGGGAGGTATGGAGGTGTGGGGCGCTCACCTGGTGTGTCTGGTGAGTAGCTGTGTCTTTGCTGTGTAACATGGGTGTCTGGCACTGTCTGTGGGCTCACTGGGCTGGTTCTCTGTCATGTGAGTCAGTCATGTGAGTCAGAGGCTCCACCCAGCGTTATAGCTCCAGACACACTTTGAGTGACAGATGTAGCCAAATATATAAGAGATATAGTGAGAGAAAGACCTTTGTTTGCGCTATTGTCAGCAGCTACTCTAGAAGACCTCCCTGTTAGTGGAGAACAACATCAATGGATATAGATATATATATATATATATATGTTTGTATTTTTTCATTTATGAAAGTAAATCTAAGTAGAAGGAAAAATGTTAAGCCCCACACACATTATGTGATAAAAGCAGACGAAATGCATGATAATGACATAATTAATGATATCGTGCATATCATTCAGTGTGTATTAACTGCAGTATAACGATTCCATTGGTCGTATCGACCCCCTTTCTCCCTTATATGCTGTCAAATGTTGTTTATGACTAGGTGGCTATCGTTCAGTGTGTACGAACAATAAAAAAAATCCATAAATCAAGATAGTCAGTGAAATCGTTCACTGTGTATGCACTATATATTGTTTGTTCTATAACTCTAGGGAGTTCAAAGGAAATCCTAATTTATATTAGCTGCCTTTATGGCATAGTCTGTACGCAGCTCTTAGGTGTCCATACACTAGCGTGATTGGGTCACTTTTCAGCCGATTCCAGTGAGAATTAGAATTAAATGTGTCAAAATCGCATGTGTTTGGCATCATATCAGAGCCTAAAGATAACACAGTCTGCACTGTAGATATATTGCATCACCAAACCTCCGGCAGGCTTGGCTG
The DNA here is from genome assembly GCF_055691185.1 of Crinia signifera. Lineage (NCBI taxonomy): Eukaryota > Metazoa > Chordata > Amphibia > Anura > Myobatrachidae > Crinia > Crinia signifera. Next base: position 55,467,790 of record NC_139224.1, read on the forward strand.
GGATTGCATAGGATACATCATATGGATCCCTTTGTCCGCCCAGGCCGTTCAAGGGGAATCGCAGGCGACTTCTCCCCTAGGAAACCACCTTTAGTCTGACCATTGATGTCTGTAGAGGAAATATATCTTAAGAAATATTAAATGCCAAATAGAAATCACAGATGGGGCATTAATCCCTTCAGGGCATATTAAATTGTTTTCATCTGTTACTGTTCTTTGATTGCTCACTCTTTCCCTCTGTACATTTTAAATAAAGGCATAATGTTCTACTGAACAATGTCACGATGGCCACAGTAGTTTCACTGTGAAGCCTACCAAGGTGCTGATTTATCAACAAATTTTATTATATGCATTTTAAAACTCAGCATGTTAAATGGTGCTCCAGCCAATCGGTTCCTAACTGTTGTGTTTGGAAAGTGACAGTTGGGAGCTGATTGGCGGGAGCATCATTTATCATATGATTGAGTTTTACAACTCATTGTGTTTCATAAAACTTGGATTGTGACAAAAGGAGTGTGAAGGAACTGCACAATAAATATTGCTATACGCTGCCTTGTGTGTAAGGGACAGCGTGTATCGATATTCATTGGACAGTTCCTTTTCAGGTAACGGACTACTAATTAAGGTTTTTCAGTGATGGACCTTTTTCCAGTTCTATCCAAAGTTCTCCCTGAAAAGAATTTGAGTACCAGAAATAAGGGGTTCCACCGTTGCGGAGAATGCCTTTTATGTAGAACTACCACCACAAAACGTTGCCAACGCAAGACCATTGAAATCTACGTAGTGCGAAAATAAACACAAAATGAATTACTTTTTATTTGGTGGAATAAAATATACATTGGGAAAAGTTCCAGAAACCTTAAGATATGGTCAGCAGAACACATCTACAACATTAGGGAAGGTCTCGCCACTCACCCGCTTTTCGAACATTTTCGGGTACAACATGATAAATGTGAGGCTGAAGTGAAACATTATTGAGGAATCCAATCCATAAGTAATTGGAAAACAGAGATATTGAATCCAGATTGGCACAATGTGAAATTAAATGGATATTGACTTTAGAAACTGTATCCCAATGGACATAATTCTGACTTTAAATTAAATTGGTCTCTAGATAAATAATTTTTATGTACATTTATGCTTATAATACCTATGTACTACACAAGTACCCATTGTTTGTTATTAATTCTGCACTTTCTGTAATATGCCAGACTTATCATATATTTAATTTAAAGGCCCCCATACACTATGCGACTTCGGCCCAATTTCACCTGATTCTGGTGGATTGGCCGAAAAATAGAGTGAAATCGGCCCAAATCGCATATGTATGACATTCGATCCAATGCACAGTCCCGTGACCATTGGATGGGAGGACGGATCTGCATAACGTACAATTAATTGGAATCTGACATATCAGCGGGGCATCTCAGGTGCTTTTAAGCACCTGCAATATGTATCTTGTCCGGTTCCTTCTGTAGGTGTGCCAGTGGTGAGTAGCAGATGGCAGGTAGAGCATTTAAATTTTTTTTTTTTTTTTTTTTTAAAGAATAGATTTCCGCTGATTGGCTGAGACCCCTCTCAGAGGCAGCCAATTCTTTTGAATGTTTTTTTTTTTATTATTATTATTATCAGTGACGTGCTGTGAGGACATTGCCTGGGAAGGCACTCACCTCACCGCGGGCACCGGCAGCAGGGGGTACTTGTGTCAGCCTCCCACCCCCCCTCCCCGTCCCCGCACTGCCGCGGTCGGGCACAGGCAGCAGGGGGTACATTCCCCCCCCCCCCCCTGCACTGCCGCGGTCGGGCACAGGCAGCAGGGGGTACTTGCGGGAGCCTACTCCCCCCCCCCCCCCCCGTACTGCCGCGGTCGGGCATGGCACAGCACAGGCCTCTTCAGGGGCTGGCTGGCAACTTTCAGCCCAGGGGGCCAACACTAGTAAACGGCCCCGCGACCCTCCCCCACCCTCCGTGGGGAGGAGAAGGGTCTAAAATTATGTAAATCGCTACTCCATCCACTCACTGTCAACACTGCACAGTGTTTTCCCACCCCATTCAATAAAACATTTCTCCTCCCCCACCCCCCAATATTCAACCCCCCCCCCCCAGCGCACACAAATTTACCTTTTACCCAGTGTAGTGTGACGTGCTTCTCCCTGAGGACAGCATGCTCAGCCTTCCCAGCTTATCAGCGTCATGTACAGCGCAGAGTGGCCGGGCAGCAAGCGTCCTCTGTGCCTGTCTCCCTCCTGCAGCCAGCTATAAGCAGTGTGGCTGGGGACCTGAGAGCAGGGCTGGGCGGGGGAGGTGAGTGGCATACTGTCCACCTTTAACCCCCCCCCCCCGTTCCCGTTCCCAGCTGATCGTGCGGGAGACGGGCAGGAGAGCCCGTCGGCTGTAAGGAGGCGCTGTGTGCCTGGCGGCCAGGTCATGCAGGAGATGGATAGCAGAGCTCGGCTGTCAGGAGGTCTTTACCAGCAGCAGCAGTATCTGACAGCCTCCTGACTAGCTGCTGCTGCTCCCGGACGTTCTCAGGGCTGGCACCGGTATTCTCTACCCGGGAGCCGCAAGCCGAGCTCTACTGTCTATCTTCTACTTACATTTAAGCTGTAATGTGTATTGAACTGTGGTGCTCTTTATTTGTACTGTATTTTTGTTATTTATTCAATGTTATGCCAAGTTTTGTCTCCCTGTTTTGTTCCTTTGTATGGCGCTGCGAAACACTTGTGGCGCCTTATAAATAAAATTATAATAATAATAATCTTCTGCATGACCCAGCCGCCAGGCGCACAAAGCCCGGCCCAGGACACCGGAATACATACCGGCCCGGGGGGCATGTGGCACCCTGCCCCCCGGCCCAGCCCGCCACTGGGCATCTTCCCCCTCCCCTCCCGGGCAGACTCTCACCTGTCCTCTCGGCTGTGGCTTAATCACAGCAGCGCCGGACTCAGTCCCCGCTGCCCGCGCTGCTGCATCCTCTGCCCTGCATGTGTGATAGGACAGCGGATCCAGCACTGGATCCGCTTGCCCAATTACATCTGGGGGCGTGCATTCATACTAGTGCCCCTGTCATTGCGGCACCAGTATGAATGCCGCTTCCCCATTCATTTTCAATGGGCTTTTACAGCCCATTGCTGCACCCTGCCCCCTGCCCCCTGCCCTCCCCTACCCGCCCCCCGCTGCCCGTAGTTTTAATGTTAACAGCGGGAGGCACCTCTCCCGCTGCCTCCCACCCTCACATGCAGCAGTGTAAGAGGGTGGGAGGCAGCCGGAGAGGGAGAAATGATGAAAATAATAAAAGAAGATATTCAAATATATATTTTTATTATTTTCATCATTATGACTATGCTCTGCCTCCCCTGACTGCACGTCCCTGATTATTATTCTCCTGTCCCCCGCTGCTGTTGCAACTAATCTGGAGTCTACTTTCTGGTAACTCCTCTACATTTGTCATATATCTCTTCTGTTTATTCTGCGAAAATCAGTGCTTTTGGTGAAACTATAAATATTGTGTCAATCTGTTATTTTTTATTAATTACGAACAGCTAGCCTGCCAGACTGTTTATATGTATACAGTACATAACATGCTGGTAATATTTGATATGGCCTATGTCTTGCACACTGGGCTTCAAGGTCTCGCTGCAACAGCTGTTGCATTCTGGCTGGGGACATATTGTTCTGGATATCACAGAGCCTGAGATGTTGATATCCTTGTATGGTTCATGTAATTCTACAGGTCACGGGCACGGTAATCATGAGAAGAGTGATCACATGCTGTGAGATTAATGATATTAGCATGCACTGCACTAATATCCATATATATAAATGGATGGGTTTTGGGCCGCTTCTCTGGAATGAAAACAATGTTCATTTCCTATTTTAGGACTATAAGCAGCTTGATTTGTTTAGCTGTTCAATTTGTCATTTCCATCTACATCAGGCTCAGGTGACATGTGACTCTCCTGCTAATGTACAACTACAAGCCCCAGTGTACTTGTGGGAGTTGCTGGAACTTAGAGAGCCATATATTTCCTTATTCTGATGTTTAGCCTGGCTTACACTTCCTAAGGCGTTATGCAAAGGAGTCTGGGAAATGCTGGCCCACCTTGTGCAGCAGCAAAAGTGACCCTGTTGTTGCTGTTGTTGCCTTAAGTTGTGAACATGAGGGCTGGGAGTGAGATCACACCTCAAACCAGTGTCAAGTGGCATAATACAGTACTTTTGGTGAAAAAGATCTTTCTCTAGAAAGCGATAAATGATAATGGAATTTCTATTACTATGGACATAGTGCTGTGCGGTGGATAAGGCCGTGCAGATAGACATTTCATAGGTTTGTGGATGAAAGCTTTTTTTTACCCAGAATGCATACTTTCTCCTAAATTGTGCATGTTTATTTGGTAATAGTTCACTAAGTACTTTGGATTAGTATTCTTTTTTTTTTTTTTTATTTCGAAAGGAATTCATATGAGCTGCAGATTAAGCGTACGGATGCGCAGCGTGAGTATATAGGGCTGCCTGTTTTTTTTGCCTTTTTACTCACTTTTTCCTGAATTTTTATTCTTTATTACTGTACGAAGGGTCTGATTTTAGGGAAGTATGCAAATGTCGCCATCACTTTATCTTTGCATACAGAGGTTTTGTGAAGATGCAAAAGCTACAGAAGATGTCTTGGATAAAAAGATACCTACTGCTTGCGCCTGCCTGCATCTAAAGACAGCATTGGATCAACACTGTGACACTCAATAGCAGCTTCCGCATGCCCGGAAAATGGGACGGCCACACCTGTTTTCTGGAACACTCCCCTTTGCTGCCCCAAAATGCTTACAATAAGGCTGTGGCTAATAGGGCAATGCACTGACAAAACGTTGGTCAATTGTGGCTGAATCAAGTTGGTGTCTTGGGCTGGGACAGTCCCGAAGTGCTGCAGATTTGTATTTTTTTGTAGAAAAAGGAATAATATAAGTAGCAGAATAAGATAAACACTATAAGAAAGAAATCACTCTGACAGTTCAACGGGCTATTTAGTGCAATTTGGGGATAGGTGCATGTGGCCATGGTATATGGTCACTAGGTCGACATGTCTGAAGGTTGACAGGGTCATTACTTCGACACATGCATAAGATCGACATGGGCTAGGTCGACAGTCAAAAGTTTTTTTTTTTTAAAGGATTACTTTTTATTGATGTTTCAAGAATATAATGGAGTGGATACAGAAGGAAGAAAAGGGGAGTGGGGAGGAGGGGGAAACAAGTACACGTTATGATGATATAAATCGATGTATAGCTTAATAAAATCACATTGTTGCTGTAAAGACCATAGACAAAACAAAAAGGACCTGAAGAGCATAATGAAAGGAACAGCTAGATAGGATATAATTGAATATAACACTATAATATAGCGTTGGTGTCTGACACATGAAACCTTAGTAATTAATAACCCAACCTGTCAAGGAATGTTCTAGTGATGGGAGAAAAATAATGATTTTTCAAAATTTTGGGTAATCATTACAAAACATTTATTTACAATATTTTGAAAAACCATTATTGTAACTTGCGGTATATTTGTATGTTTTGTATTTCACTATGCATGTCATCGAGCACTGGATGTTTTGTATTTTAACTTGATGTGTTTTAGGAGTAAAGGGGTAGTTTCCTTTCCATGTTTTATGTGTGATCTGGTGGTGGGCAGGTATGAAAACCAGCCATCTACCAGTAACCTCCACACCTTGAAAAAGGGCTATCAGTAGCCTGAAACGTGTTGGTGGGAGGAGGTTCATCACCTGGAATCTTTTGCTTGTCTTTGCTGCGAGTCATCTTCAGCCCTGGGGAACCTCCATCCGGATAGGAGAGCAACCCTTAAAAAGCTTGCAAGGGCCAGGTGTATCCCTGCTTTTTTTTATGGACATTTTATCGTATTTTACTTGTTTTTTGGAGTGTTGGATTATGCAATAAAGTATCTATCTAATTTTTCATCAACTGGACTGGTTATTTATCGTGATTCCCGGTGTGTGTCGAACCCGGCCCAAAGATACCTTTTGATGAACATAGGGCTTTGACCCTTGGTGAGTTCTATGTTTTTAGTGGTTCCAGAGTGTGTGACTTATGCCCTACAGTAGCCTTGTGGACTAGAAGGAGGAGTAAAGAAACCTTGATGTGCACATAGGGCACTGAATACAGGTCAGTTGACAGTGTCCTATTTTGAACATCAAGACGAGGAGACTGAATACACTGTAAAAGAGACAGGGAGGATACAGCGCCTAAGATCACCCATTCTTTTTCTACATATTTCTCAGGATTCTAGGAGTCTTGGGGTTGATCTAGGGCTGCAGTATCAGGAGCGCGGTCATTATTCTATAATTCTTGTTGTATAGAGTTGAATTTGGCTAGTAAGTGATTTGGGAGGAAACATAGAAACATAGAAACATAGAATTTGACGGCAGATAAGAACCATTTGGCCCATCTAGTCTGCCCCTTTTTTACCCTTCAGGTAAACTCAACCCTTTTTAATCCTTATTTCTTTGTAAGGATATTCATATGCCTATCCCAAGCATGTTTAAATTGTTCTACTGTCTTAGCCTCTACCACCTCTGATGGGAGGCTATTCCACTTATCCACTACCCTTTCTGTGAAGTAATTCTTTCTAACATTTCCCCTGAACCTACCTCCCTCCAGTTTCAGTGCATGTCCTCGTGTTTTATTACTTGTTTTCCTTTGAAGAAAATTTCCCACCTGTACTATGTTAAAACCCTTGATATATTTGAAGATTTCTATCATGTCCCCCCTTTCCCTTCTCTGCTCCAAACTATACATGTTAAGATCTTTTAGTCTATCCAGGTAAGTTTTGTGATGTAGGCCATGCACCATTTTAGTTGCCCTTCTTTGTACACTCTCCAATGTATTTATATCCTTCTGAAGATATGGTCTCCAGAACTGGACACAGTATTCCAGATGAGGTCGTACCAATGACCTATAAAGTGGCATTATTACGTCTTTTTTTCTGCTACTGATTCCTCTCCCTATGCAACCAAGCATCTGACTAGCCTTCCTCATTGCTTTGTTACATTGCCTCCCTGCCTTTAAGTCACTTGAAATAGTGACTCCTAGATCTCTTTCCTCCTCAGTAGTTTCCATTATAGTACCCTTGATACTATATTGAGCCTTTGGGTTTTTGAGTCCCAAGTGCATAATTTTGCATTTTTTAGCATTAAACTGTAGTTGCCATTCTCTTGACCAATTCTCAAGTTTACTTAGATCATCAGTCATTTGATTTACCCCTCCTGGTGTGTCTACTCTGTTGCATATCTTTGTATCATCTGCAAAAAGGCATACTTTCCCTTCAATACCATTTGCAATGTCACTAACAAAGATATTAAAGAGCACTGGTCCAAGTACAGATCCCTGGGGTACTCCACTGGTAACATGTCCCTCCATAGAATGCACTCCATTTACTACAACTGTCTGTTTCCTATCCTGCAACCAGGTTCTTATCCATTTAATTGTTTTATAATCCAATCCCACACTTTCAAGTTTATTTGAAGATAAGATAGGGATAGTCCTAAATAAGTATAGCAATTTGGGAGAAAGAACCATCCTTAGGGCAGATATGCGGCCTAGCCATGTTATATCAAGTAACATCCAATCATTTGTTATGTGAGCTAGTTGCATGAGACGAGTTCTGACACTTCTGGATTCACAGATTTTTCAGACCTTTAGATTGCCAGGAGTAATTATACTCCGCGTTCAATTAGTCTAATAGATTAGCAGGAAAGTTTAGAGGGAGCTTCTGTTCTTGAACCGTTTAGTTTATAGAATGAAACGGAGGAGTAAACTGTTAAATATCACAGGTAACACCTTGAGGAAAGAGTAAGAGTTAATTATAGATAGGAGAACGTCGTCCGTGAAGAGGCATATGTTGTATGACTGTCCAAATAGATTTGGGCCAGAGATACCAGGGGGGGATCTAATAGTCTCAGCTAGGGGCTCTAATGCTAAAACATGTATCAATGGGGACAGGGGACATCCCTGGTGAGTACTATTTGTAATCTGAAAAGTGGATGAGAGCATACCATTTACAAAAACCCTGGCAGGTGGGTTGGAGTAGAGGGCTGAGATGGAAGACCGGGCTTTTCCACTAAATCCAATTAGGGAACCTTATATTGCACATAACCGAAACTTAGAAATATATGGAAATAAACAAGATAGAGAAATGAAAGGTTAATGGGTTAGTGAAAACCGCCCAGAGCCCCGACTGTTATCCATACACCCCCACCACCTAGAACCGATGAATAAACAGAATGTTGGCAATGTAGATTGAAAGTGGATAGATGGTTAATCTTAGACATTATGCATTACGTTCAGGAGGAATGTTTTGCTGTTGACCAGTCTGGTAGAATGGTACCTGGGCTTTGCAGCCCGGTGATTTTCGGGTCTGGAAGGTCCTCACCGAGCAGGGGGACAATGTGAGGGATTGTAGTAGTGTAGTATGGCAGTGTTATTAAAGCTGAATTAGAAAAATTGCAGGAGCGCAAACTGAAAACTACCTGCTTCATTTTCGGCCAAGCCACGCCCCCTGACATGGGGTTTTACACTTTTTTTTGAGCCGATATGTGCAGACAGGCGGTATTTCATGCCCTACATCCACTAGGGTGTTGTGGGAGAATAAGATAGTGTTCCAAGTTTAGTGAGGTACCATGCCCAAAGCATGGCGAGTGCATTGGTGCACTTTTTTTAGTGTCCATGTTGATGGTGTCGACATTCGGGATAAAAAGTGAAAAACCCCATGTCAACCTTTTCACTGTCAACCTTTCCCATGTAGATCTAATGCTTATGTCGACCTAATGACCCTGTTCACCTAACCCCAGTCATGTTGACCTTGACGCATGTCGACCTAATGCATGTCGACATTTCTCTTGTCGACCCGATGACCCATAAACGTGGACATACATGTATTATTGCACCATAATATTTGAGAATTTATCACTCTCCACTTTATCACTTTTTAAGCTTAGTACATCTGACTCTATCTTACCTGCTGCCCTGTTGGACACAATTGCACATTTTTTTTGTGTATATTTCAGGCTCAAAACATACACAAAGCTTTCTATGTTTGAATCATATTATTGTTTCCATTTGCTTGGCATTTGCTCATCTGGGTGTTTTGTTTACCAGAAAGAAGTGTTTCCATACCCAGAGATCAGTAAGGATGAACTGGACGAAATTAATCAACTTGTAGAGCCTGTGGGGAAATTCTTCAATGAAGAAGGTGAGACCATATTTAATTTCAAATTGTGGCTATCACCTAGACAGGGGCACTATGCATTAAAGTCAGTCTGTCAGCTTATTAGCAATCCAAAATTACCATCTAAGGGTGAGTGTGCCGCCCTGTGTGGTGCGCTGACAAGTTTTGTTGTTTCTACTCTAAATAAAAATATTATTTATTGGTTATTTATTGGTCATGTGAGTTCCAGGTCAAATATTGCATACTGTCCAGGATTGTCCACTGCTCCAATAGCAGACGGGTAACTTGCAAATACAGCTATCTTGTGTCCACCAGAAAGAAAGAAAGAGACTGTCTGTATACAAAACCCTTATTACATTATTTGCTGCACTTTCCAGCAATTTAGGTGAAGCGCCGAGACCGTTTTCAAAAGCAGTTATGACATTGTGGCCCCTGTTCCACTAGTAATAATGTAGGGCTGTGCACATCGCTGCTTATCATACTCCAACATCACAGATTTTCCTGGGTGTATCTATGGGAAAAATGTGATATGTTGGTGTTTGTGACATTCGTTAGTAATGGTCAGTGCTACAGTCCCTCATCACCATTGTCACTAATACCGCTTTCAGACTGCAAATGCAGGGTTGCACTGGGACTCTGAAACGGTTCAGTCAGGGTGCAACCCTGCATTTTGGTCTGTTCATAACTCCTCAGCGTACCGGCAATATTGCCAATTCACTGACCTCATGCAGGGCCGGGGCAGAGCAGCTGAGTGTCATCGGGGGCGGGGGAGGAGGCAGCAGTGCTTAGAGCTGGCGCTGCTCCAAGCACTGCCTCCTCCATTGGTGTGAACGGGAAACGGGTATAATTAAATTACACTTGAACAATCTGTAATATTGTCACTGTCTTAATTCTTACAATATAATGACTTTTTGACCTTTTACATATAATTCAACATTATACAGATGTAAAGATTGCCTGATCTGTATGTACTTCTAGAACGTTCACAGTGGTACCATTAGGATACAGTTGCAAATTGTAATACAGTGTCTCACACACACATGCTAAATCTAAGCAGCAGAGCAGTAAGGACCACCGTACTATCTGCACAAGAGGTTGCACTGACTGTAGCACTTGATGTTTTCTTACTGCGAGTAGTAGTATTGGAATGGTAATTTCAGTGACAAATCATTCTGTTTGTGCTGACGGAAAGTTGTTTTCTGAATTCTGTGATCTCTCCCAGGAAGATCACTTTGAATACAACAGGGTTTCCCAGTTCCTTTCCTCAGGAACCACTTACAGCACATGTATTACAGATCTCCTCAGTATCACAAGTGAGGTAATTACCATCAGCGGTGATTATTTTAAAATGTGGTAGCCAGCAACGGTTATACCTGTGGGAGCCACTATGAGATCTGGAGAATATGGAGTGTTATGGGTTCCCAAGGACTAGAGTTTGGAAAGTGTGCAATTGAGAAAGCTTATTGCTGGGCACACCATCACAGGTGGTGATGGTTAGGCAGCTGGTCATGGAGAAAACCGAGCAGGCAATTGAGTCCTCCCGAGAGTCAATAGGAGCGTAGAATAGATTGTTGACATGGTGAGTCAGTATTGAGAGGTTGATGTTGTACATGTTTGTACTATTGATTTCACTTTCAACAATAGAGGCTAGCATTGTTTTGCATGTTCAAAATGTTGTTAAAAATAATGGTGGAAAGGGAAAGGGCTGGGCCATCTTAACGTATGGGCCCAATTCTAAGGGGCCTTTCAGCAGGGGCAGATTGGACTTTTAGCATCTGCCTCCTCAGCTTCTTTGGAGGCAGTAAAGCATGGTTTCGGTATAGATGATAGACAATCTCTTGGTCGACAGTCGCTAGGTCGACCACTAATGGTCGACACGGAAAAAGTGTTGACATATCTTAGGTCGACACTGCCAAAAGGTTGACACAATCTTATGGTCGACATAGGCAAGGTTAACAGTCAAAAGGTGGACATGAGTTTTTCACAATTTTAAGGTGTCTATGTAATCGTACCTCAACATTGATACTGTATGTACCACGTCTGCTCGCCATGCCCACTTAAAGTATAAAAAAATACTTTTTTTTTTTTTTTTTTTTAAACCAATCGTGAAAAACTCATATTGACCTTGCCCATGTCGACCTAAGGTATGTTGACTTTTTAGGTGTCGACCTAGTGACTATCGACCTACAGTAGACATTGTCTATCCACTGACTGCATACCGCGGCGTAGAGACTATCAGAGCGGTCAGGCAGTATTCTCTCACTGCTTCCCAGCCTGCAGCCAGACAACTAATAGCTGTCAGCTTGCTGATTGGTGGATATGTGGAGCTATCTTCCAATCAGAGTGCTGACAGCCATTCATTTTATGGAAGTAAGGGAAGAGAAGGTGCAGGGCTGCAGGAGGGGCATGTTATGATTTGTTTAAAAATAAATAAATCCCTTTAATGGGTGGCTAGGGGCCCCAGTACTGTACATTGTTAAGATAGCTATGGGGAAAAGGTTTGTACTGTATTTCCAGTCATTGTAGCAGGATTCGGAAGTAAAAACATTGTCCTAATAAGACTGCTTACATCTGGGCAATGAAAGTATAGAGATCCGTAGGAAGGAGCAGTTATTTTAACTAATTAAGAAGAGAGAAGATTGGTAGATCCCAGTGGCCCCCTAAAGACGATGAAGTGCATTCTAATAGAGGCAAGTAAGATACTGTATTACATATTTAATTGCTATTTGTACAAATGTTTGTAGTTTAGGAAATATTCTTTCTGACGGAGTTCAGTCATGTCAGGTGCTCATATAAATCTCATAGCTATTACTAAGGACATATTTATTCCCTCTTACACACTGTTTACAACAGAGCACATAGGGGAAAGCGAGGGAGGGACTGTTTTATATGTGTAGTGTGACTCTAGCTAGATCTTACAGATGCGCATACTGATGGAAGGTCTCAGGCTGGTTTCACACACTCCGGCTCCTGCCGGACGGTGAAATCCCGCACGGCCAGGGAGCCGTGCCGCACACAGTAATTATCATGGAGGGGATGGCCACAGCCCGGCAGCCGTCCCTTCCAGTGGTGGGATCCGGCTGCAGCCGTGCGGCCGGGCCGTGGCCGTCCCGTGTGAATGGACACAATAGTGTCCATTCACAACTAATGTGTGCGGCACGGCTCCCTGGCCGTGGGGGATTTCGCCGTCCGGCAGGAGTTGGAGTGTGTGAAACCAGCCTTAGTGTACCTCATGGTCATATCCAGATTCAATTGCTTTGGCGTAGGTGCATTCTGGGTGGCTTGCGTGGGACATCTCTGAAGCAAATTAGGTAAGAAACCCATATGCAAGAAAGTGAACTTTAGATTTAGTCCACAGTAATAGAAAAAAGTCACTTTAGCAGAGCACTTCAGGGTCTAGTGATGCATGCGCCCATCCTTGGCCCCCGAAGGCAGACAGAAGACAGGAGATCTGAGGAGGACAGAGGAGCCCTTTGTGCTCCAGCAGTCTGAGGGAGCCTGTCTGCCCCCACCTGATGCTCCAGCTCCAGGCGAACCCAGCGACGGTGGCGGCACCCAAGGGGAAAGGAACCGCTACACTATCGGGGGCCCATCTCCAGCCCCTGGCTTCACAGAATCCCCCCCCCCCCCCCATGCTGATGGCTGCTTAGGATCTGTGCCGCTAAATCGTTATTGTGAATCTCTATCAGGTTGATTTGTAGAAATAATAGATTTTTTTTTTTTTATTAAAAAATGCATTCTACAGTAACCTAACTGTTTCAGGTAGTATTGCAAAAGGAAGAGAAGCCATTATCATTTAACAATGATGTGTCATACATGTAGGAAAGAGTGATCCTATCAGGGAAGGATAGTGTACATAAGTATAATTGAATAAATGTGTGTGTGTATGTTCCTTATAACTCTCAAACGCTTTAAGTAATCGTCTTCAAACTTTGCACACTACCTTATCATCTTAAGGAATAATCTAAGTTCAAAGATGGATTTAATTGGCCGAACCCTTAAGGGTGATGTCATGAGGGTCCTTTTTATTTCTGGTGTTTTGTTTTTATGCATTGTTATACAGTATGTCGTTGGAAAGCTTATGACTTTCTGAATACAACACATTAAACAGACTTCCTTAAATGGTCCCTTAACCCCTTCCCGACATTTCACGTATATATACGTCATGGCCGGGATGTACTTCCCGACACATGACGTATATATACGTCATGACTTTAAACTGTCCCCGCGTCTATAGACGCGGGGACAGTTTAAACATGTCTGCTGTCCCTGACAGCAGACATGTCCCTGCATGCCCAGGGGGTGCTGCGATGCGGCCCCCCCCGTCGGCGATCGCTGTGATTGGCTGTTCAGTGTGAACAGCCATTCACAGCGTTTACCTGTGTTACCGGCGAATCAGACGCTCGGTAACACAGGTGTCAATCACCGCCGGGCGTCAGGGGGCATGAGGGGGTCATCGGTGACGACGACACCTCACCCCACCTGCCCCCAAGGCTGTGATTGGCTCGTCGGACCGACGAGCCAATCACAGCCAAGGCGCGCCATTTAAACTAACGGTGACTGCGCTGCAGACGCCATTCCGGTCTGGAATTGCGTGCAGAGCGGTCACCGGCAACTCTGTCCTGCTATACATACCTGAACCTTGCCTTATACTTACCTGATCACCGCTGATCACCGCTGGTAGCGTGCTGCCAGCAGCTGGATGCTTCCTGGATCTTGTGACTTCCTGTGTGCTGCTGCTGCAGTGTCATAGAGTCACAGATAGTGAGAGATAGTGAGAGATAGTGAGAGATAGTGAGAGATAGTGAGAGATAGTGAGAGATAGTGAGAGATAGTGACAGAGAGTGATACCCCTTTTACACCGCCGAAAAATCCGGGTCAGCGGCGGGTCAGACCCGGATCTTCGGCGGTGTAAATGGCGTCAAACCGTGTCCATTTACACGGGTCCTCTACCCAGGTCCTGACCTGGGTAGAACACGGTTAGGACCCGTGTAGAGCCCGGTGTAAATGGTCCCGCTGCGGGTTGAGGCACCCGCAGCGGGTCCGTGCACGGCATGCTGCGGGAGGAGAGTGGTGTCTGCAGCTGCTGAGGGGTGGGCGGGGGCGATCTGTCAGGCTGCTGAGGGGGAGATGGAGGGGATGCTCACCGCGGCTGCCGGTGTAACTCGACGTGGAGGCAGCGGGATCCATCACTCTCCGCTGCTGCATCACCTCATCACACCCCAGCGCGGGGTCCAGCAGTGCAGGCGGCCAGGGCGTCCATCCGGCGTATGGGAAGTCGCCGGTGGCAGAGTCCATCCAGCGCATGGGAAGTAACCGGTGAGGGTCCCTGCGGCGGCTGGGAACTACCGCTACTAGTTCCCATCCGCCGCAGGGACCCCACGGGTTACTTCCCATGCACTGGAGGGACCCCACTGGCAACTTCCTATACGCTGGATTACCCGCCTGCCCTGCACTGCCGGACCCCGCTGCCTGGAGGCTGGTCCCCGCACTGGGTTGAGGTGGGGTGGTGATATGATGTAATGCTTCAGGGGGGTAATGATGTGCAAGGGGCGTGGGGGTGGGGGGCTGATGTGATGTGATGCTTCAGGGGTGGTGGGGGTATTATGTGATGCTTCAGGGAGTAAATATGTGCAGGGGGGGGGGGGAATTTGGTGCTTCAGGGGGTAAAGATGTGCGGGGGGGGGGATTTGGTGCTTCACGGAGTAAAGATGTGCAGGGGGGATTTGGTGCTTCAGGGGGCAAAGATGAGCAGGGGGAGGTGATTTGATGCTTCAGGGGGGGGGGTGATGAGATGCAGGGGAGGTGATGTGATGCTTCAGGCCATTTTACACAAGAAAAGGCAGGGCTGACCCAGGTCCAGTATAAATGGTGCGGACCCAGGTCGAAGTGCTGTGTAAATGCAGTATAAAGCAGGGTCAGACCCTGGAAACTCCAGCGTTCAAAGACCAGGGTCGGACCAGGGTTTTTGGTGTAAAAGGGGTATTAGAGATAGTGACAGAGAGTGCTATATTTTGTGTCTGCTGCACCCCCTTTTGTGCTGATCACTATATCTGAGCTGATCAGCAACTTTTTGGGGGTGCAGAGGTTTTTTTTTATATATATACACCTGTCAGTTGCACCAAAGGTTGTGCTGCCTGTGCAACTGACTGCTGCCCCCCCTGCTGCCCCCCCTTTTGTGCTGATTAGTTTAAATTAATTAATCAGCAACTTTTTGGGGGTCCAGGGTTTTTTTTTTATATATACCCTGTCAGGTTGCACCCACAGTTGTGTGTCTGCTGCCCCTCACTGCTAATCAGTGTTGCATCACTGCATCACTGATCTGCAGTTTTTTTTTTTTGGAGAGTGCAGTGGGGTTTTGTTTTTACACCCACGTGGGTGTCCTGTGGCCGCTGAGCGCTGATCAGTGATGTACAATCACTGAACAGCATTTTTGGCACAGGGATATAATTTTTTTTCTGCAGTTTTTTTAAATTGTTTTTTTTTTTTTTGGAGAGTGCTGTGGTATATTTTTTTAAATTGTTTTTACACCCACGTTGCTTTTGTGGGTGTCCTGTGGCCGCTGATCAGTGACGTACATCACTGAACAACATTTTTGGCACAGGGTTGATATAATTTTTTTTCTGCAGTTTTTTTAAATTGTTTTTTTTTTTGTTTTTACACCCACGTTGCTTTTGTGGGGGTCCTGTTGCCTTTGAGCGCTGTTCAGTGACGGTCGTTACTGACCAACATCTGTGCTCAATTTTTGGCGCAGGACCTTTTTTTTTTTTTTTTTAACCCCTTCAATTTTTTTTTTTTTTTTATTGGGATCAAATTCCTGTATAAAGTATTTTTTTTTTCTGCACTACATACACACTACACACTACATTCCACCCGTGTTGAAATAAAGTTTGTACCCCCCCTACACTATACACGTGTTGAAACATTACACTTACAGAAACACAAAAATAAAAATGTCATCCCAGTCCTCCAGAAGAATGTATTCAGCGGAGGAGGCATATGCCATGCTTGCCTCTGACTCTGACACAGCCAGTGAGGCAAGCGGGGAATTTGAAGGATTCGTCTTAAGCTCCTCTTCCTCCTCTGGTGATGAGGGACCCCCTCAAAGACGCCCCCGTAGAGCAGCTGAGACCCCCCCCAAATGATTGATCCCGTATGGACCCCACCACCAGACAATTTTGAGCCCCAGGTTCCTGAGTTTTTGGCCATCCCAGGAATCCAATTTGATAGTACAGGTCTCAGAGAAATTGACTTTTTCAAAAAAAATTTCTCTGATTTTATAAATTTAATGGTGGACCAAAGTAATTTATATGCCCAGCAGTTTATTGCTCAAAACCCCACGTCATCATTTGCTAGGTGGACCCCTGTAGATGCAGTAGAGATGATGACGTTTTGGGGTCTGGTGTTACATATGGGCATAGTAAAAAAGCCAGAAATTAGGCAATATTGGAGTACAGATGTTCTGTACAGCACCCCATTTTACCGTATGGCCATGACTCAGACTCGTTTTTAAGCAATCCTTAAATTTATACATTACACCGATAATGCACAGTGCCCACCCAGAGATGATCCCACCTTTGACCGGCTATTCAAAGTCAGGCCGGTCATTGATCATTTCAGTGCCAAATTTGCAGAGATGTACATCCCTGACAGATTTATTTGTATCGACGAGTCCCTTATACATTTTAAAGGAAGGGTTAAATTCCGCCAGTACCTTCCCAGTAAGAGGGCAAGGTATGGCATAAAAATGTATAAACTGTGTGAAAGCACCTCAGGGTACACCCACAGGTTTAGGGTATATGAAGGGAAGGATTCAAGAATTGAACCGCCAGAATGCCCCCCCCTCCCTCGTAGGTGTTAGTGGAAAAATTGTCTGGGATTTAGTGCACCCCTTCCTGGATAAAGGTTATCACCTCCTATGTGGATAACTTTTACACTAGCATCCCCCTGTTTAAGGCCCTTGGTTCAAGAGGTACAGCAGCTTGCGGTACTGTGCGCAAGAACCAAAGAGGCCTCCCAAAAACGCACATTGCCAAAGTACTGAGAAGGGGTGAAAGCAGGGGAATATGCACCGAAAATATGTTGTTGGTCAAATATAAGGACAAGAGGGATGTCCTTATACTGACAACAATTCATGGAGACAGTACCACCTCCATCCCTGTACGAGGTACCAGTACCCACACCTCAAAACCTAATTGTATCCTAGATTACAATAAGTACATGGGCGGAGTGGATCTTTCAGATCAGGTACTGAAGCCGTACAGTGCCCTGCGGAAAACAAAAATATGGTACAAGAAGCTGGCCGTGTATATCATCCAGATGGCACTGTATAACGCTTACGTGCTATTCCGTTCTACCAGCCAGAGGGGGACATTTATGCACTTTCAAGAGGAAGTCATAAAAGGCCTAATATTTGGGAACCAGCAGGCAGAGGGCCCCAGTACTTCTATTACTGGCCCCCGTATTGTACCAGGGCAGCATTTTCCGAACAAAATCCCCTCCACTGCAAGAAAGGGCAGGACACAAAAAAAAGGTGCAAAGTTTGCTATAAAAAGGGAATAAGAAAGGAAACTATTTTCCACTGTGAAACTTGCCCCGACAAACCCGGCCTATGTATAAAGGAGTGTTTTAAAATATACCACACATCTATGGATTATTAGGTTCATCATTTCACCGTGCTTCGGGGGTCTTGCTAAATGTACACTATACCCCTAGATGAATTCCCTGAGGGGTGTAGTTTGCAAAATGGGGTCACTTGTGGGGGGGTTCCACTGTATTGGTGCTTCGGGGGTCTTGCTAATGCGACATAGCACCCACCAACATTCCACCAGAATCTGAGCTGCATAATCCAAAAATCACTCCTTCCCTTCTGAGTCCTGCCATGCACCCAAATGGTATTTTTTGGTCACATGTGAGGCATTGCCGTACTCGGGAGAAATTGGGGCACAGATTTTGGGGTGCTTTGTCTCCTTCATTCCTTGTGAAAATGAAAAATTTTGAGCCAGAACTGCATTTTTGTGTAAAAAATTTAATTTTTCATTTGCACAGCCCAGTTGTATCAAAATTGGTGAAACCCCTGGGGGTTTGAAATGTACACTATACCCCTAGATGAATTCCCTGAGGGGTGTAGTTTGCAAAATGGGGTCACTTGTGGGGGGGTTCCTAACTTTTAGCATCTTATGGTGCCTAGAAACCTACATGGTGCCTAAAAAATAATCTCATAAAAAGGAGGCTCCAAAATCAAGTAGGTGCTCCTTCTATTATGAAGCCTGTGGTTTGGTCAACGTGCACACTAGGGCCACATATAGGATATTTATGAAAACAAAAGAATTGGGGGAATCAATTTTTAGTCACATTTCTCTAGTAAAATGTACTGTGTTCCTTAGAAAAATGTATTAAAATTGCAAATCTGCAAAAAAAATGAAATTTTGAAATTTCACCTACACTTTGTTTTAATTCCTGTGAAACACCTAAAGGGTTAACAAACTTCCAAAATGCTGTTTTGAATACTGTGAGGGGTGCAGTTTTTGAAATGGCATCATTTATGGGGGTGTCTCACATACAAGTCCCTCAAAGTCACATCAGAACTGAACTGGTCCCTAAAAAAATCAGTGTTTGAAATTTTCTTGAAAATTTGAGAATTTGCTATTCATATTTTAAGCCTCCTAGTGTCCAAAAAAATTAAAAGGAGGTTGAAATAATGATGGAAACATAAAGTAGACATATGGTCTATGTTAGTTATTAACTATTTTGAGTGGTATGATTATTTGTCTCACAAGCAGAAAATTTAACATTTTGAAAATCGCTAAATTTTCCATTTTTTACGACATTTTGGTATTTTTCACAAAAAAACACAGACTGTATCGACCAAAATTTACCACTAACTTGAAGTACAATGTGTCACGAGAAAACAATCTCAAAATCACTGGGATAAGTAAAAGCAAAAAAAAGTTATCCCCACTTAAGTGATACATGTCAGATTTGAAAAAAATGGCTCTGTCAGGAAGGCAAAAACTGGCTGCGTCAGGAAGGGGTTAAAGGCCTATAAATGAATGAATGAAATGAAAATTATTTTCACTTTACAAATTTTTTGACAAACAAATTAATAAGCGACTCCTAGGCAGAGTGGTCTGTGAATCGAACACTGTAGCTATTGTTGTAAAATCCATGTGAGATCAATCCCCAGACAATTATTTTTTTGATTGATTGTTTTCTTATTCATTGAGCTGTTGCAGCAGCTCTTGACCTGCTGTGGTTGGCAAGGGTAGGTGGATTGTTGGAGACCTGCTCTGGATGCTGCAGCAGCTTCTGCCATCCTGTGGTTGGGAAGAGAAGGGGGATAGTTGGAGGTCTGCACTGACTGCTGCAGCACACACACACACACACACACACACTTTTGAGATGAGTCGCCTGGGGTCAGGCCCAGCAAGAGGGGATATTTTGGATTATATCAATGTCAAACAATGTTGCCTATTAGAATCTATGGTACTTATGTATTATCTGGGCTCCCGATTTTTTTCATTGCATGCCACTACTTAAGGCATGCGATGCGATGCGATGCGATTTTTTTATTGTAAAGACCTGATTTTTAATTGTATAGTCACCCATGGGTGATTTCATACCCCCACTATCCAACTACGCATGGAGCTGATTTTATATAGTGTGGGGAGCCACCGAGCCCGAAGCGTGGCGAGCGGACGTGGATAACTTTACATGTATTCTGCGTCCCCTCGCGGAGCACGCTTCAGGCTCGGTGGCTCGCTGCGCTCGCCACACTATATAAGATTAACTCCATGCGTTGTTGGATAGTGGGGGTATGAAATCACCCATGGGTGACTATACAATTAAAAATTGGGTCTTTACAATGAAAAATCGCATTGCATTGCATGCCACTATATTGCATGCGATGTGATGCAATTCAATACAATGAAAAAATTGGGCGCCCAGATAATACATAAGTACCGAATCTATTTACCTGCATGTTTGCTGGACAGTTTTATTGTTTTAAAATTACACCACTTTATAAATCTGTGTTTAGTTTATTTTTGCTGTGCTGGCTTATCCATTTTGCCGGATTAAAGGAGGATCTGTTAATATGTCAAATTTTTTTTACTAATTTTGCACCTTCAGTACATATGAAATAAGAAATGTTTATAACAGCTGTACCCAGTGACACTTGCTCATGCTGTGTGTTCCACCCATGTGCGGTACTTGCTGTGACCTTGGACGCCATAACCGCCCCACCGATGCCTGCTGTGTCACCTGCAGTGTCCTTGGAAGCAGTACCCAGTGACACTTACTCATGCTGTGTGTTCCACCCATGTGCGGTACTTGCTGTGACCTTGGACGCGATAACAACCCCACCGATGCCGGCTGTGTCAGCTGCAGTGTCCACAGAAGCTGTACCCACTGACACTTGCCTATTGTGTGTTATTCCCATAAGCAGAATATGTTCCGGATTAAAAGAGGTCCGTAATCTATTTTAATCCAGACAAAGCAAAATTGTCCAGCTTAAAAGAGGTTCCGGACCACCGGTTGCCGGAAAATCAGTGGTGTTTATGTATCAATATTCTTTTCTAGTGCAATTTCTCTGTGGTTAAACTGCTGGAAAATTAAAACTGCTGTTTAGTCATTTTTAGTCCTGTATCAAGCCATGCAAAAATCATTTAATATATATGATAGAATGTGAATCACATTTAATTTCCAATATTAACGCTTCCAAAGGCAGAGATTTAAGGGTAGATTTACTAAAGTTTCTTAAAAAGAAAAGTAGTTGTGTTGCCCATAGCAACTAATCAACCATCATTTTCTAGATTGCTAGTCTAGAGTATTGACAACTAGAATCTGATATGGTTGCCATGGGCACAACGATCAGTTATCTCAGAGGAAAGACGAGTTGGAGAGCACAGTGAGTGTCTATAAAAGCAATATATAATGAAGGAAAAGCTTTCATTTGTGAAGAACCGTGAAAGATGCCGAGAGCAGTATTAAATTGAAGAGGCGAGTGGATGAGGGTGTTGTGTAACAATTTTTAATTTGCAATGGATGAAGTTGTTATAATCCTAGTAACAATGTTCTCTTAAATGTTCGTAGACTATTTATAGTTATATTTTGTGGATAAAAGTGTTATGTCCAATGATTACATTTTTTTCTTCTATCTTTAACTAGTGTTCATCCTAGCACCCTGCACCTGTCACAACCTGTGCAGTTTCCTGCCTGGGTGCGCCTCTCTGTGCTCTGGTGCCTCTATCACACTCTGGTCTGTATCTCAGATCTCATATACAATAAATAGCTTGGTCTCTTCTAAACCTAAAACCTTCATCTACTCGCCTCTTAATTTTTCAATGAGGTTAAACATAACTATTTGTTTATCAAAACGATTACATAAAACGGAAAAAATAAGTGAAATGTCACTTAAGTGCGAAAATGCGCCAATAATCAAATTTGTATAAAGATTAGTTTTGACTTATTTGTATTGTGAACAAATAGTCCACATTAATGCTTAAGTCAGGGCACGACCAATTTCTAGGAGCCAGGATGAACATGTAGGAGCCAGACAAACTAAAAATTATCGACCATGTGTGCCAAAGGCACGCACCAAAAATGTACACATGCCATAATGCCCATTACATATACCACGTGTTGTAATGCCAATTACACATTATACCAAACATCGTAAAGCTCATCACACATTTTGCCACACACTGTGATGATTACTACATATTACACCACATGCTGTAATTACATTTTATGCCACACAACTTCCACTTACCTAAATGCTCATTGCTATGGGTTTCGTGCTTGATACAAGGGGTGAATATGCTTTACCAATGGGGTTAACATGCTTTGCATCTACTTAGTTATTGCTTACATGAAAAGCATGAAGTATGCATATGTAGACAACTTGCTTCAAACAAATCGATAAGGAACACAAAGTTCCAGATCCATGCTTAACATGGTAATTCATATGTATCCCAAATCTACTCCATAGGAACAAACATAGTCCCAAATAGATATATTACTATACAATAGAAGCAATAAACAGCTCCTGCCAATTATAATGATTGAGGCATGGATATTTCAATGGCTGTTTTAAACCAGGAGACTGGGTCTCAAATAGGACGTGATTCCAACAGTACCCGCATACTTCCAGGATTCCTTGTTTTATGGTTCACTGACCCTGCTCACAGCAAACAGTCTGAGCTTGCCCTCTAGGAAGACTAAGGACATAAGGTTGAGAAATTCCTCTCTAGGGATTTAAGCAGTGCCTTGGATTTTGGTTGGGATTGGATAGGTGTTTAGTCGCTTTTTCTTTTTCTGTGCCCATGCACGTTATAATTATTGTATACAATGTCACACCTTGGTTTTGCGATGCGATCTAGTACAAAAAGTATGTGCAGCAAATGCTTTTTGTACTAGATTTCATCTCCTCTCATCGCAAAACCGAGATGCAATATTGTATACAATAATTGTAATGTGTATGGGCACCTTTATGTTTAATACTGTATCCAATGTCCCTGGAAAGAGAAGCCTCCAAATTAAATATTTAGTATGTGGGGTTTGTGACAAAGACTTTGTGTATTCCTAAAGGATAAAAAAAAGGTGTGTGTGTGGAGGTGCACTGATTTTACACTCTTTGTGGGGGGTATTTACATGGAGATGTGTGTGTGTGTGTGTGTTTGTGTGTGATGTCACACTATACTGTAGCTGTCTGGCGATGCACCCTAGAGTAAGGTTGATGCGAAAAGGAGCCAGACAAGATTAACCCTATGAACAATTAAAAGATTGGTACTTGTTTAGTTTCATGGCGGCAGATAAATTGCATGCGATTGCATGCAATGTGATTTGGTACATGTTCATAACCCCTCTATCCACTACGCATAGAGTTGCTTTTATATAGTGTGGTGAGTGCAGCGAGCCACCGAGCCTGAAGTGTGGCGAGCGGATGCGGATTAGTTTACATGTAATCCGGGCCGAGCACAGCGAGCCCCACAAGGGGACGCGCAATACATGTAAAGTAATACGCGTCCCACGCTTCGGGCTTGGTGGCTCGCTGCGCTCGCCACACTATATAAAATCATCTCCATGCGTAGTGGATAGTGGGGTTATGAACATCAATGGCAATAGTGCAACTGGCCATCGATAGTGGTAAACTATGCAATGGATGACAATCGATATTTTTACCTATCGATGGTCATCCATTGTGTTTGACTGATTGGCCTGTGGGCCAATCAAAACACAGGGTGGGGCTTCACGGGTGTCTGTGGGGCAGAGCTATGCTCCGTGCACCGACACTTTGGAAAAAAACAACAACAAAAAAATATTATTTTGCTGTACCATTGATGGAGGGAAACAATCTAGTTCTCCCCCCATCGATGGCAAAAGTATTTGACATCAGCCATAAACCATCAATGTTTTCACATTATCGATGGCTGTGACATACCTGGTTCCCAGTGTGGAAATCCACCAGTCTGGCCAGACCTAAAGTAAGAGACTTGGGTTTTTACATATATATATATATTTTTACTCCTAATTTTTATTCTTATTTTTAATCATATTGTTACTAACCTATACTAACAGTGACTGTATTTTAAGTCTAATATCCTGGGGGGAATTTACTAAAGGAAATTTGTAAAAAAAATTAGTGTATTTGTATCCAGAAATACACTCTTTTTTGACATTTATTATCCCGAAAATACAGCAATTCGTATTTGCTATCAATACGAATAGGAATTGCCGTATTTTCAGGGTAGTAAATGTCAAAAATAAGTGTATTTCTGGATACAAATACACCTATTTTTTACAAATTTCCTTTAGTAAATTCCCCCCCCCCCTGAATTCTGAAGCATCAAAAAAGAGGACTTTTAGTATATGCCTCCAGGCATTCAGTTTATTTTATCTATACGAAAAAGCTGCAAAACCAAACCGATTAAGTCTATATATAATTATCGATTTTGTATGTAATAATTTGTGTTACTATTTTTTAACACTGGCTGTGATTCATTTTTGTATAATAAATACTTGTTTTTTTAAAGATACTTTCCAGCGTAGTCTTTATATCAGGGCTGGGCAACACCGGCCCTCCAGATGTTGAACTACACATCCCAGGATGCTTTGCATTAGTTTTGCTATGTGGCCATGATGAAACTGATGCAAGGCCTGCTGGGATGTGTAGTTCCCTAACATCTGGAGGGCCGGTGTTGCCCAGCCCTGTTTTATATGGTTGTTTTTTGGTTTCTGTCTGTGAAATAAGGGACCGAGCCAATCCCTTTTATAAAGACGCTGCAGGAGGGTATCATTACTATTAGCCAGGTCTTTTTTGTATAGCGCGAGTATGCTATGTTCTTATTACAAAAAAACATAATAATGGCTCATGACAATAGCGATTTGCCGGGGTCTGATTTTTACTGTGGCACTACAAGTACCAAAATAACCTAGCATTGCAACAGCGATCACATCCTCACCCATGAAGGCCAGCACCCCTGGGACCCTTCCTTTAGCCCTGCTGCTCACATTAAAGGCTGCACCCCGTACACACCCCCATACCCGTAAACCCAGACACCCCAATGCCTCGTCAATAAAACATGGGGTAACAATTTCAGTGGATTTATATTAATTAGGGGTGCTGTCTAAAAGGACTGCATTCCAAAAATCACTTTTACTGAGGTAAAGTTAATTTATTACCTACTCGGAACAGGTGAAGTCAAATCTCCGATAACAGCAGTGAAAATCCACACTAGTTATCGAGATACTGAAATAGGATAGTGGTTCCCCAAAAACCAGCCTTTTTTTCTATAGAGAAAGCAGGATTAGTGAAAAACAAAACTTCCAATAAAAAAAAAATAGTTATTTCGCACAGGAGAAATTGCCGAATTATATCGGGGAAAGTGTCAAATAGGATATCCCTTTTAAGCAGTTGGATGATGATTATTTTTTTTTTTTTTATAAGTATTATTTTCAAACAAGCCAGTGGTTTACCATTAAAACCTCCTGTCATATCATCTGTTTCTGGGGTTGTTAGAACCTGGATATGTAATTTACATTCTGATAAACAGTAGAAAATTAGCAGACAGGAAATCCTAAAGATTTGGAGGCATCCCAAGGTACTGTATTCTTCTGCTGTAGTATACAGAAGAGCTACATTCTTGGTCAGTGGATCAGCAGTCCAAAAACAGCTTAAAGCCATCACCATTCGAGCAGAGTGCCCTATTTGGGTAAAATGCTGCCTGAGAAATGTAATCCGTTGCCAGTGAATAATGGTAGACCTAATTTTCCTCAACCTACAGTACATCTTCTTACAGAAAATGGCCTTCAGAATGTATAGCCTTAAAACATGGATTGCAATGGAATAGAATAATGGAAGATCTGATTTAATCCATTTGCCAGGGCTGCCGTTGATTAGAAAGAAACCACTAGTTTGTAAACAAGCAAATTATGTTTCAGAACCTCACTAATTTAAACTACTAAAGAACTGAACTTGTACAATATGTATTCGCTGGTTACTTTCCAAAAATAAATACATATAAACAAATCAGATAAGCTAATGGGTAAGGGAAACCAACCATACTGTATCATTGAACGTCCCGTTTTCTTCTTGACCCATCCACTGGGTGGATTTCCAGCCAATTCGAACCGGATAGTAATGGGATTTACTAATAATTTTAAAACTGTGAATAGCAGTATCTTTGCTCTTCATCTATAGGATAGTTAAGATCTTAAAAGGGGTATTCAATCTCTGCCGCTATTTCCGACAGGGGAAATAGTGGCGGCCGCCTATTCAATACTGCCCAATATTATTGAAGATGCAGATCGACAGAACTGGCCGGACTTTAAAAGCTATTTTGCAAAGATCGTCCCTGAATTGTCACGATCACAGACGGATCTCGACAATACATGGCCATTTATACGGACACGCCCCCTTTTCGCCGATCGGCAGATGGAACATTGAATCCTGCCTGGCGATTTGCGGTCAAGCAAAATGAAAACGGGCCAGGGTCACTGCTGTCGCGACAGACCGCCAGTCATGACCCGGGATTGAATACCCCCCTAAGACTAGCTCATTTGATCATGGTGGATCAGTGAATGTAAGTAATTTAGAGAAACATTCAACATGGTATATGTTCAATTATTAAATCGAAACTTTAAATACTGGTATTGGTTTAACATAAAGTTACTGTCGTGTATTGGCAATAGGGCTTATTTAATTAGTCTAATCAA
The DNA here is from genome assembly GCF_055691185.1 of Crinia signifera. Classification (NCBI taxonomy): domain Eukaryota; kingdom Metazoa; phylum Chordata; class Amphibia; order Anura; family Myobatrachidae; genus Crinia; species Crinia signifera. Next base: position 55,494,241 of record NC_139224.1, read on the forward strand.
AAACCAGGACTGATTTAACGCTATTGTATTCAAGTGTGCGCGTTTTCATCCATTTTGTAGACCCTTTTTATGCACATGCCTTTTCACCTTTTTTTGGGGGTGGGGTTATGATAAAAAAAAACCAAAAAAACAGGCAAATACAGGTGGAAAGGCGGCTAATTCGCAGATCCACATGTTTTTCACCAGTGCCGAGTTCTTCACATAGGTAAAAAATCGGCACCAATTGAATACGCCCCATAGTGCTGTAGCCAATGGTGTAAGATTAGTTATATTACTTGATAACCTACATACAAGCTGATGTATACCTTTCTGTATATCTTTATTTTAGCACACTTCATACAGCCAAGTAGGATTAAAGATGATTGATTTAAAGAAAATAGTGTGTTATATATTATATTATATTATATATATATATTATATATTATCAAAATAACATAGAGTACATGTAGGCCACAAATATACAATTGCAGTAGAGAGTGAATGCTGCTTTTAATGTTCACAAGGAAAACAGCAGAAAGGCATACTAGGGTTCTAGTATCAGATGGTATGAAGGTGAGCTAGCAGTCGGATAATGGACCTTATTCTGTGTGTGGATTAAATGCTGCTCGCACAGCCACCTGCCCCCCTCACCTCGCTCGCCGAGTTCCCCGCTCGGCTGCGAATGGATGGTTTGCATTAATTAATTTGCCTGCTTGCACCCAGTGTATGCACATGCACAGAAATGTGCATAAGAAGAACATTGCTCCCCTGTGCGCACGCTCAGGGGGAGCGTGTAAACCAGAATAAGGCCCAAAGAGAGGGCAAAATAATTCATAGGACAGACACATTGTAGCTAATGGTTCTAATATAAAATCTGTAAATGAACACCCCACCCTCCAAAAATCTAAAAGGGTTAGTAATGTAGTGGATGCCATTTCAACTTCTGTTGCCACATTCTATGTCTGTATTTTCAATACATTTGCATTTTATGATCCCATGATAGATGTGTCAAAAGTATTTGATTAAATGGGGAAAATATGTAAAATCCCAATTGTATACCTTCATCTTATATTAACTGTAAATGGTATTACTGTGTAACATCTTTGTAGTTTTAATATGGAAGCTCAATGGCTCATATGTCCTCTGTGGACCTATTATGTTTTGTTTTTAATATGGAAATGCGTTCTACCTTCTCTTTAGATTTGCATTCTGCATCTTAGCAGACCTTCCATGACTGATGAGAAATACACTGTACGCAATAGTCTAGTCTATCCTAATAACATTGTGAATATATGTTTATTTATGTGTACATTCATTAGGCAAGACCACCTACGCCTTCAGTACAAATCACTGTGTTTGAAAAGATCTTTTATTTGAGATATTTGAACTATTTGTTTTAATTCCTCTTTCACACTTTTAAATATATTATCTTGTATTTGTAGTTGATTCTAAAGCGATTGATCAAAATGCTAAAATCCCCCCTGAAACATTAAAAGGGTTGAAGGACCTCGGCCTGTTTGGTATGCAGATTCCAGAAGAGTATGGTAAGTATTTGCATTTGTAGCAGTTTTGCTCTGTGTTATCTGTATGCTGACAATCTAAAGGCCCATACACACTCCATTTTATCACTTTTGAAGCTTGATACATCTGGCACTAACACTTTTCATTTTTTAATACTTTCATTAATTTTCCCCTTTTATATTCAACTCTGACCCAGTGCTGGTAACCATTAGCAGGTGACTTTCATGAACTCCTTACCCAACATCTTTTCTCAAAGAAAGGATGATAAACACCCTAATTGATCATTCTTATTTGTACAGAAATACAAATGAATACCAGTGAAATGCCATAAACACAATCCAAAAAAATGTAACTAACTCCATTTAACTGCACAGTATATTCCTTGTGATTTGTATGCTGGGTATAAGTCGCCATTCTTATTCTTCTTGCCTTTATAGCCGTACATTACATTATTACTTCTCTTGCTTAGTGTACTGAACGTAATCCCACTACTGAATGAATGAACACATGCACTGTTCTACCGCACTTCCCTGAATGGAATTCTGAGGATCTGTTTGGATTTTGTACTTTTGGGAGAACTGTGAGAGGCTTATATGGGTATGCATCTCAATAAAGTCATTTGGGATGTAAAAGATTCATTTTTTTGTTTTGTGAAAAGTGTGTGAGTGAATAGAGCCTTTTGGGTGCTCAATGGGCCACACCGGCAGGATATTGGATATACCTTGATGGTATGCCCAGCACTTGCAGACATGACTTTGCTTCAACACTTACGTGATGTAATTAACAGGGTTTATAGAAGGGCCTTTCTGACAATGGTCAACATTTACAGCACATCTTCTTTAGTACGTTTCACAACACATTATGATTACAAGGTTAAATGAACTGTTTCCTGCAGGAGGACTCGGATTATCTAACACCATGTATGCCCGGCTGGGGGAGATCACATCCCTGGATGGTGCAATTGCTGTGACTTTAGCTGCTCACCAAGCCATAGGACTAAAGGTACAAGCTTGTGTAATACCTCATTACTGTGTATGTTAACATTCATATGCTCTGTGTTTCCTGATATATTTTATACAAGCACATACACATCTCTTTGTATCTTTCTGTATCTCTGTAGAAAAGTGAGGAATAGCACCTCTCACTGTAGTATATGTAAATGAACATCTGTCCTATCCCCAGTATATAGTGGTTAACCCTTTGAGTGCCAAGTGAATTTGTCAAAAAGTGTGAAAATTGCCAAGCAAACCTTTTTATTCATCATATGCAGTGCCAGATTAAGCCTTCGGTGGGCCCAGGGCACTTGTCATTACTGGCCGCAAACTGCATGGGAGAATATATCACTATAAACTTGGTCAATAGGTAACTGCAGCTGATATATAGATATATATCCCATGAAAAGCCTTTGTTTGTCCCTCTGCACCTTACTCTGTAGGAGACCTAACAGTCCCAGTGCTGCCTCTGATTAAAAACCCTCCCATGACTAGGCTACTGCTGCTGTTTTCCATGGGCCTGAGAAGCATGTAATGAGCTCCACCAATCAGAGCTCAGCACAAACGTCTCAGCCTCTGCCCTCTGGTGCAAAGTGTCATGGGACTTAGTCAACTCCCAGTAATGCACTGCACACTTGTGCAATCAGTGTGCCTTGGCTCCCGATGCTCAGCACCATTAATCATTGTCACATTGGCAGATAGGTGAATAGAGTTGATTTTATAAAGTGTGGTGAGCGCAGCAAGCTACCGAGCCCAAAGCGTGGCGAGGGGACGCGAAAAATGAGTCCAAAGCGTGGTGAGCGGATGCGGATTACTTGACATGTATTCCGATTCCCCTCGCGGGGCTCACTGCACTCGCCAAACTTCGGGCTCCTTTTGCGCGGGACTTGCGCTCGCCACGTTTCGGGCTCGGTGGCTCTTTATAAAATCAACTCCACGCCGACGGGGATAGTGGGGGTATGAACAGGTCGGGAGGACGTGTACCGTGGGTCTCACTGCGCTCATCACGCTTTGGACTGATGTGGATAGTGGTGGTGTGCTAAATCTCATTGTATGCAAATCGCATGCGATATTTGCATACAATTTGCATACGATGCGATCCGTGGGCATGGGCACCGTGATAATACACAAGTTACTTTTTTTTAACGCAACATTTTTTATTTGAATTTTTATGTAACAATTGTGAGTGACGCTGGCATTTTTAGCTGAGATGTTGGCACTTAAAGGGCTAAACCACTTCAAGTTGCACAGATGAGACCTCCCTCTTTTTTATTTAAATTTTTTTTGTTTAAATCAGGTAATTTTTTTTTTTTTTTTAAATCCGGTATTTTTATAAAAACTAAATGCTTCACAATAGGGTTTGATGATAGTCAATTCGCCTTTAAATCAAAAAGATCCAGAGGATGCTTTGTTGTCGGTAATCCATTCTTCGTTATTCCTTCTAGACAAATCCAATGCCTATGTCAGGTTGTTGTTCATAGATTATAGCTTGGCGTTCAATACTATTCTCCCAAACATTCTGATTAATAAACTTCGTAGACTGGGGTTCTCAGCGGCACTATGCAACTGGATTTTAGATTTCCTGATTTAATAGACCTCAACAAATAAATTGGCGAATATATATCTTCCCCTATTCAAATTAGCACAGGTGCGTCTTGAGTCCACTTTTATTTTCCCTTTTTTACTTATGACTGTTATCCGCAGGCGGATACTAATCTTATTATAAAGTTTGCGGACGTTACTACTGTGGTAGGCCTTATTAATGACGGAGATGAGAGTGCCTATAGAGAGGAAGTTGATGTTTTAGTTAGGTGGAGTACTGAAAATAATTTATTATTAAACCTGACTAAGACCAAATAAATTATTATTGATTTTAGGCGAGGTAGGAAGATGGAATTGATGCCTCTCCAGATCAATAATTTGGTAGTAGAGAGGGTTACAGATTTTAAACTATTGGGAGTAACTATCTCTCAAAACCTTACTTGGTCTGCCAATACTGATTTGATGGTTAAGAAGGTTCACCGACGTCTTTTTTTTTTTTTTTTTTGAGGAAGCTCAAAGTGGCTGGGTTTTCTCAATTAAATCTGATCAGGTTCTATAGAGGAGTTATTGAAAGTATTATCTCATACTGCATTGTGGTATGGTTTGGTAACGGCACAAAAAAAGACCTGATTAAACTGGACAGGGTGATCATTCTGCCGCGGCTATTATAGGCTGTGAGCTGCCCTCTACTGAAGAGATCTTTGTTAAGAACTGCCGGCGCAAAAGAGATAGTATTATGCTTGATCCCCACCATCCTTATTATAATATGTTCTCATTTTTACCATCAATGAAAGGGTTAAGGCTTCCTAAGCTACGAACTACACGTATGAGAAACAGTTTCTTTCCTTTAGCAATTATTGATTTTAACCAAGATCGTTAATTGTTGTCTTTCTATGTTTCGTACTGTAATTTTGTTGTTGTTCAATTTTTATTGCGATGACAATAAAACGGTTATTATGATATTATTATGTAGCATTTTGATTTGAAAGTATTGCTCAACATTGTATGTTAGCACAATCTTACCTATGCGGTAATCTATGGGACTGATGCTATATAGCGTTGATAATATGCGTTTTCATACCTTTCATCTACCTTTTTTATTTTTAAACTACGGTGGCAGCGCAGCACAGCCCAAAATCAAATATGCGAGCCACCCCAAACTTTGCCAGACATTGCCGGCTGAGAATCACTGGAAATTGGTATGGCTCCCCTATTATTTACATTTTGGACTGTGCTGCAGCCCTGCCTATGGAGCCACCAATAATAACCACTAAGAAAGCCTGTAGCGCAGAAATGGACCTTTTGGCTGCTTGTTATAAAACCATAAGCAAAATGAAGGGACCTGCACATGGGGAGGTGAGCGTTCTCAATGATGGCAGATAGCTCAGCACACAGCTCCATGAGAACACTGGCCCTGACCCCAGCGATTAACTAGATTTATCCAGCATGCTGGATATTAATTGCCGGGCGATAGTGAGAGGCGGGGCCATGCAGCACTATTGCTATGGCCCCTACACACGTAGCGATCAGGGGCATTTTCTAAATTATCTAGTTATATCTCTTTGAAAATGCCCGGGAATCGCTACGTGTGTAGGCCCCAATACAGGAACTGAATTCTTCCTTTTAATTTGATTGGGTACTATTACATCATGTATTAGTAATACAATGCTAATTGATTAGTGTCATCTCTTCTAAGATAATGAACTTTATGCGATTTTTATTTCTTATATTTTACATAGTATTACATTCAAAGTATTGCTTTTACATTACCCTTACATCGCTGCCTACAGAATTTCCAACAGAATTTATTTTACTGTGTGGTAAAGCTTTTAACACTCGCTTAAACCCGAAATAATAAAATGTAATGTACAATGAAATCATTTCTTATATAAGCATAGACCATAAAGATCGTCCCTGGAACTGAATATGTGTAGTATTGGGCGGATGGCTGGGAGATCCCGCACATATACCAGTCTTCAGGGACTTTGGTAAGAGACAGCCTATAATGTCTCTCTTCCCCGTGTATAAAGCTGCACTATCACTTGATAAATGATTTTCCTTCTATCTAGAAGCTGCCTGAAATGCGTCTTGTTTATGACGTTATTACAGCACTGTGTTTTGTATCTTGTGAGTTCTGTTTATCCTTCATGTGTTAGGTTTATGATGTGAGGTTGTTAAGCTATTTCTGAAAAGCAATAGTCCTCTAAATTGTATTTCCTAATAACATGGACACTTGATTTTATTATGATGCTCTGAGAGATGGGAGGTTATTCAGTGTGAAGATTTGCAGAATGACTTCTCTTTTATTGCGGTTGTGTTCAGGGATTACTGATTGCCGGCAATGATGAGCAAAAAGCCAAATATCTGCCTAAACTGGCAACCGGTGAACACATTGCTGCCTTTTGCCTCACAGAGCCTGGAAGGTATAGTATTGTTTAGTTCTACTTTTAAAATGTATATTTTACTAATGTTTTTCTAACTTGATGGGAAATGTGATCTGAGCAGGAGGCTATGGGAATGTCGGGGTGGCAGTGCAGTGCCTAAGTTGATGTTATGTGGATATTTCCAGTCCAGAGGGGTCAAATGTGGCAATGGTCTGTGTAGTCTATGGAGGGGAATGGTTTTTTTGGGCGTCCTGCACCAGCATAGCATTTCAATTGTTGGTCCCATTGGGTATGAATATCTTGGGTGTGCATTATTTCTACTGGCACCCTCCTCAGCGTGTAAAATGTGCAAAAGTCCAGATTTTCACACACTTTCCTTGTTGTGCCCAATAGTCTAGACTGGTGCCCAGTCTATTTGGGTATGATCTCCATGAAAAGTAATGTACACCCCGAACTGGCATATACCCTTGAATAGAGCCTGGTCTATTGTGATCGGTCCGATGCTGGAATAGATATGAAGGGGTAGTGCAATAGTGTGATGGAATGAGCAGAAGATTTGGAGTGGTGGTATAAGCAATATCGGGGGTTGGGGGGGTGGGGTCAGTGTGGGGCACGGGAGCATCATGAAAGACATCTTAAGGATCCAAAAGGGAGAAGGAGCAGAACCTAGAGAATATGATTCACAATGAATGGGGAATGAAGGATATCTGTAAGGAGCTTGAAGATGTAGGGTAAAGATAGTTGGGGTTTTGGGGTAGGTAGAAAACAGTGGTGTGATGGGTGTGCAGATAGAAAGCAATAGTCACAGGTCATCCAGACAAGGTCACCGTGAGGTGTACAGCTGTGTACACACGGTGCCATTTTGGCTGATTTGGACTATATTGTAAAATCTCATAGCAAGTAAGTCAGAATCACGCAATGTTCAGCCGCATGTAATGTTCAGCCGCATGTAAACCTAACGTGATCCTGATGTGTGGCCCCACGGTGTTGATATCGCATGGCTAAATAGTCAAAATTGTCCGTTAGCCTTAATCTCACCATGTGTACACACCATAAGAGGGGGCCGGTACAGATAGCTACGCTCATTGGAGCAGCTCTCCGTGCACCAAAGCGCGAATGAGGTGTGTGTGCATGTGAAACGCTCGTGTGTCCCTGTCCCAGCTCACCAAATAAGTGTGGCTTCATCTGGCTTCACCTGTATATTGGTATAGTATTCATTCTAGCATCCTGCACCTTTTGAAACACATGCAGTTCCTCTTTCTTGCCTGGGGTGTCGCTATCTGCTTTGGTGTCTATCACATAGTGGCCTGTATCTCAATACAGACCAGACTGTACTAGAAGAACAAATTAATGTGTAGCCAGTTCAATGTTTTTTCCTAATGGCTGTTCTCTGATCCTGTTCTGTGTCAGTGACCCCATAACCATGCTTTACAGGTAACAGTACTTGGGAGAAATAGATAGATAGCAGGTATTGAACAATGTCAGATAACCAATGTACAGTAAGTGGGACTGATCTTCTGAAAACAATGTCTTGTATGTACCCATACATGCAAGGTGTTGGAGTGCAGTGTGGTAGGGTGCTACATTGGGGAAGACAACATAAAATCTTTATTTTTATAATTTATTTTATTTATCTTCTAAGATAAGTATCCTCAATACAACAGATAGGGACTACCATTTGGTTGTTTTGTAGTAATACAGATTAAGCTGGCCATACGCTTTTGCCCGATTTCACCCAATTCTGACGCTTTGGGCTGAAGTCAGGTGAGAAGTGGCAAATCGCAAGTGTTTTAGATCCGATCTGCGATCCTGTGCATACGGATCAGAGCCCCTAGTTCACCAGTGCTGCACAGGATATTTTGGATTGGACAGCCCCGGCAGCACTTGCTTGGATCGCATGCGATATATTGCATGCAAAAGAACTGCATGTGAGGGATCCTGCTGCCTGAAGAACTGCTGGGAGGTTCAAGGGGTCAGCTGCGACTTCTCTTATTGGAGAAGTTGCAGTAATGTATGGCTAGTAATCTGGCTGCAAATCCCCATTTTTAGTCTTTCTTTTTCTATTTGTTACGGATATTCTGGCTTGCTCCTCAGAATTCTGTTTTTCTTTTACAGTATATTTGTAAGTGGCATCAATTGCTATATGAGAATTTAATTGTAGAATGAATACAATATTGTGTTGCTTAGTGTTCAGTGCCATATTTAAATCTGTGTTTTTTTTGTGGTCTTGAGCACTGTATTCCTGGCAAATGGTAAATACTGAATTAATTTGGATATTTCTGACCTTTTGCATAAGTGCTTTGCCCATTGTGTCTTCAGGCAGATATTTGTTTTGTTGGGCGTTTAGTACAGAGGCAGATGACCTGTGTTTTCCAGTGGTATGGTTTGCTGATACTTGTACAGTATGTCACAGATTGTCAGAACCTGCCTGAGCTCTATACACCTTTGCAATGATGAGTGCTGTATGCAAATGTCCTCTGTACTGATGCTGGGAGTTTGCTTTCTTTCCAGTGGGAGTGATGCTGCATCTATCAAGTCTAAAGCAACCCTGAGTGCTGACGGCAAACACTATCTCCTGAATGGTTCGAAGGTATGTAATATGGTTCTCTGTTTTGGGTCTATTCGATTTTAAAAGGGGACTGAAACATGGTGACATTAGCATAAAACATGAAGTATTTTAGGAGGGCATGTGTCTGAAGGTTCTCTATGAACATATCTCAGAGGTGAATTGAAATCTCTGCATGCAGTTGGCAGTATAGCTTATATCTGTCTATTTTAAGTTTATAAGACTAAAGATATCTGGCAACAACGGTAGTTTTTGGGTGATTTTTACATTTCACTTTTTTTTTCTCTAGAACATATTTTGAATCTAAAAGCAGATTCTGATATTTGGCGTTATCTGGCAAAAGCAGCAGCATGGTAAATCATGTTGGGACACTAGTCGCCTGTAATAAACTTGTTCATGGCTAGAAAAGTCCCTGTTCTATTACAGCTTAGAAAACGAAAGCACACTTCATGTGTATAATGTAGTTCTCAGTCTTGTAGATTGCCACAGCTAGCCCATGCCTCTGCTAGTGCACGTCTACACTTACCTGTCACTTCATAATGGTTCCTGTTTGTCATTCTGACTGAGAAATTAAAATACTTTCAAACTATTATCGTTTATCTCAGTGACCAAATTATATGGTAACTAGGTGATTCATCGCGCCCTACCTGCGCTCTTCACACCGTTGTAAGGGGCTGCGCCCCCTTAATTTGTGAACATTTGTATATGAGAAAGATGGTTAGAATTGTATGAAAGATGCCCAGTATTGCAACTTGAGTTATAGGTGAAATGTGTTAAATAGAGAGCATATGATGTGGAAGGGGGTGTGCATTGTTTTGTTTAATTAAAAAGCAGTTACAGAGTAAGATGTACATTGATAGTGTGGATGGTACAGTGACATTTGTGGGTGTGGGGGGGGGGGCTTTGTGTGCATGTTGTTTAGGTGTGTGTGTGCAATAGTATAGTAGGGTGTTTTTGAGTCAGCGGCTCCCCACTGGCGGAGGTCACGACACAGGAAAACAGGAGGCTGGGTAGTGATGGGAGTCGCCGCGAATTGCGGGGGGGGTGCTGCGAATCGCGGGAGGGGGGTCGCCGGGGGGTGCCGCGAATCGCCACAAGAAAAAATCATTGGTGTCCATGTCGACACATGAGAATGAATATGAAAACATTGAAAAAGTGAAAAATAAATCTTCAAAAACTCATGTCAACCTTTTTCATTGTCGACCATAGCCATGTCAGTGTTTTACATGTGCCATTTAATCGTGGGGTTGCCGTGAATCGCGAGCGGGGGTGGGGGGGAGGGAGGAGGTGAGGGGTGTCCGCGAATCACGGGAGGAGGGGTCGTGGGTGGATGCCGTGAATTGCGGGAGGGGGGGTCGCGGGGGGGGTGTGGGTGCCGCGAATCGTGGGAGGGGGGGACGCGGGGGGTTGCAGTGAATTGTGGGAGGGTGAGTCGCGGGGGCGGGGGGTTGCCGCAATGACAGGAGAGGGGGTCAGAGGGGGGGAATCGCGGTAGGGGGGTCGCGGGGGGTGGGGGGGTACCGCGAACCGCGGGAGGGGGGGCCCGGGGGGTTGGCGCAAATCGTCGGAGGGGGGGTCGCTGGGTTTCACGGGGTGGGGCCGCAAATCGCGGGAGTCGCCGCGAATTGCGGGGGGTGTGCTGCGAATCGCGGGAGGGGGGTCGCCGGGGGGGTGCCGCGAATCGCCACAAGAAAAAAATCAACACAGAAAGGTCAACACATGTAAATGTTGACATAAGTGTGGCACTTCATTGGTGTCCATGTCGACACATGAGAATGATATGAAAACATTGAAAAAGTGAAAAATAAATCTTCAAAAACTCATGTCAACCTTTTTCATTGTCGACCATAGCCATGTCAGTGTTTTTACATGTGCCATTTAATCGTGGGGTTGCCGTGAATGGGGGGGGGTAGGGTTACCACCTCATCCCTTTAATTCCGGACACATATTAATTACACAGGTTCTGTGGTAGTTTAAAACCAGGTGAAATGGAGTCTTGAAGTCAGCCAGCCACAGAAACTGTGCAATTAATATATGTCTGGAATTAAAGGGCGCAGGTGGTAACCCTGGGGGGGGGGGGGGGGGGGGCATACCTACCAACATGACCCTCTCCAGGAGGGATACATTGCTCTGTTTCTGGACTTTCTTCTTAATTTATGGATTACCATCACCTGTGCTTAAACACCTTTCTTATCAATTACCCTGTTTAAAACAGGTGATGACAATCATAAATTAAGATGGAAGTCCACAAGCAGAGCATTCTGTCCCTCCTGGAGAGGGTCATGTTGGGAGGTATGGAGGTGGGGGGCGCTCACCTGGTGTGTCTGGTGAGTAGCTGTGTCTTTGCTGTGTAACATGGAGAGGCAGAGGGTGTCTGGCACTGTGGGCTCACTGGGCTGGTTCTCTCTCATGTGAGTCAGTCAGTGACAGATGTAGCCAAATATATAAGAGATACTTTTTTATTTTTCAAATGTACTAGGTGACCCTGGCGAAAAGTTCACATGCAATTGGGCCAAAAGTCCATTTTAAACTGTGATTTTTAAATAAACAATACAATGTGCAATTCTAAATTAACAGTTCCTCAGACGAGAACTGAATCTTTAAAAGGTAGCACATTTATCGATTTTTGCATAAGTATAATGGGAGAAAAAAAGGATTGTCACCAAAAATCAACTTCTAGAAATAATATATATACTGATTTAATTTATACCTATTTCAAACACTTGCGCATTCCCCGTTCTGTCGGAAGCTGTAGCAGCCCTCCGCCCACCTCCCCCACCTGCTTGCTCTGCCCCAGCATGCCCCTGTTACCTGCCCGTCTCCCTGGAGAAGGAGAAGGGCAGGGAAGCCTTCGGTCCCCGTTGCCTTGCTGACGGGGATGTGCGAGCAAATGGGCTTCCTAACCGGTTTTCTTAGTGCTCTGTGAGTTGCCTGCTTTTATGGTTGTTTTTGGCGATATTACAGTATGTGCTATTAAAATGAACCCTACAGCACAAAGGGGTAGATGTATGAAGCAATGATAAGGGGTGGGGGGGGGAATAAGTGAGCCAGAGGAGTAGTGGCCCATGACCACCAATCAGCACCGAAATAACATCTATCATTTGCATAATATAAAATTCTACAAAGCAGCTGATTGGTTGCCACGGGCCACTTCTCCACTGGCTCACTTCTCCTCCCTTATCACTGCTTCATAAATATTTTCCTTTTTTTAAATAAAAACAAAATCCTAATGTTATAATAGCGACATACAAAATATATCTTTTCAGATCTGGATCTCAAATGGGGGTCTGGCGGATATATTCACAGTATTTGCAAGGACAGATGTTGTTGACAAAGATGGAGTCACAAAGGATAAAATTACAGCATTCATAGTAGAACGAGATTTTGGTGGGGTAACCCATGGAAAACCAGAGGATAAGCTCGGAATCCGAGGATCAAACAGTAAGTAAGATCTTTTTATTGGGTTATTTTAGTCTTTGTGAGAGGAATGCTCAGAATGAAAAGGTAAAATTATAGGGGACCTTCTTGCAATATTTCTGTTTATTTTGAGCTTTAACAGGGGTACTGAATACAGGAGCCCTAGGATTTGGGAGATTCTTATACCTGCTTTCTTCATGATTCTCTAGACTATGGGTGCTGACGTATAAACTGGTGGGTGTAGGCTTGTCAAATGAAAACTGCATGAGCCAGAAGTAATGAGGTCATTGCATACCATAGACCGGTGCAGTCCTATTGGGTATCTCAGCTCAGGAGGGATAGAAATGTATTGGCATTGAGCAAATCCAAAATCGATGAAAACAAAAAAAGAACAGTATAAGAATTCATGGCTGGGTTATAAAATAACCCCAGAAGATTAGATTGCATTGTTGGGCTTTATTCAATAACAAACACAATTCTTCATTACTTTAATTCTATGGTCTGGCCAAACATTACTTGAAATTACAATAGCTCTGAACCCACTGTTATTGATTCTTATAGTCATGTGACGTATGTGGTAATTCTACCAATATATGTATGACATGCAGTCTGCTGGGCTGAACTTGTTCACGTAAGCTCCGAAAGTTCTAAAGTTATAATAGTCTTTTTTTAAATAGTTCTTGTATGCTCGGAGTCACGCTGATCGCTAAGCCCAGGATTCTTAGCTGCTGACCTATTCTAATCCTTTTCCATTGCACTCAGAATTTTAATTTCCTTTTATGTTTTATGTACCAGAGAATAACATACTTAATTTCTACATGACCTAAAATTACCTATTCTGGGTGTTACTTAAAATTACCTTTTTTTTTTTTTACTTAAAACATAAAAAAAAAAAGGTACTTATGTAGTATCTGGGCTGCCGATTTTTTGATTGTATGCCTTAAGTTAAGGCATACAATCAGATGCGATGCGATGCGATATCGCATCGCATCGCATACGATGCGATGCGATGCCATGACCCGATTTTTCCATAGGATTCAATGTTAAAATGGACTGAGTCCATTTTAACATGGAATTCAATGGGAAAAAGGGGTCCTTTTCATACCCCTACTATCCAAGTGGGCATGGAGTTGGATATAAACCTGTGGCGAGCGTACCGAGCCCGAAGCGTGGCGAGCGAAGCGAGCCCCGCGAGGGGACGGTATTCTGTGTCCCCTCGCGGGGCTCGCTGCGCTCGCCACGCTTCGGGCTCGGTGGCTCGCTACGCTCGCCACAGGTTTATATCCAACTCCATGCCCACTTGGATAGTAGGGGTATGAAAAGGACCCCTTTTTCCCATTGAATTCCATGTTAAAATGGACTCAGTCCATTTTAACATTGAATCCTATGGAAAAATCGGGTCCATCGCATCGCATCGCATCGCATCGCATGCGATTTGGTCGGGTGCGATGCGATGCGATGGACCCGATTTCAAAATCGGCAGCCCAGTTACTACATAAGTACCAAAAAAAACTTTTTTGGGGAACTGTGTGGAATGAGTAGCTTTCACATGAAATTCATATATACAGATGTGTCCTGTTAGAGCATGACTGCCGGCTCCTGAGATTCACACCCGCAATTCACAACGCCGGGTCCCCGACGGCCACCCGCTATTTTCCCTCGTGGGGGTCCAGGACCCCAATAGAGGGAGAATAGAATAGGTGGCTCGCGTAGCGAGTCCGCAAGGGGCTTTTTTGCGCTCGCCATGCTGTCTGACTCCAGGCAGTCGGGATAATGACTGTCTGAGTCCCGTACCACACCCCCACATTGTGGTCACAGGTCCTTCAGTAATTCAGGTGACAAACTGTTCAATGTTTCAGTCTCCACAAATTTCATCAGTGCCAGTAGATGGTAACGGCACCAGTGACCTGGTATATTAACTGGTACCTCTCTCAAATGTTCAGAGGCGGTGAGCCCATGGTTATTATGCAGACCACTATATAACAGTATGTTTCAGTGTATGTAGCACCATTCATCAGGACTTTAATTGTTTGCATCTGCAGCTGTATTCCTAATGTATAGTAATGATGCCAATCTTGGACAATATATTCAGGTTATTCTCTAAAGGCAATGAGCCACTATCGTGCTTACCTAATCAGTCTGTCTGTCCATGTATCCACCCCATTGCCACTTCCAGCATTACCTCCCAGCATCAGCATGTGCCTGTTGGTGCTTATTCATTGCTACTGTGTGCGTCTGTCTGTGCTTCCAGTCTCCTTGTGCTGCAGATGGTTTGAAAACGACATCCCATCAGTGATTAAATGGCTGCTCACTGTATATACTGCCAGCACTGGTTTCCTTCTGAATATTTTCTGCCAGTCTGGGCCATTATGGCAGATCACTTCCCCTTCACAAGATGGTCACAAATCTCTGAACTCTTCATTTAAAATGTTTGGCTCATTGAATTTTGCAGTCTATTCAGAACATTATAGCTCAGCTATGAAGAGCTTTTCTCATGCACTGTTTTATGTATGTGTCACCGTAAATACCACGGCTGTTGTTTATGCGAGAGACCCCCCCCCCTTTAAATTGCTGGGATGCAACGTGTAATTGCAGTATCACACAGATTTTTTTCTTAAATGTCTTCTAATCCTCATCAAGTACAACTGTCCTGCGTGTTGCATATGCTTCAGCCCGTGTACATGCATTCAGCTTTGCCCCGCATGCCTTCTGTTCTGTACAACAGTCAAAGTGTATAAGGAAACGGTCTGTGGTATAATATATCTACATGAAATAGTCCGTACTGTGGGTCAACCTCATAAGAATAACATGCAAAGGGTTGCCAGGGTCAAAATGTCAACTTTTTTGTCAACCATTTTCATGTCAACACAAGTTTTGATTTTTTTCCCCCTTTCCATTTTATGTTGATCTTACCAATAATAGTTCAAGTGGATGGTAAATGAAACCCATTCAAAAAACTCTTGTATCTGTCGGCCTTAGACACGGTTGACCATTTACCTGTGGGCCTTTTCCTCTTGAACTTTTTTTTGACCTTGTTGACCTCTTGTATATTGGCCATATCGGCTAGACCTATTGACTGTCTAACTAGACTCTGCCTCAAGTCTACTGGTTAGATAGATTTGAGACATTCATTTTTCGTGTTTCGGGTTCTTAGATTGAGGGCCAGATGTCTCAAGCTTTAAAAGTGATAAGATGGAGAATGATAAACAACCAGCCAATCAGCTCATACCTGTTATTTTTCAAACCCAGCCTGTAACATGGTACTTAGGAGCGGATTGGCTGGCTGTTTATCACTCTTCATTTTATTACTTTTTGAAGCTTGATACATCTGGTCCTGAAGCTTTTCCTGTTATCTGCAACAGGAGAATGTTGCTGTAGTATAGGTATGGGGTACAAGTGGTGACATGCGGGATATCCATGGTTCCCCGCTGCCTGTAACACACTAACAGCAGCCAACAATGAAATTAATACTTTGTTGTATTGTCTATTATTCAGTAAGCCCCGTGAATAGTCATTGTGTGACTTAGGGGTAAATTTACTAAAGTGTGAGTTTGTAGAAGTGAGCAATGTAGCCCATAACAACCAATCAGATCCTACTTGTCATTTATCAGATCCTACTTGTCATTTATCTAGGTCAGGACCTTCTAGAACAGGGATGGCGAACCTTCGGCCCTCCAGCTGTTGTTGATGTACACATCCCAGCATGCCCTGCAACCGATTTATCATGGCCAAAAAGCAAAACTGTAGCAGGGCATGCTGGGATGTGTTTTTCAACAACAGCTGGGGGATCGGAAGGTTCCACATCCCTGTTCTGGAAGAGAATAGCTAGAATCTGAGTGGTTGCTATGGGCAACCTCTTTCACTTTCTAAAAACTCACATTTTACTAAATTTACCCATTAATGATATTGTCTGATCTTGGTTAATGTGAGACACTGAGCTCACACAGACATTAGAGAGGGTGGTGCATGTAATGCTACGGGTGATGGCAGTCAGTGGTTGTATGGCTTTTATAGCTTTCGTGTTCTACAACTCCAGAGACTTTGTTCTTTCCCTTTTAAAACCTCTACCGTAAATGAAATCGTGTTGTCGCTTTGTAATACCCCAGAGAACCTTTATGTTTAGTGCAATGAGTTCTCGGTGTTCAAGTTGGCCATATTGTAGAAATAGGGGCTGATGTGTTTGCTATAGGGGTTTGTTTTGTTGTTGGGCTATAATTGTATGATTGCAGCAATGGCAATGTGAGTGATTTCTGCAATTCCCCAACTCATACACTTTTAACCTGTTCAGCCATAAGTTTGGAGCTTTAATTAAATCCATTTGTCACTCTGCCTTTTGTGATTTATTGAATTTCCTGAGCTCCACAGTCTGCAGATTTTGGAAATGGCCTTTTAGGTATACACATTGATTGGAACAGCAGACTCATCTGCACATCGATAGACTCTTGTGTTTCTGAAAATGCTTTCCCGAAGATTAAAATATCCACCTGTGCAATATACCTGCCAGTGGGTTCTGTGCATGAATGCTCATTACTACATAAACTTCTTTTATTGAGTTTCTGCATTGGGCACGTTCTGAGCCTCCTTCCTAGGCATGCCAGGCTAATAGGATCAGATTGTCTATAGCAGCAGTAATTAAAGGGTACACACATTGCAAGCAGTGACTGCACTGGGCAATATTTATATATCACCAGCATACATTTGAGAACAAGCATATTCATTAATAAACAACAACAGAGTATTATGATGCCTCATTGGATGTCAAGTCTAAGGTGGGGGGGGGGGAGTGTATGAGGACTTATGCTGACTTCATATTCAGTCTATGTGGGGTTATTCAATCCCAGACGATATTTCATCCTATTCTGAAAGTTTAATAAGATTTGGATTGGCAAATCCACGTCTCTTGTCTAGTTCCTATTGAATAGGCTATCGGAAATATCATCCAGCATCGAATACCCCCTAAACCTTCAAAACTTTACCTGAAGCACAAATCAAGATCTGTGTACAAAATGCAATACAATTTGCAACACAGTTGTGTCAATTAACTCTCTAATTTTTAAATGAACAAATTGTACTTGTTTCCTAGCACGGCAACAGCGATAAAAATTGTATCCATCGGGTCCTAAAAAAATCGCGTCTATCGCATGCAACCAAATCGCATGCGATGCGATCTACGCGATTTTAACATAAAATGGTCCCTGAGACCCGATTTTACATTGGCCCAATGTGAAATGCCCCCCCAGACCCCAATTTTCTTTGTATCCCCACCCTGATGGGTAAAATGCCGCCCCATTGTTAATGCCACCCCACGATGAATGCCAACCCGAAGCGTGGCGAGCGGCGGTGTTACGCGTCCTCCGACCTTTTCTTACCCCCACTATCCACGTCGGCGTGGAGTTGATTTTATATACTGTGGTGAGGGCAGTGAGCCCGAAGCGTGGCGACCGGACGCGCATTACTTCACAGTTATTACGCGTCCCCTCGCGGGGCACACTGCGCTCGCCACGCTTCAGGCTCGCCAGACTATATAAAATCAACTCCACGCCGATGTGGATAGTGGGGGTATAAAAAGGTCGGAGGATGCGTACCGCCGCCCCTTGCGGGCTCGCTGCGCTCGCCATGCTTCGGGTTGACGTTCATCGTGGGGTCGCGTTAACAATGGGGGGGGGGGGCATTTGACATACAAATTACCCATCAGGGTGGGTATACAATCAAAAATCTGGTCCATTGGGCCATTTAACATTGTACCCTATGTAAAATCGGGTCCATCGCATTGGTCGCATTGTATGCCATTATAATGGCATACAAGGGACCCGATTTTACATAGGAATTTAACATTGAATATGATGCATTCAATGTTAAATCGCGTCGGTCGCATCACATGCCATTATAATGGCATGCTATGGACGCGATTTTTTAATTGTCGGGAAAAAGGCTAAAAATAGCCCTATAATCGCATTGGTCGCGTCCATCACACACCTTAACTAAAGGTATGCGATGACCCACGATGGGCGCTGTGCAAGGAAACAAGTACCAAACAAATATTAAATCAAAATGTTTAGTCTTAATTAAAATATTTTGGTTATTGGCCAATGTCTAAAATATCTAATGGATGGTTCTTGCATTAAAAATTGTGTTGTTACATTGTAACTGGAACCCTAAATCCAACAGATCCCGACTAAAAACCTTTTATTAATAGAGTACTGTATAACTATACATAAAACAAAGCAAAAAAAGGTTATGTTTAGAAGTTATTTACATGCAAGTGTGAAGTTTTCTTGAATATAGGATTCCAAGTATGGGCTGTGTGTTGCCTAATGCTATTTCACTCTATAGTCTACCAGTGGGAGCCAGTGGCCTTTTCCCCAGCTGATCTTCTTGTGGGCAGTCTCAGTGCTGACATTTTGCGAACATCCGGTTACACGCTTCTTCCCTCTTAATCATGGGTGCTTGTTTTGGCTTAGAGTTTGCTTATTTATTTCAACTCAATAAATAGGGACTATGCAGTTTAGAGGCCCATACACATGGAGCGATTTTGGGCTATTTTCAGTCTAGAATGCTAAGAAATTAAGCACAAATTGCTCTGTGTGTGCAGCCTATAACACAGTGGGTAGCATGCATTGCTGGTGCATCGCATGTGTGTGTATCGCGATGTGTGCTGAGCGATCTGTGCTAACCTAGTTTGCTTAGCACAGCACAAAGTCCCCCTGTGCTTATAGGGTTTCAAATTTCAGCTGCTGGCATACTATATAGTCACAACCTGCAAAGAGCCATCCCTTTTTAGATAACCCATTGCAACGGTTCTCAAACTGTGGGTCCTGACCCCATGTTGCTAACCATCAGGCTGATGACTTTTCTAATCTCAGTGATTCAAGGAGTCTTAAGTCTGTTGATTTGTCTGTTATGTTAGACTCCTCCCATCATGTTGTGCCTCCACAATGCTGCCATGTATGTGCTGTCTGCTGCCTACACCTGTGATGTGATGACCTTCTGCAGTAACTTGCTGGGGTCCTGTCATTATTTTAATTGTCTGATGGGGTCCCAGAGCAAAATAGTTTGAGGACCCCTGACCTATTGGATACAAAACTATATCAGGATTACAGGGAATGTTAGTAAAATGGGAGAGGAGTGGTGAAATACGTCTTGGAAAGACACATTTCCTATTAAATGCGCAACTTCATTCTTGGGTCTTAATATACCTATCCATCGTACACATCTATACCCCACATCAGTGATTAGGTGAATCACAGCGGAGTTTTATAGGTGGAATGGTCTTGTTTTGTAATCCATGAGTCGTTGACCTTTAGTAGACCTGACGAGCTTCCCATAGTTACTGTATCATACTTATATTGGCTAAACAAGAGATTGCTGAGTTAATCGTGGTTCTCTGGTGTTCAGTTTAGTAAGCTTACTACAGCAATAGTATTGCACTTGGCAAATACTTGTTTTATGAAGGTGGTCATTTTTCTAATATTTGTCAATCTAATATGTCCGCAAAATGAAACAAACAAAAGTTGCTGTTTGCGCCACTAGTAAATGTGTCATCTTAACATGAAATTCGCCTGTACGTGTTATTTGTCCTGGGAATGTGAATTTGAAACCTGTGTAAATGTGTGCAAAATACTGCGGTTATGTGATGCCTAATTTACCTGAATTATTTACAGCCTGTGAACTTCATTTTGAAAACACCAAAGTTCCCATTGAGAATGTTATTGGTGAAGTTGGAGGTGGCTTTAAGGTGAGTTTCTGGCCTTTGATCCGAAATTTTAACTTGCTGTAATTGGTCCTCTTCTCACATTTTTCCTGCCTACTCTGTAGCCAGCCCCCTGATGCCATCTCCTGGTCCCCTCAGGCAGCCCCCTTGAATCATTTCCGCTGTCTCTGTCTCTCAGTACCCTGAGAACCACATTTTCTTTACAA
Source organism: Crinia signifera (assembly GCF_055691185.1). Classification (NCBI taxonomy): domain Eukaryota; kingdom Metazoa; phylum Chordata; class Amphibia; order Anura; family Myobatrachidae; genus Crinia; species Crinia signifera. The sequence continues at coordinate 55,514,559 of NC_139224.1, forward strand.
GGATTTATAATTTTCAGGTTGCAATGAATATTCTGAACAGTGGGCGCTTCAGCATGGGTAGTGCCTCGGCTGGGATGATTAAGAAGTTGATTGGTAAGTGTAAACGTGTTTCTTACTGTTCTCTTTTGAAGTGTATATGCTTTCCCAGATATGTGGATTATATCTTCCTTGTAGTTCTATTGGGGCATTGGTTAGAGTGCAGCAAAAGTCATTTCATTATTCCTGTTATACTTTTTTGAAGGGAGGTGTGTGTGTGTGTGTGTGTGTGCGCGTGTGTGTGTGTTGGGAGGGGGGGGGTGTTAATTTCTCGCTGAATCATTTCACCTAAAATTGCAATTGCTTATCACTTCACATGGGGCGATTATGTGATAGTTCCGGCAGCAAGGGGGAGCAGAAATAATTGGCACCTGTGGCATGCATGCCTGAACTGAGCAATAATTGAATTGCTTTCTGAGACACAGGGTGCCGCTAAAGCAATTGAATTTCCCAGAGTGTCTTCCTGTTCTGTATACCTGGGTAGTTGTGGGAAGTATCACTGTTACTTGTATACAATAATAATAATAATTTTTATTATTATTAATATCATTTATTTAAATGGCACCACAAGTGCTCCGCAGCGCCTGGCAATACATGAAAGAGCGAAAACCAAATAAACCTGTCTTGTTCCCCTTCTGGCTAATCTAGAAATGTCAGCGGAATATGCCTGCACACGGAAGCAGTTTAATAAGAAGCTGAGTGACTTTGAATTAATACAGGTGAGGAGATAACTTTGTGATCCAGTCTTTGACCTGATAATGGATGTCATAGTATTAGCACACACACACAAGGGTCAGATCAGTAGTTGTATGCGGTCATCCCATGTTATTCCTAGGACTGTGCATCTTCTGTAGCTGAGCACACACATCTACTGATGATACTGAATCGTACGCATCCTAGTTGCAGCACAAATTGTATCAGAATGGGTAGGACTGGGGGGCAGCAGGGTAATCATACGTAATCTAAAGGTGCCCACACACTGTACTATGTGCTCCATGCCATCTTGCGTGTGACAGTTTGCACTGTTATTATTATTATTATTATTATTATTATTATTATTATTATTATTATTATTATTATTATTATTATTATCATTGTTTATATGGCGCCACAATGGTTCTGCAGCTCCTGACAATAAATAGATGATTGCAAAACAAGAATATATTGAATTACAGTACAACCCAAATTAGGACAAGTACATGGTAAATAAAGACGGTTACATCAATGGACAGGGCACTGATGCAATTCTAAGGGTGGCAGAGACTTTTATACTAAGAAAAGTTCATGAGGTGAGAGGGCCCTGCACATGAGAGCTTACATTCTAAAGGTAGTACTTTAACGTTTCCTTGTGCGGTTTAATAGAAGAGTATGATGATTGGGACTGGATTTCCATATGCCAATCTACATTATCTAAGCAAACACAGACATATATATATATATATATATATATATATATATATATATATATATATATATATATATATATATATATTATATATATATATATATATATATATATATATATATATATATATATATATACGAAAAAAAGGACGCACTCTCCAGGTTTTTTTTAAATGCAAGATAAAATCAGCTGTGTATTTGATAAATCATCAGAAATATAATATCATGGTATACTCAACGTTACGTAGCGTTTCAGTCCATCTAGGGACCTTCATCAGGAGCTGATCAACATGGGCATCCAATAATAAGGCACAGCATAGACCACACAGCAGGTTCCTACAGCAAGGACCCACTGCTGGTCATAGTGCTATTTATACCTGCCAGGGCATGAGAAAGGGCGCCAAAATTTGAACACTAGGGCACTTCCGCGTTCCACGGTGGCCCGCACATGACATCACTTCCGGTCACGGAAGAATGGTGTGGAAATGATGTTTATAAAACAGACAGTGCTGTGACATATGTGTAGCGCATAGCGATGGGCGTGTGTCCAACTTTATCACCCCGCTGCGATATCTCTGTGGCGTGTGTGAGAAAAAACGGCAAATGCGACAACCGGAAGTACCTGACTAGACGCCGGACTCCGGACATCAAGCTGCACAAATGGGTCCCCGGGAACAGTTCCCTGTGGGGATAGTTCCGCCGACTGCATAATGGGACTAGTGTCTCTATACATGGTGTGCAGCCAATAACAAGAATGTGAACACCAGGGCACTTCCGCGTTGCACGGTGGCCCGCACATTACATCACTTCCGGTCACGGAAAAATGATGTGAAAAATGATATTTGTATCACAAGCGGTGTTGTGACACATGGATAGCGCATAGCGCTGGGCGTATGATCCACTAAGTCA